>NC_091083.1:11818181-12121212 GCF_032405125.1 Capricornis sumatraensis
AAGTTTACAGATGTTCTGCTATCGTCCCTCTTTTGCCCGTAGAAAGTAGCTAGGGTAATCATCATTATAAAGAGTATCTCTTCAAGATAAAAAGATAGGAAATGATCTTCTTTTTTAAAAAAATGGAAACTGCTCTAACTTTAAAAGTATCAATGAATTCTTTAAAACCTCACACAGCCCTATGTTTCAATAAAGTCTAACAATGTGCAGAATTGGAAACTTCAGGCATTTTCTGCTTCAGCATAAGATAGGAAATGTTCTTGCTCAGATAACTTTAAATCAGCTGAACCAGCTTTTTCTAATTTTCCCACAGTGTTTGCTTCAAGGATGAAAACAAGTGAGGTATCCTACAGAGGAGAGAAATTCTGATCTGTGGGTGTGTTTTGCATTTTCAAAAAGTTAAAAAAAAAAGCTCCAATTAATTTTCATTTGCTTTATAGACTCTCTTGGGAAGTGTGTTTCTAGGTACATTAAAAACAAGCTGTTCTTTTGAAGGTCATCTATATACCATGTTTATAGATGACTACACGGTACAGCTAAATAACACTGGCTTTGAGGCGAAAAGTCCGAGGTCAGGCTTTGGGAAAATGTGCTTTTAGTTGTGTGTGTTTTGGCAAAGTAATTTAGTATCTGTCTCCATTTCTTTAAATAGGTGTGTGTGTGAAATAGTTCCTGCTGGACTGGACTCAGGGGGCTCTGGAAAAGATAAAAACAGGTAGAAATCTTTGAGAAGGTTTACAAAACAAACTAAGCTATTCAAATTGTATTATTAATATTTAACATTTTATTTTACATTTAATTTGTTCTTGAGTTATCAAGCCCCTAAATATATTTCAGTGGGTAATAAATATATTAACCTTGACTGTGTGGATCACAACAAACTGTGGAATATTCTTAATGAGATGGGAACACCAGACCATATTATGTGCCTCCTGAGAAACATGTATGCAGGGCAAGACGCAACAGTTAGAACTGGACATGGAACAATGGACTGGTTCCAAATTGGGAAAGGAGGACATCAAGGGTGTATATTGTCACCCTGCTTATTTACCTTATATGCAGAGTACATCATGCAATATGCCAGGCTGGATGAATCACATGCTGGAATAAAGATTGCTGGGAGAAATGTCAACAACCTAGATATGCCTAAAACCACTTTGATGACAGAAAGCAAAGAAGAGCTAAAGAGCCTCTTGATGAAGGTGAAAGAGGAGAGTGAAAAAGCTGGCTTAAAACTCAACACTCATAAAACTAAGATCATGGCATCTGACCCTATCATTTCATTGCAAATAGATGGGTATAATGTGGAAACAATGTCAGATTTCATTTTCTTGGGCTCCAAAATCAGTGCGGATGGTGACGACAGCCAAAAAATTAAAACATGCTTGTTCCTTAGAAGAATAGCTATGACCAACATAGACAGCATATTAAAAAGCAGAGACTTCTTTTTGCTGACAAGGTCCATATAGTCAAAGCTATAGTTTTTCCAATAGTCATGTACGAATGTGAGAGTTGGACCATAAAGAAGGCTAAACGTGGAAAAACTGATGCTTTCGAACTATGGTGTTGGAGAATACTCTTGAGAGTCCTTCGGACAGCAAGGAGATCAAATCAATCAATCCTAAAGGAAATCACCTTGAATATTCATTGGAAGGATTGGTGCTGAAGCCGAAGGTCCAATACTTTGGCCACCTGTTTCGAAGAGCTCGCTTGCTGGAAAAGACTCTGATGCTGGGAAAGACTGAGGCCAAGAGGAGAAGGGGTTGACAGAGGGTTGGATGGCATCACTGAATTGATGGACACAAGTTTGAGCAAACTCAGGGAGATAGATAGCAAAAGACAGGGAAGCCTGGTGTGCTGCAGTTCATGGGGTCGCAAATTATTGGACATGACATCAACTGAACAGCAACAACAAAGATATTAAAAACTCAACTAATTCCCTTGAAACTTTCTTTTGCCCGTGTCTTTAGTCTTTAACCCTATAGCATGATGAGAAAGAGGTTGATAAGCACTTTCTGAGAAATTGTCCAATAAGCAGTTCCAAGTGATGTCAGCCATTTGAATGGGCAGTTTTGCATTAGCTTTGCTACTATTACATTAAAAAAAAAACAACAACACAACTCTTTGTGCAGACCTCTACACCATTACATTTTAAAATTACTAGAAGCTGTGAATAGGGAAGTCTGGCATGCTGCAGGGTTGCAAAGAGTCGGACATGACCGAGTGACTGAACAACAACATGATCAACTAAATCTTTGCGAGAAGGACAAAGCCTGCATCCATCTATTTCTTTCCTAAAAATGGCGGCTTCATGAAGTGGCTTCCCTGGTGGCTCAGATAGTAAGGAATCTGCCTGCAATATGGGAGACCTGGGTTCTATCCTGGGTTGGGAAAATCCCCTGGAGAAAGAACTGTCAACCCACTTCAGTATTCTTGCCTGGAGAATCCCATGGACAGAGGAGCCTGGTGGGCTTCAGTCGATGGCGTTGCAAAGACCCAAATATGAATGAGCAAATAACACACGTGAAGTGACAGCCAATATACCAGAGCTGTCAAAGATGTCACAGGTATCAAACAAGGGAGAAATGGTGACTTTTAAAGATTTATCTCATTATTTTTAGGCCCATTGGCATACTGCCCAGAGTGAATGCCCCCGTGTGCCACTCAGCTCCCCATTTTGGAACAGCGACAGTCATTCCCCTATTACTGGGAGTGTTATCTGCTGATGACTCAAGCTAAGGTTCTCTATTGGTTGTTGTTGTTCAGTTGCTATGTCTTGTCCAACTTTGAGAGCCCATGGACTGAAGAGAATGTTTTTCTGGAGCTCCCTTGCTTTCTCCACGATCCAGTGAATGTTGGCAATTTGATCTCTGGTTCCTCTGCCTTTTCTAAACCCAGCTTGTACATCTGGAAGTTCTCAGTTCACACATTACTGAAGCCTACCTTGAAGGATTCTGAGCATAATCTTAATTACCATGTGAAATGAATGCAGTTGTACAGTAGTTCTTTGAAATTGCCCTTCTTTGGGATTAGAATGAAAGCTGTCCTTTTCCAGTCCTGTGGCCATTACTGAGTTTTCCAAATTTGCTGACATACTGAGTGAAGCACTTTAATAGCATCGTCTTTTAGGATTTGAAATAGCTCAGCTGGAATTCTGTTACCTGCCCTAACTTTGTTCACAGTAATGCTTCCTAAGGCCCACTTGACTTAATGCCCCAGGATGTCTGGCTCTAAGTGAGTGACCACACCATTATGCTTATCCAGGTCATTATGACCTTTCTTGTATAGTTTTTCTGTGTATTCTTAATACCCCTTCTTAATCTCTTCTGCTTCTGTTAGGTCCTTACTATTTCTGTCCTTTATTATGCCCATCTTTGCATGAAATGTTCCCTTGGTATCTCTGATTATTTGGAGGAGATAACTAGTCTTTGCCATTCTATTGTTTTCCTATATTTCTTTACATTGTTCACTTAAGAAGACATTATTATATTTCCTTGCCCTTCTCTGGAACTGTGCATTCAGTTGGGTGTATATTTCTCTTTCTCCCTTGCCTTTCACTTCTCTTCTTTCCTCAGTTATTTGCAAAGCCTCCTGAGACCACTACTTTGCCTTCTTGCATTTCTTTTTTCTTGAGGATACTTTTGATCACTACCTCCTGTACAATGTTCTGGACCTCTGTCCATAGTTCTTCAGGTACTCTGTCTACCAGACTTAATCCCTTGAATTTGTTTGTCACGTCCACTGTATAATCATAAGGGATTTGATACAGGTCATACATGAATGGCCTAATGGTTTTCCCTACTTTTTTTAATTTAAGTCTGGTTTTTGCAATAAGGAGTTCATGATCTGAACCACAGTCAGCTCCAGATCTTGTTTTTGCTGACTGTATAAAACATCATCATCTGTGGCTGCAAAGAACATAATCATTCTGATTTTGAAATTGACCATCTGGTGCTATCCATGTGTAGAATCGTCTCTTGGATTGTTGGATAAGGGTGTTTGCTATGACCAACATGTTCTCTTGACAAAACTTTGTTATCCTGTTGGACTTGTAGTCTGTTGAAGAATAGAGAAGCCTGGCATGCTCCTGTCCATGGGGTTGCAAAGAGTCAGACAGGACTTAGTGACTGATCAATGACAACAGCCCGCTCGGAGGTCATTCTTGCCTCCTGGGCCTAGCTCGGTTCAGTGGCTGTTAATTTAGACAGTATAAACCACATCTACTTGCCTTGATGGGAAAAGACTCTGAAGGACTCTCCCAATACCAGAGCTTCCTGTAGGATTGGCTTAGGCCTATTTCACAGCTGAATTGTAATTTAGTTTCTTTATTTAACCAACTTCCAGGACATGAAACTCAGATCTAGGAGCAATTTACAAAATAACATGGCCAAGGAAATGCTGGGTATGCTACAGTCAAAAGTCCAAAGAGCTAGAGACCCCAGCTAACATGTCCTGACCAGAACGAAGAGAGTATTTGGGAAATTGGATCTGGAGGATGCTGGCTCTAAATGACTGAAACATAAAGTTGGATATGGGAGAGCGCTCCCATAATATGAAATTTAGTAGCCTGTCAGTGACTTTGGGAGATGATGTTAAAATATTGCTGGGGTGGGTCTTAGAAGCTTGGAGACAGTGATGGCCTACAGAATGAAAAATAGAATTGCTGTGGTAGACCGTAGATGAAGGAAGTTGCCTTGGTGGATCAGATATACATAAGGCTGGAAACCCAACCAGATGGTCATATTCTGCACGGAGACCTAGAGGGTGTTCCATTTACCAAAGTGATACTGGTGAGAGGAACACCGTTATCTCTGAGGAGCTCAGTGGTACCTATTCTCTGTTGGGCAAGGCTGACGGAAAAGATGCTGTTACAGAGCTGGACTTTCTGACAGCAAAGTGAGTGATGATGGACCTAAGTCTAGCCTCTATAAAAACCAAATAAACCCTGGTGAATTACAGAGGTCTACCACAAACTCAGGCTCCAAGTATATGGTTTGCAGCTATTGATCAGGCAAATACATTCTTTCCCATCCCTATCCAGGAAGATGAACAGAAGCCCTTTGTATTCATTTGGGTGAGATGGCAGTTAAAATTTAAATCTCTCTGTCTTTCCCTGGAAGTGGCCTGGACTGTCTGGATATTTTTGGTCTATTACTTGATGACACTGTGTTTATCAGATGAATCTGCAATAAGTGGCAAGCCTTAGTAAGGCATGTGTAACCCAGAGGGCAGGAGATAAGCCTTGTGGAAATTCAGAGGCCCTCTGGGCCAGTCAAGTTGTTAGGTGTCTGAGATATACTGAGACATCTATACCACCCACATATTTTTTTCAGGAATGAGACATTCATTCCCTCAGTTGCTAAAGGTGTTGATTACTGATTATTCAAAACTGATTATCTCAATAGGATTCGAAAGTAACTCTCTTCCCAAGGTCATGACCGACACTCATGAGTGTACGCTGCAGCTATGAAGGGGCACAGACGCCCCACCCCATTGCCTTGATGGGGGCCAATTCTGCAGGGCTATCCCAGATTCAACTTGCTGGTAGGATTAGCTGAGGTCTCTGTTGCAACCACACTGCAGTTCAACTTCCCCTTCTGTTCAGTCCTGCTTTCCTCGCTTCCTTATAAACAAAGTTCCTGAGATGACCTCTCAATAAATGTGCTGTACACAAATATCCGCCTCAGAATCTGTTTTGAGGGGAACAGAACTTAGGACCTTATCCTCAACATCAAAATGCAATTTAATTTAAAAATACTTAAATTTTGTATTTTTGTTTATTATTTTTAGTATTTGTTTATTTTAGTTGATAAAGTTTCACTTTTAGCACATCTACAGCATTCCTGTGCATTCTCCTTACACATTTTTGATTCTTAAGATCGGTGTCTTATTTTTTTTTTTAATTCTGATTTTTAAAATTTACTTATTTTTGTTGTTTTTCATTCTTTTTAAAAAATTATTTATTTTAATTGGAGGCTAATTACTTTACAATATTGTGGTGGTTTTTGCCATACAACGACATGAGTCAGCCACAGGCGTACATGTGTCCCACCATCCTGAAACCCCCTCCCACCTCCTTATGTACCCCATCCATCTGAGTTGTCCCAGAGCACCAGCTTTGAGTGTCCTGCTTCATGCAAGACTGGTGTCTGTTATTCATTCTATTTGACTCAACATTTTAAAAGTGCCTGCTATGTAATAGGCACTGTGCCAAGCATTCTGGATTTAATGGCAAATAATGCCTGACCAAATGGTTGAATGGGAGAAATGGTTAAATTAACAGATAATTAAATATACTATGATTCATAGAGCATGCTGAGGGAGCCCAGACATAGGACATTGAGTTTAGATTGTTGAGCAGCTACCAGTGAAATCTGTAAGGTTTTCTGAAAAAAGTGTCTCATCTGAGCCTTCAGGATAAGCAAAAATTATGTGGATAAAGAAATTAACATGTTCAAAGAGTGGAAGCAGTGAGAGGAAAGTAGAGAGCAGGTTTGGAATTTAGAAAGCACTTCCATAGAGCCAGATGTGGTAGATAATGTGGTACAGAGAAGTGACGGCGTTCATTGAATTGCTCCCGACAGAGGGGAATACGGTCAGGTTTTAATTCTGGAGTTAATATTCTAGTCTAGCAGAAGTATGTAGGATAAGATAGATAGATCCAGTTAGGAGCTCCTTGCAACAATACAGCTAAAAAATAATGGCTTCAACCACCGTAGTGACAGAAAAGATGGAGAAAATAATGGATTCCTGAGATAGAAAGTCAAATCAATAAAATATTCTGATGGATTGATATGGGAAGGTAAAGGGTTAAAAGTAGACTTTGGCATCTATCTGCTTTGAGCAAGTAGAAGCATCATTTAACAAAATAAGTGCTGGAGGTGTGGGCAATTGTGGTATATGTGAATCTCTTTGTACGTGTTGGGTGGACTGCAGAAAAGCTGAGATATGATGACTCTTATTTTGATAATTCTTTCAAGAAACTTTCCATCCAAAGATATCCAGAGATATTTCCATCCAAAGGTAAATGGATGTGTGAACACAGAAATTTGGGCTTTGGAGATCACTCATGTTGATAATAGTTGACCTGGGATAATCTCATCTAAGGAGCAAATGTAGAGGGGGCAGGAAATGACGCTGAAATTGTCTTCAGCAAAGATAGTGAGAAAAGCTGTCTATGTTCGTCATCCTCTCTGTCGGAATTTTAAGTTACAGAAACTATTTAGTATGGTCTTCTCTCCAGGGTCAGTAATCCAAGCTTTCTGAATCGTTCCTCATAGTTCTAACGGTACAGTTCTTTGAAACTATGACCAAGTTTGCTCTTTTTCGATTTTACTGTATAGACTAGAGCTAGAAACATTATATTTATTGTTATTGTATTTGACAATACCAGCATTTAGAAGCCTTCCTAGGATGGCATGTGCTTCCCTTACCCAGGAAAACAGGAACACACTTGTGACTTCTGTAAAGTAGGTGACCTAAAGCAGTTCCTGCATGTGGATTAAAAAAAGCAACGCAGATCTTGGACAAAGCAGCATGAGAGGACTTGCGTTTAGAATGTCATTGGTTAAGGCCTGTGTGATCATTTGAGTAGGAAATGTTTTTAATTATTTTAACCCCTTAAAGAATGTTTCTCTCGCTCCACTAAATGAACCAGAATTTAAGTGAAAGTTAAAAAGTCCCTCAAAAATAATCCAGAACAACACATAACCTTTTGATTTGTGAGAATTAAGTGTTATACTTCATTACTTAAAAACAGAAATTTGGTTAAACCTTAAAAGCAAGAATATACAATGGAGTAAAGACAACCTCTTTAACAAATGGTGCTGGGAAAACTGGTCAACCACTTGTAAAAGAATGAAACTAGATCACTTTCTAACACCACACACAAAAATAAACTCAAAATGGATTAAAGCTCTAAATGTACGACCAGAAACTATAAAACTCCTAGAGGAGAACATAGGCAAAACACTCTCCGACATACATCACAGCAGGATCCTCTATGATCCACCCCCCAGAATTCTGGAAATAAAAGCAAAAATAAACAAATGGGATCTGATTAAAATTAAAAGCTTCTGCACAACAAAGGAAAATATAAGCAAGGTGAAAAGACAGCCTTCGGAATGGGAGAAAATAATAGCAAATGAAGCAACTGACAAACAGCTAATCTCAAAAATACACAAGCAACTTATGCAGCTCAATTCCAGAAAAATAAACGACCCAATCAAAAAATGGGCCAAAGAACTATATAGACATTTCTCCAAAGAAGACATACAGATGGCTAACAAACACATGAAAAGATGCTCAACATCACTCATTCTCAGAGAAATGCAAATCAAAACCACAGTGAGGTACCACTTCACACCAGTCAGAATGGCTGCGATCCAAAAGTCTGCAAGCAATAAATGCTGGAGAGGGTGTGGAGAAAAAGGAACCCTCCTACACTGTTGGTGGGAATGCAAACTAGTACAGCCACTATGGAGAACAGTGTGGAGATTCCTTAAAAAACTGTAAATAGAACTGCCTTATGACCCAGCAATCCCACTGCTGGGCATACACACCGAGGAAACCAGAATTGAAAGAGACACGTGTACCCCAATGTTCATCGCAGCAGTGTTTATAATAGCCAGGACATGGAAACAACCTAGATGTCCATCAGCAGATGAATGGGTAAGAAAGCTGTGGTACATATACACAATGGAGTATTACTCAGCCATTAAAAAGAATACATCTGAATCAGTTCTAATGAGGTGGATGAAACTGGAGCCTATGATACAGAGTGAAGTAAGCCAGAAAGAAAACACCAATATAGTATACTAACACATATATGTGGAATTTAGAAAGATGGCAATGATGACCCTGTATGCAAGACAGCAAAAGAGACACAGATGTGTAGAGCGGACTTTTGGACTCTGAGGGAGAGGGAGAAAGTGGGATGATTTGGGAGAATGGCATTGAAACATGTATACTATCATGTAAGGAACGAATCGCCAGTCTATGTCCGATGCAGGATACAGGATGCTTGGGGCTGGTGCACTGGGATGACCCAGAGCGATGTTATGGGGAGGGAGGTGGGAGGGGGGTTCATGTTTGGGAACGCATGTACACCCGTGGTGGATTCATGTCAATGTATGGCAAAACCAATACAGTATTGTAAAGTAAAATAAAGCAAAAACAAAAATTAAAAAAATATATATAATTACCATTAAATATAAAAAAAAGCAGATGGCACACAATTATCTTTAACAATGGGATAAATTTCATGCATTGCAGTGTTTGTTTATTAATTATTTAGAGAGATGTTAAGTGATTTTTAAAACTCTTTTTACCCGAAATGATTGTATAATTCATGTGTAAAGTATTTCAGCCACATACATTGATTATGAAGCTGTAGGAAAGGTGTCTGTTCTAAATCTGGAATGACTGATTTCAGCTGTCCCCCAGGTCCTTCTCTCCAAGTCTTCAGAAGGGGTAATGAAGGCACAGATCCTGGACAGTATTCTTCTATAGAGATGTGCTGTGCGTTAGTCTGAAGTCTGGATGTTCTTCCTCTAGCCAAGCCCTTTTCTTTCCTATCCTAAAGAACCGTTTGTCCATCTTTTTATTTCCTGGCTGATCTTAACATTTATAACGTTTAACTTTAAAACACTAAGGTTTGTTCTCATTTTTTCTGTCTCAAAGAGACATGTACAAAACAATCAGTGCAGTAACTTCTTATCATTTTCTGTTATGTGCCCAGCTCTCTCTGTTTATTAACCCTTTTAAGACTCACAATAATCCCCTTAGTTGACACTGTTATTATGCTCCCTTATTAGATGAGAAAATGGAGTCATGGGAAGGTTTAGTAACTTGTTTGAGATCTTGTGCTAGAAAGTGGCGGGACTCTGACTGAAGTCTTGGTGTTGAGGCTCCAGAGAGCTTCCTCTTAACTATCGTGTTGTCCTGTCTTTCAACACTGTAAGCTTTTAAAACAACCCAAGATACTTGGTGTGTTGCAGAATGCAATTGGGAGATTTGGGCAAGAATGGAGGGGAAAAAGAACTATTCTTTGCAGGTGGCTAAGATTAAAAGTTTCATTGGGTTAGTAAAGTTATGCTCAAAATTCTCCAAGCCAGGCTTCAGCAATACGTGAACTGTGAACTTCCAGATGTTCAAGCTGGTTTTAGAAAAGGCAGAGGAACCAGAGATCAAATTGCCAGCATCTGCTGGATCATGGAAAAAGCAAGAAAGTTCCAGAAAAACATC
Organism: Capricornis sumatraensis; assembly: GCF_032405125.1. Lineage (NCBI taxonomy): Eukaryota > Metazoa > Chordata > Mammalia > Artiodactyla > Bovidae > Capricornis > Capricornis sumatraensis. The sequence continues at coordinate 11,828,427 of NC_091083.1, forward strand.
TATTTCTGCTTTATTGACTATGCCAAAGCCTTTGGCTGTGTGGATCACAATCAACTGTGGAAAATTCTGAAAGAGATGGGAATACCAGACCACCTGACCTGCCTGTTGAGACACCTGTATACAGGTCAGGAAGCAACAGTTAGAACTGGACATGGAAAAACAGACTGGTTCAAATAGGAAAAGGAGTACATCAAGGCTGTATATTGTCACCCTGCTTATTTAACTTCTATGCAGAGTACATCATAAGAAATGCTGGGCTGGAAGAAACACAAGTTGGAATCAAGATTGCCGGGAGAAATATCAATCACCTCAGATATGTAGATGACACCACTGTTATGGCAGAAAGTGAAGAGGAACTCAAAAGCCTCTTGATGAAAGTGAAAGAGGAGAGTGAAAAAGTTGACTTAAAGCTCAACATTTAGAAAACAAAGATCATGGCATCTGGTCCCATCACTTCATGGGAAATAGATGGGGAAACAGTAGAAACAGTGTCAGACTTTATTTTGCGGGGCTCCAAAATCACTGCAGATGGTGATTGCAGCCATGAAATTAAAAGACACTCCTTGGAAGAAAAGTTATGACCAACCTAGATGGCATATTCAAAAGCAGAGACATTACTTTGCCAACTAAGGTCCGTCTAGTCAAGGCTATGGTTTTTCCAGTGGTCATGTATGGATGTGAGAGTTGGACTGTGAAGAAAGCTGAGCACCGAAGAATTGATGCTTTTGAACTGTGATGCTGGAGAAGACTTTTGAGAGTCCCTTGGACTGCAAGGAGATCCAACCAGTCCATTCTGAAGGAGATCAGCCCTGGGATTTCTTTGGAAGGAATGATGCTAAAGCTGAAACTCCAGTACTTTGGCCACCTCTTGTGAAGAGTTGACTCATTGGAAAAGACTCTGATGCTGGGAGGGATTGGGGGCAGGAGGAGAAGGGGACAACAGAGGATGAGATGGCTGGATGGCATCACCGACTTGATGGACGTGAGTTTGGGTGAACTCCGAGAGTGATGATGGACAGGGAAGCCTGGCGTGCTGCAATTCATGGGGTCGCAAAGAGTCGGACACAACTGAGCAACTGAATTGAACGGAACTGAATATTAAAAGAGCCCAAGAGCATCTCACCGGTTTCTAAAATTTAGGCTGTAGGAGAAGTGAAAAAAAAAATTGTTTTTGTTGTTGTTTCTTTTTATTTGTTTTTTGTTTGTTTGTTTAAACTGTTACACAGTAGAGGAAGATAATTTTGAAAAACTGAACTTCTTTGAGGCGTTAAGAAATAGACCTCTGAAACTCAAAGAACAAATGGAAGGATGCTAAAGTTAGTAATTGTTTTCTAAAAATTCATGTAATTCTTTAGGCCTTCTGTATAACATAAATCATATATACAGATTATCTCTAATTATAGTGTTCTTCTGTCTAGATTATTGAACTCTTACACAATAGGATTTTAGTTAGTTCTTACTAGCCTGCATGCTTAGGGTTTTATGTAAAAATATGCCCACTGTCAAGAAAAGGAGCTCACTTATATATTTGTAAGTATTTCAAGAATGATAACAAAATTTAAATATCATCAAGTCTTATTATCTACATTGGGAAGAGTAGCATGCTGTCTAATCTCTATTGGGACAACCTTTCAAGGAGATAATTCACAAATCTTTAGTTGAATCCGACGATTTAAAACACTTCCCCTGATATATCGATTTTTTTTTTTTTTTTACATTTCCCTGCTTAATAAGAATGTAATTCACTTATGGAATCACTTTTGTGGGTCATCAGACTTCTAGAGTTCCAACCGCTATGATTTGTCCATTACTTACTAAGCCAGTTTGGGATTATCAGTACATTTTAACTGCCTTCTTTTAAAATTTATTATTGGTATTTAAAAAAATACGTGGGATTCATCATGAACTTGCACACCATTGTGTCTCCTCTGTATCTTTACAACTTGAACACACATGCTGCTAGAATGGGCCGACCAAGTGGAATCTTAGAAAATGACCATCTGAAGAGGCAAACATTTTGGTTGCTTCTAAAAAATTTTAAATGTAGCATGTAATTTGTAATGTATTGAAATGCATTTAAATTTCCAGACTGTCTTTTCCCTGAGATTCAAAAGTCTTTTCAACAGCTCTTCATTTAAGATGAAGTGTTTTAAACATAGGGAACGTTGGTTGCAATGTTAGTCTGAGTGAAGCTCAGAGAGCAAGGTGAACAGACAAATTTGGATCATGAATGATGTTACTTCTTTCCATTCAGGGTTGCCGTTCAAAATCTGCCTGGAAAAGGGAGAATTCTGACCAAAATCTTAATATATTTAGGATTTAATTTAAAAACTATGTGTCCTAGAGTCAAGATTGAAAGATAGGAGTTATGAAGAAATGAAGAAACATGCAATATGAAAGCGTGCTTTATTCATACTGCTCTTGGATTATATGGTGGGATAGGTAAAGAACAAATTTTCTAAATAGAGCAGATATGGAGAATTATAAGAAATGGTCAACTGTATGTATGATTTGTGTGGGGAAAGGGTTTTTTGAAGCAGCCCTGTTCTCTGGAGTACATAAGGGTGAGTGTCTGTCTGTCCCACGAAGTCCCTTTCCTGTATCTGTGGCTTTTGTATTTGTTGTTTTTATGTCACACATATTACAGTTGATGGTATCTCAGAACTATTTTGCTGCTGTTGATTCATGATATCCCTTATTTAGCCTGGAAAGTAAGAAGGCTAGATAAAAGTTCTCTGATGCAGAGATGTTTCTTTAAAAATGTAGCATACACAATTAAGTAATTTGGAGATTTACTTTTGAAGCAGAGTTTCTCTAACTCTAAACAACTCTGACAAAAATGGTCTCTTAAGATACTATTATAAATAAAACAAGAAAAATATTTTGAGAAAATTAATCTCAAACTTCCTTGACTGTTTGATTAATTGTTTCATTAATTTACTAATCAATGTTTCACTGATTATTGATCATTATTTTGATTGTAACCATGTGAATATCTATTGAGATTTTTCATTTATATGATAGAAATTACAAATTTGTAAGTGTGTTAGGTTCCCATGACTTCTGTAACAAATTACCAAAAACTTAGTGTTTTAAAATAATAGAAATTTATTCTCTTATAGGCATATAAGTCCACTGAGACTCTTCTAATGCAAGTTGTTAAGGCTGAGACTTCATAACAGCCTCCAAACTGGCCACACTATGTCCAATTTCCCCCATTCCATTCTGTCTTGCACCCACCAGATTAATATTCCTAAACCTTGGCCGTCTAATTTTCCTGCACAGATGTATGGTTTGGCTCCTGATTTCATATGAGCTTAGGTGTCAACTCAGACTAGCCCTAATCTACTTTTTCCACTTTATTTCTGATGTCTTCCTTACCTCATCCTTGGGTTGTAGGTAAACTGCTGTGCTCAAAGCTCCCCGAAAATGCCATTTTATTTTCCCATCTCCAACTCTTTACATACTCTTTCCCTTCCTAGACATGCCTTTTCCCACTTTGCCTTTTAAGTCTACTCACCTTTCAAGACTCCTCAGATACATGGCCTGAAATATGGCTTTGCCCTCACACTCCTTAGTGATGTCTGTAATCTTCCAGTTGTACTTCTGTAATCTTGAGTTGCACTTATCAATAAGGAAGTCATCCTTTTGAGGGATGGATGCTTAATGGATATGGATTATGTCCTGCCCTTTGTTATAATTCTTTATAGTGTTCTGCATAGAGTAGTTATTTAATGACTATCTCTTACGTGAACTTTTTAAAGCCCACAACTTGAGATGAAATTTGCCATTTCCATGCTGCTGTATTTCTCTTTAACTCCGTGTGTTGCTCTGATCACATACTGTTCATGAAATCTGTGACTCTACAAATTTTAAATAAACACATTTTTTTAATCATTGATGTTCTTTCTCTTGAAAATAAATTCATTATACTTCTCTTAGATATCTGTGTTAAATGGAGACCAGCATGGGTAATTTTTTTACAAGTGAAGAAAATTTATATAGTACATGTTCATTAAAAATTCAAACAATAAAAAACAAAGTGAAAGTGGAAATTATTGATGCACACATTGATTTAATCAGCAAATTGAACATTTTAGTGTAAGTTTTGGAGAAATTTTTTTCTTATGCACAGAAAAATATTTCAAAATTTAAATTCCTGTTCCAAATATTTACTATGTGACAGGCTAGGCTTTGCTTGGGTACCTAAAGCTACTGGGGTACTTGTTTTGTGTTTCTCATCCTGAGACCAAGCTCCAGGAACAGCCCCAGTCTGGGATATGACAGAGCACAGGAAACAGAGGAATGGAGAGAGAGAAACTGAGAAGAAACATGGAATTTTAAGTTTCTGTTGCACTGTGGCAAGTATCATGTCTCCTCATAGTCTATTGGTTTAAAACATGCCTTGTGATTATTTTCCATGCCTGACATTTGACCACAGTGTTGGGTCTCCTATTTGTTATGCCCCACTCCCAACCAGGGATGCAATTTATTTTCATCTATGGTTCCATCAGCAGAATTGTTCAGAGAATTTGAGCAAAGCCAGACTTCATGAGAGGGTTTTATATAACATGCATCTTAGGCTACTAGTATTGTGGGGAAGGGGGTGATCACACAGTTTATAGGAAAGGCCTCTGGTTTTCAACATTGAAGGCTTTCTGTTTTCAAGATAACCAAAATAGAGATAACATGTAGAAGTCAATGCCTTCAACCTATTCTCTCTTTAGTCTGAAAATACGTGCTTGCCTAAGACTAACAGCTCTGGACAGGAAGCTGTGTCCTTGAGGTTTTCATCCTGAAAGGGGGAGAATAAGCAGTTTCAAGTCAGGCCACCCTGCAAACTCAACCTGCTTTACCTCCTTGTGGTCTGCAGGGAAAGTTTTTCCCCTAGTCTTGTCTCCCAGGCAGAATTCTGGAGTTAATATTCTAGTCCACAGTCCTCCGACCACAAAGTTCAGCAAGGATAGGAGATGAAGATGCATCTTTGAGGAGCTATGTCATTGACTAGTCTGAAAAAAAAATAAAACAACTATAGGCAAATCCTAAAGAGAGTGTTAAAATGCAAATATCTCAGCTGTATAATCACCATGTAATTATTTCTGTGTTTTTTCAGGATCAGGCAGCAGCACCAGCTCCTTGGCATTGTAGTAGCATTACCACTGTGTGCTTATTGCTTTTACAGTTTACCACTTCATTTTCCCCACTACATTTATCCAACTTCTAGACCAGGGGTTGCTTCACCAACAAAGTGAAGGTCCAGGAGATGTCACTAAAATGTTCCTTTTCCAACCTTCCAAAAGTAGAAGCTGTATTGGTCATGCTTATAGTAGATAAAGCTCACTGATGCTGAATTCTCGGTGCTAGAATGTTCCATTATACTAGTGTTCAGAAATGAGAGTCTGCTTTGAGAAGAAATATAAAAAATGCTAACATAAAATTATTAATTGTCCTGAAAATTTTTATTAATGGATTATAAGAATTACTTTCTGACTGATGGATTTATCACTAAAACAGACGTAGGGATTTACTTCAATCTTTTGAGAAATCTTTTGTTTTGATCAATAGTATATTTATATAGTAAGTCCCTACTCATATTGTAGTCTTAATTTAAGTTGAAGTCTTGAAATGGCAACTATTAGGCATATGATCCGGAGAAGGCAATGGCACCCCACCCCAGTACTCTTGCCTGGAAAATCCCATGGATGGAGGAGACCGGTGGGCTGCAGTCCATGGAGTCGCAAAAAGTCAGACATGGCTGAGCGACGTTACTTTCACTTTTCACTTTCATGCATTGGAGAAGGAGATGGCAACCCACTCCAGTGTTCTTGCTTGGAGAATCCCAGGGACGGGGGAGCCTGGTGGGCTGCCGTCTATGGGGTCACACAGAGTCGGACACGACTGAAGTGATCTAGCAGGCATATGATCAATGCTAACCATTGAGTGAAGCATCTTTTGAAAAATCAAGAAGATAAAAGCGAAGTCAAGAGTATAAAATTAATTCTCACATAATATTAGAATAAAAAATGTAAGAATGTGATGACAAATGGTAATAAATGCTGAGTTTCCCTAATGATACGGGACACATTGGACAGAATACACAATTTTAAGAAAATTTTTATAAACTATCTTTTTATAATGTTCAATGAAAAAATAGAATTTGATTTATTTATGTTTTGCTTTACTGCATCTATTAATGTTTAAATACTTTGCAGTTCGTTTTGAAGGTTTATTTATCTTCATGTTTACTTGATATAATTCTATTGTTTATTACAATACACAGACTAGTCAGCTACAAGAACAAGAATTCTATTAAAATGTCATTTTAATGTGATAGTGAATGGAAGAGGAGTTTAATTCTGATTTATTTTTCATGATAGAATTTGTTACACAAGTTCCTCTTAACCAGAAATATTTGGGAATAGTGTTGACATGGTGGATAGATAGATACTCTCTGTCATTTTGTCAGTAAAACTGAGATGAAACAAAGCTCTAAACAGATACCTATTCATCCTCTGATATAGTTTTTAGAGACTATAATTACTATGATGTGAAACTATGCATAGTTCTCCCCACTTCACCCCTAAAATTCCCCCATTCCCTACCCCCAAGGGCAGCCCCCAAACTTCCCAACTTCACACTCTCCAATCACCATCCCTAAAGTAATAAACCCAAATCATGCTCAAAGCCATATTGTCTAAAGCTAAGTAGTAGACAGTTTGGAAGTGAGTGGGGCTTAAAGATGAAGTAAAGAGAGAACGGATATAAAAGGATACGTTTCTCCTATGGAATTTCATTAATCTGGAACAGACAAAGGGTTAGAAGATTAGTTTTTTTCCTCTCCTTCTCTCTTCTTTCTTTAACTGAGAGTCACTGTAGCATTTACACTTTAACAACTGCATCCCTTTCTGGGGCTCAAGAGGAAACACCTGCAGCACTGAGACAAGCAAGGCCAGAGTGACCCTTGGAACCCAAATGGCAGTCCTGTGGAAGAGAGAAAAGGATGCACAGAGACCTTGTTTTAATCCACCACCAGGTTGACTAGTTGCCCAGCCTTGTAATTATTCATGAGGTATGCAGCTGTGCTCAGATGTTTCTGTATGTTGTATATTTTCATAAGAAAATAGAAACAAAATGTTCTAGAACAATTTCAGGCTCTTGTACTTTATACCTGCAAGCATTTTCTGAGCACATGCTGTGTAAGGGACTGTGGCTTCTGTCAGAGATTCAGAAATCAATAAAATATGGTTCCCTATTTGGGGAAGAAGGTCAAAAGCAGATCAATTACAGGCAAGAATAATGAAACCTAGAGGAAGAAAACCTAATGCTGATGGAATCTCCTTACATAAAGTTATTGAATAAAAGTGATTAAAACACATATGAAGACTAGAATTAGAGAGTACCAATAGTCAAGATATATAATAATGATAGTAGATAAGAGAGAATCGAATCATTGAATAGAATCGTTGAGATGGTTTTCCATCTTCACAAATAAGATGTGTCAATATAACACATGTATAAAATGAAAAACTGGAGAATACCATCAAGAGGAGAAAGGACTTGAGAAACCAGGGTGGGAGGGGAGGAAAGCTCTGAAATCTTTCCATGGGATGCTCTTAGAGCTGCCTTTCTTTATGAGCTTTGAGGATTAGCTTGCCTTGGCTTAACATATTTCTAAATTTCAGCTTTGCGGGTATACCTTGACTTCTCTAGCTGTGAGAAGAAAAAAATTTTCCACTCTGGAATGGACATTATAATCACTTTTTAGTCAGTCATCTAGAAGTACAAGTCCTGTACAAGTTGACAATCTTACCAGGGTCATTGATTTGTTATCATTAAAGTGCCTAATTGGTAGTTATGTTGAAAAGAAGATTGCGTGAAATATTAAAGTTAAGACCAGAGGGAAACATTGCATCTGAGAATTGTAAGTTGTCACCGTGCTCGGTGTCTCTGTTCTCCAGCACCCTGAAGGCCTAATCATGTCTTCTGTGGAGTTTTACATGTGTAGGCTTTCTCTTCATTACCATTTTCCAATTCCCTATCGTTCACGCTGTACTAGAGCAATAATCTTTGTCACTTTTGAATTGGTGTCCAGGTGGCTGCTGTCACATTACATCCATTTTTAGATGTCCCTCAAACCCACGGAGGTGATATACAGTTTTCTGACAGTGTGATTTTTTTTTTTCAAATTTTGTCTCTTCCGTGGAAGAGAAACTTGCTGTCGTCTTTGACAGCTGGACAAGGAGAGATTGCAATCTCATTTCCCTCTCAGTATTTTCTACCTTGCCAACATCATGAATAAGCAACATTTTAGACGGTTGACTTCCAGAAACCATCCTGACAGGATGGTTTCCTGTCAAGCTCCTGTCAGGATTTTGCAAGTCAGAGAACAACTTATTTTCAGTTGTGATTTCCTATAATTTTGTTTTTGAAATCTGAATTATGATTTTTTTTTCCTTTCTGAAGTTTAATTTTTCCATAACCTAAAGCTGGGAGGAAAAGGAAGCTTAATTCCTTCTTGTGTTTAGTTTGATAATGGAGAGTATCCTCTGTGTCAGTGGTACCTCTATATTAATGGGGTCCACTAGTGGAAATCTATGTTATCATCTCTTTTATTAGTAGTTTAAATTACTATTGTTGCCTTTTAAATTTAATTCTATCTTTCACAAGTCAATGTCTAGATGACTTTGCAGTTACCATTTTCAGGATATCTATGATCTTTAAAAACCTCATTGCATTTCATACACACAGATATAGCATAACATTGAAAGAAACGGAAGAGGTAACACTGTCCTGTCTTGCAGACCTTTCAACCTTCTGTTTTCTCCTCGGTCCTGACACTTATTAAGAGGAAAGGAGGAAAAGAAATTGGATTAAATGTTTCTGAATTGATCTCAAAGAATGAAATGGAAGTCTTTTAAACACACCTGAAATCTTTTCCTGCTGCTTTCTTCTTGACTTCAAAGCTACAACTTCCCACGGTCACTCTGGGTTACACTTCCACAGTATTGTTTCTACAGAGGGAACTCAACATAGTTGTTGAAAATATAGTCTTAGAAACCTGGCCCCCAAACCTGATCCTGCCAGAATTTGTGTGACTCTGAGCAAGTTCCTCACCCTCTCATTCCCCCAGTTTTCACATCTGTATAATGGAGATCCTAAAAAAGACTGTTCACATCTTTGAGCTGTAGTTAGAATTTAATGAGCGAGTCTCTGTAAGGTGTTGAGGTAAGCAGCACAGAGCAGGCATTATGCATGTGTGATAAAGAGATGCATACATACTTAATGTATAAAGTGAAAAGTGAAAGTGAAAGTTGCTCAGTCATGTCTGACTCTTTGTGACTCTGTGGACTCTATAGTCCATGGAATTCTCCAGGCCAGAATACTGGAATGGATAGCCTTTCCCTTCTCCAGGGGATCTTCCCAACCCAGGAATCTAACCCAGGTCTCCCACACTGCAGACGGATTCTTTACCAGCTGAGCCACCAGGGAAGCCCACTCAACGTATATCCAGCCTCGTATTTTGGTCCAGGGCCACTGGACATCTTATCCACTAGTGATAGCATAGGTTTAACCTTGGCAGTGGTGTGTTCGCTCACTTGTTTCCAAACAAACCCCCTGGGTTTCTTGACTAATGTGGAGGAATTAATAAGGGTAAGCTCTTTGCATTTAAGCAAAGTCTAAAGTATCTCATCCCTCCTCTCTTTTTTCTCTTGTGAGTAGACTTAAAGTTGTTCCTAGTAGATCAAGTTCATCTCTTAAAGGAATTAGCACATCATTAAGATCCAGGTACCTTCTTCTTGAATTCAATTCACTCATTCCATGCCCAGTTTTAGGTATTGTAATCAATCCTTCCCTGCTCTAAAATGTTTATTATTATTTATCCAATTATCTTAGAAGGCTCTCGTGGAGTTAATTCCTGTGGCTAGGGAAACTCCTTCCATCAATAGTCTTACAATGACCTGTGGCCAGGCAGGACGGTTGTTTCTCTCAGCTATAATCTGGATGCACTTACAGAGCTCAGTGGGGATTTCTCCATCATTTTTTTCCCCTTTGGAAGCTGATTACAGCAGTCAATAAAAAATCTAAAGGCTTGTCTAATTCTCTGGCAGTTCACAGCCCTTTGGCCAACTACAGATGCACACCCTTAAAAGCAGCATTTACTGAGCTGTCACTCAAATTCCTCCTCCATTCAAGTTCTTAACCTTCAGAATTGCTTCAGTATTCGGAATGATACAGCAGCACACAAAGTATTGCACAGTATTCTAGAGGGGAACACCATTCTTTATAACCTCAGAGTAGGACATCGTCTGGAGAAGGCAATGGCACCCCACTCCAGTACTCTTGCCTGGAAAATCCCATGGATGGAGGAGCCTGGTAGGCTGCGGTCCATGGGGTCGCTGAGAGTTGGACACGACTGAGCGACTTCAGTTTCACTTTTCACTTTCATGCGTTGGAGAAGGAAATGGCACCCCAGTCCACTGTTCTTGCCTGGAGAATCCCAGGGATGGGGGAGCCTGGTGGGCTGCCGTCTATGGGATCGCACAGAGTCGGACACGACTGAAGTGACTTAGCAGCTGCAGCAGGACATTGTCTTTATCACTCCTAAGTAACTGGACCACCAATAGGATTGTAAAGAATTCTTCTCGTCACCCCGTCCCTTTCCATTCTCTCCTGTCAGGCTTTAATAGGAGCTGCTTAATACTTTTTTGTGTGTGTATATGTGTTTTTGACCTCTTGGTACCTGTGGATTCTTCTTCAGAATAAAGTACAAATAGAATAAAGTACAAAAATTTACTTAAGAAACCAATTATATAGAAATATTTACCAAAAATTTAAAATAAAATTTTGAAACATTAATGTATGTTCTTGTATGTTAACACATTAAATATCAAGAGCTAACAGCAGGTCTAAAAATCACTCTAATTCCTGAGCAGTGATGAGTATAAATGATATTCTGGGATCTCTGCATCAACTGGAATGCAACAGGAAAGTATTCGTGATTTCTCTTGTTGATAAATATCACTGGATTTCCTGAAGCCAGTTTGATTTGTTCCCAGCATTCACAAGTGAAAGAAATGGTATGTTTAAGTCAGGTTCATAGAAGTAAGGATTTTTTTTTTTCCATCCAAGTTCATGGCCCCTAAGTCTCTGAGGGTACAGAGACATATGACTCGTTTTCTACCCTTGAGGAACTTAGAGTCTAGTGGAAGAGGCTGGTGGCAGGGTCAAAGAGTGTCCAGAAGGGGTGGGGATGTAACACCACCGTAATATCTATCAGCCTTCCAAGTACACCCCATAGGGATTGTAACATTAAGAAGTGGGACAGGCAGGGACCTGGGACCCTTTGCTGCAATGCTTGTACCGGGACAAACTTCTCAAGAAACAAACTACAAAGAAACCCTAAGGGACTAAAAATAACTGCCTGCAGTTGGGGCAAATTCTGGATAAAAGATACAAAAAGACCAAAAAAAAAACCAACTGCCTCTTCTGAAGAGCTGGGAGCAAAAGTAAAGTGTCAGGAGCAAAACCAAGGTATTGCATATAACCCCTGTGCTCAGTACCACCTTAGGGGTGGGCAGATGACCTAAGCCACCCCTCTGGCCCAAGACCTGGATTGACCCCTACACTCACCCCATATACGGAACAAGCTCACCCACCGCCACTTTAGGGAGCAAGTGAGCAAGGAAATGTTTCCTGTTCTTGTTCACCCTGGTGCAGCAGGGGCCCCACAAAAGCCCTGCCTGAATTTCTTGACTTGCTTCTGATCAATTTTTATTGATTGAGGAGACCAAGAACTCTGGCCGGTATCAGACTGAGTGAAATCTTAGGTTAAATATGAATGAAGTACTCCTTAAAAAACATAAATATTTTTGCTGTTACATGACACAAAATCCAAATAAAATTTGCATGTTTTCCGTGGAAATAGAACATAACATCCCCTAGCTCTGCTTTCAAAATACCATAGCTGCCTACTGCGTGTCCCCTTCCACCTGTCCTCCTGTATAGAATCTTGGTACCTTCCTTGGGTTAAATAAAAAGTAAATGGATAAATTTAATGACAGTCTTCAGAAATCATCGTTAAGTCAGTGCTGTAAACTTGGAGGCTAAGTGACTGGGTGGCTATTACAGAGTGATCATTCTGGCATGTCGTGAACCTGGAGCCCTTATAACATTCAGAACTCATGCCATTGCAGGCTTATGTGGCAACTCACACCTGGTATTTTTGTTTACAAGTGCAAGTGGTACTGTTACTTCGTGAAAATCCTTTAAAAGTGTAAGACATTTAGTCTATTTGAAATTAGGCCATCTTGATGAACTTTGGGAGCAGTCGCAAAATTAAATTTTACAAGCAAAGTGAGGTATTGAAATGTTTCATCTTACTTTATAAAGTATCATAAGTTGCTCTTCCTGAAAGGAAATGAAAAAAGGAAAAGCAACATGAATTTAATGGTGTTGATGACATAGAAGTTTAAACTGGTTTTCTCTTGTTCAAACAGTAATGCCCATGTGCTGATTGACAAATGGTGGGCTGGGGTTGAGAAATACATGGCCCCTTTGGTGACTCAGGGTGCCTTTTTCACAGCTACAGCCTCAGCTCCTGCCATGATGCCTGACATTTGGTGATCTTCAAATATTTGGTGAATGAATGTATGAGTGAGTGAATAAACAAACTGATGGATGTCTAGATGCGTGGATGAGTGGAATTAAATAAACAAGTACACTAAGCTTCAGTTCCTCCCCTGGGACATGGGAATATAATACCTATTGGATGGGATTATTGTGAGAATTAAAAGCAATAATGAACAGTCATCCCTCTGTATCCTGGATGATTGGTTCAGGACCCCCTCAGTTAACAACATCTGCAGATGTTCAAGTCCCATATATAAATGGTGTTATATTTGCAGATAACCTACACACATCCTCTTGTATACTTTCAATTTTCTCTGGATTACTCAAAGTACCTAATACAGTGTAAATGCTATATTAGGAGTTACTGGCATGTGGCAAATTCAAGTTTTGCTTCTTGGAACTTTCTGGAACTTATTTTTAAATATTTTTGATCTGTGGTCGATTGTGACTGCAGGTGCAGAACACTTGTTTACAAATGGCCGATTGTATATAAAGTATTTAGCAAATTGCATGTAAGCACTAAATAAATTATGGCTTTAATGAAATACAAAATTCTGATTATTTTAAATAACTGTATTTTTGTCAGCCATTAAAACTGCTCCTGTGAGTCTAAGAAACAGAGGTGAATTTGGATTGTAGTTTTTTATTCTTTGTGCCTAGTAAGTGATGTTTCATCATGAGGAAAGGGCCTTCTTTTCATGACTAAGACCCTGACACAGCTGCTTGACAACTGTTAGTAGCAATGGAAAGATCTGAGTCTGTTAGCTAGAAAGCATGATCAATATATGTGAGTGCTGATCTTCAAAAGCCCATTTCAAAGCTCTTTTGCTACTTTGTAGAGGTTTAGTTGCTTTTTCTTAGCAACTCATTAAAATAAAAAATTGGATCCATCATCATCGAGCTTTCAAAAATTATTTATTTATAATTTAGTATTCTAATAATATTTTATATGTATAGATTATTATATGATAATTTTTCTTCTGAAATGTTACCCTGGGGTAGATTAATATGTCCTTATTATTGTAATTTTGAAAATTATCTAGATAAATATCTTTGAGTCAGATTCCCATTTTCCTTAAGTTTATCAAATATGCAATGAATGCACTATATTTAAAATTAATGCTTGCATGACAGAACATGCGGCTGTACATAGTCCATATATGTAACCCAATCTTATTTCTATCTTGTCACTTGACTTTTGGCTACAGAGGCAGAATTGTATCACTCTTGTTCGCACATATCGAATATTGGGTTGACCAAAAATTTTATTTGGGTTTTTCCATCACATTTTATAGAAAATATTGAGCAAATGTTTCAGCTAACCCAATATTGTAGTAATACCAGATACCCTTTGTATTTGTGTGAGCGCAGAATGGGTGGCCAAAAGCAAATGACAACAAGAAGAAATAAACAAGCCCAGGGTAAAGGCAGGTAGAAGCAAAGTCATAAAAAGGGCATGCAGAGGAAAAAGGCCAACAAGATGACATAGAGATGCTCATGGTGATTTTACATTCATGTGCTGAGCAATATCTACAAAGAGAAACATATTATTTTCACAGGGAAAATGATTATTTTAGAATTGCTTCTTGTCAATGATAAATTTGTTGTTAAGTTGATCTTTGCAAAAGATCTTTCTTTCCTTTGTACTGATTTGTTCAGTCACTCAGTCTTGTTCAACTCTGTGACCCCATGGACTGAAGCATGCCAGGCTTCCCTGTCCTTCACCATATCCCGAAGATTGCTCAAAACTGATGTGCACTGAGTCGGTGATGCCATCCAATCATCTCGTCCTCTGTCTGCCCCTTCTCCTGCCTTCAGTCTTGCTCAGCATCAGGGTCTTTTCCAATGAGTCAGCTCTTTGTATCAGGTGGCCAAAGTATTGGAGCTTCAGTTTCACCATCAGTCCTTCCAATGAATATTCAGGACTCATTTCCTTTAGGATGGACTGGTTGGATCTCCTTGCAGGCCAAGGGACTCTCAAGAGTCTTCACCAACACCACAACTCAAAAGCATCAGTTCTTCAGCACTCAGCCTTCTTTATGGTCCAACTCTCACCTGTACATGCATATAGGAAAAACCATAACTTTGGCTATACAGACCTGTGTTGGAAAAGTACTGTCTCTGCTGTTTAATACACTGTCTATGTTTGTCATAGCTTTTCTTCAAGGAGCAAGCATCTTTTAATTTCATGGCTGCATTCACTGTCCTCAGTAATTTTGGAGCCCAAGAAAATAAAGTCCATCACTGTTTCCATTGTTTCTCCATCTATTTGCCATGAAGTGATGGGACCGGATGCCATGATCTTCTTTTTTCTTTAAATTAATTTATTTTTTCTTGAAGGATAATTGCTTTACAGAGTTTTGCTGTTTTCTGTCACACCTCAACATGAATCAGCCATAAGTATACATATATCCCCTCCGTTTTGAACCTCCCTCCCATCTCCCTCCCCATCCCACCCCTCTAGGTTGATACAGAGCCCCATTTGAGTTTCCTGTGAAGTGAAGTGAAGTCACTCAGTTGTGCCCGACTCTTTGCAACCCCATGGCCTGTAGCCTACCAGGCTCCTCTGTCCATGGGACTTTCCAGGAGATAGTCCTGGAGTGGATTGCCATTTCCTCCTCCAGGGAATCTTCCCAACCCAGGGATCGAACCCGGGTCTCCCGCATTGTAGACAGACGCTTTACTGTCTGAGCGACCTACAGCAAATTCCTTTTTGCTATCTATTTTACATATGGTAATATAAGTTTCCTTGTTACTCTTTCCATTTGAACCTTGAGTTTTAAGCCAGGTTTTTCACTCTCCTCTTTCACCTTCATCAAGAGACTCTAGTTCCTCCTCACTTCCTGCGATTAGAGTGATATTATCTGCATATTTGAGGTTGTTGATATTTCTCTTGCAATCTTAATTCCAACTTGGGATTCATCCAGTCTGGCATTTCATATGATGTACTCTGCATATAAGTTAAATAAGCAGAGTTGCAATATATAGCCTTGTCGTACTCCTTTCCCAATTTGGAACCAGTTCGTTGTTTTATGTAAGGTTCTAACTGTTGCTTCTTGACCTGCATCCTGGTTTCTCAGAAGACAGGTAAAGTGGTCTGGTATTATCATTTTAGGAATTGTCCACAATTTTTTGTGATCCATACAATCAAAGGCTTTCTCATAGTCAATGAAGCAGAAAAGTGAAAGTGAAAAAGTGAAGTCGCTCAGTCGTGTCCGACTCTTTGCGACCCCATGGACTGTAGCCCACCAGGCTCCTCCGTCCATGGGATTCTCCAGGCAAGAATACTGGAGCGGGTTGCCATTGCCTTCTCTAAGGGAATCTTCCCAACCCAGGGATTGAACCTGGGTCTCCCGCATTGCAGGCAGACGCTTTAACCTCTGAGCTACCAGGGAAGCCCTCAATGAAGCAGAAGTAGATGTTTTTCTGGAATTTCCTTGCTTTTTCTAGGATCCAGTGGATGCTGGGGCAATTTGATCTCTGATTCCCCTGTCTCTTTGAAACCCAGCTTGTACATTTGGAAGTTCTCAGTTCATGTACTGCTAAAGCCTAACTTGAAAGATTTTGGGCACCACCTTGTTAGCATGTGAAATGAGCACAATTGTATGGTAGTTTGAACGTTCTTTGTTATTGTCCTTTTTTGGGATTGGACAGAAAGCTGTCTTTTTACAGTTCGGTGATCACTGCTGAGTTTTTGCTGTAATAATGAGTGAAGTACTTTAACAGTGTCATCTTTTAGGATTTGAAGTAGCTCAGCTGGAATTCCATCACCTCCACTAACTCTGTTGATAGTAATGCTTCCTAAGGCCCGCTTGACTTCATACTCCAGAATGTTCAGCTCCAGGTGAGTGGCCACATCATCATAGTTTTCTGGGTCATTAAGACCCTTTTTTTTAATAGTCCTGTGTATTCTTACCACCTCTTTTTAATCCCTTCTGCTTCTGTTAGGTCCTTACAACTTCTGTTCTTTATTGTGCTCATCGTTGCATGAAATATTCCCTTGATATCTCCAATCTTCTTGAAGAGATCTCTAGTCTTTCCTATTCTGTTGCTTTCCTCTGTTGCTTTGTATTGTTCGTTTAAGAAGTCCTTATCCATCTTTGCTTTTCTCTGGAACTTTGCATTCAGTTGGGTATTTTTCCCTTTCTCCTTTGCCTTTAACATGTCTTCTTTCCTCCGCTACTTGTAAAGCATCCTCAGACAACCACTTTGCCTTCTTTAATTGCTTTTTTTGGGGGATGGTTTTGGTCACTGCTTCCTATAGAATAGTACGAACTTCCATCCATAATTCCTCAGGCACTCTGTATACCAGATTTAACTCCTTGAATTTATTTGTCACCTCCATTGTATAATCATAAGGGATTTGATCTAGGTCATAACCGAATGGCCTAGTGGTTTTCCCTACTTTCTTCAATTTAAGTCTGAATTTTTCAATAAGAAGCTCATGATCTGAGCCACAGTTAGCTCTAGGTCTTGTTTCTGCTCACTGTATAGTGCATCTCCATCTTTGGCTGCAAAGAACATAATCAATCTGATTTTGGTATTGACCATCTGGTCCATGTGTAGAGTCGTCTCTTGGGTTGTTGGATAAGGGTGTTTACTATGATCAACACAGTCTCTTAACCAAACTCTTTTTATCCTTTGTTTTGCTTCATTTTGTATTCCAAGGCCAAACATGCCTGTTATTCCAGATGTCTCTTGACTTTCTACTTTTGCATTCCAGTCCTCGATGATGAAAAGGACACATTTTTTTAGTGTTAGTTCTAGAAGGTGTTGTAGGTCTTCATGCAACTGGTCAACTTCAGCTTCTTCCTCGTCAGTGGTTGGGACGTAGATTTGATTACCATGATGTTGAACAGTTTGCCTTGGAAGCAAACCAAGATCATTCTGTCATTTTTGAGTGTGTGCCCAAGTGCTGCAGTTTGGACTCTTTTGTTGACTATGAAGGCCACTCCATTTCTTTTAAAGGATTCTTGCCCACAGTAATAGATACTATGATCATCAGAATAAAATTCACCCGTTCCCTTCCATTTTAGTTGACTGATGTTGATGTTCAGTCTTACCATCTTCTGCTTGGCCTCATCCATTTTACCTTGATCTTGATTCATGAGCTTAACATTCCAGGTTATTATGCAATGCTGTTGTTTACAGCATCAGACTTTCACCAGCAGACACACCTACAACTGAGCTTCCTTTCTCCTTTGGCCTAGCTGCTTCATTCTTTCTGGAGCTGTTAGTAATTGCCCTCTGCCCTTCCTTGGGAGCATATCAGAGACTTTCTGACCTGGGGGCGTGGGAGGCTGATCTTCCAGTGCTGTATCTTTTGGCTTTTTCATACTGTTTGTGATGTTCTCTTGGCAAGAATACTGGATTAGGTTGTCATTTCCTCCTCCAGCAATGATAAATAGTTTTATTTTAAAATAAAATCCTAAAAGTGAATTTTTTCCCTTTCAATGTTATTTTATCAATTTAAAAATTTCCTTCATTGTAACATTAAATAGAACTATAAAGCTCTTTGAAAAATAATCTCTATTCTCTAGGTACTACTTTTTCTTTTTCAGTCAATGAGTGTTAAATATATTAGCTATGCCTACAGAATGTAAATGACATGAGTTTAACATGAATCTGTTGAATTTGTTGTTGTAGCTGAATGAATGAATATCTTCTAGTCAGTTTTACAATTTTCTAATACTTCTTTTACCTCCCACAACTTTTCATACAGTGTAAACTTTTTTTATATATAGTTTACAAGAATAAATTGTTGAGAACTTAGAACTGACTTCTGAAGAGTAAAAAGAATACACCTAAAGTCATATGATGGGTTCCTTTCCCCAAGTTAATTTAATTTGGGTATGTTCAATTTGTAATCTTTTAAGAACCTTTAAATTTTATGAAAATACATCTGTAATACCTTTGACATCCAATTAATAACATTATTTGGGTATGATGTTTCTATTTATAAGATTTCAAGAGCAATTGCCCATAATGTCACACATTTGTTTTCAGGAGAGAAATTCTGACAGTGAATTTTATACTTGTGTTAGGGTGAACATACTGTTACTATTGGTTGCATTTGAAGGATCCTTTCAAAAACAGGTAATGTTCAAAATGATTTTAACTAGAACATTAAAGAGACAGTAAGAGCAGAGAGATCCTATTCTCTCTGTAATTTATTTTAATGCCATCACACAGGGAATTCAAGGCAGATAAAACTTCTCCATTTACAGAAACCAAATGTGCAGAAATAGATTATCGTTATTTCAGTTGAATTGATAATATGTACTCTCTGGCACATTTTTTATTAGAAATTGCTTGAAAAAATTATATATTGTATACAAAGTAAATATATGATCATAGCCTTAAGATCTCTCTCAATGTTAATTTTCCCTTGATGAATTACAATGCAATTTTCTAGCTCACTAATTTCACTAAAGAAAGTAATGACTGGAGCAAAAGTGTAATCAGCTGCCAATCAGGATCCCTTGAAGCACAGAGTGTCAAAAATTGAAGTGATTTTTACAACTCATAAAAGCACTTATGTTCCATGATATGTCATAAAGCCAGATAATGAAGCTACCTTATTTCTCAACTTCTTTCCCAAACAAACAGCTTTCACATTTAACCAAAACTTTTTATTAATATTCAAGTCTATTAATATACTATTATTATATTACCCATTACAGTACCATTATATTACCCAGCTATTGCAAGATAAATTATTATATATAAATGTCAGTTACAGAGCTCAGTGGATTCACATTAAAAATTATAATGGTGGATTTTTTTCTTCCATAGGAAAAAAAATTAGTTTTTATTCTGATACAGTAGATTTTTGATTTTATGTTGTAAAACCAAGGCAACCCACTTCACTTTCACCCTTTGAGTCATTTATATTGTCATCAAGCTTTTATTCCTTCCATAGTGGTACATAGTTTCATGATGAGTAATCATGCTTAAAATTATTAATTCATTTACCAATTTAGAATGTACTTTCCTGTCTTGCTTAAAACAAATCTTTGGAAGTACTGTATAATCACATTTCTTCACCCTGTCATCATCCTTTCTATTAAAACATAGCCATTACATGTGCATTTATGTATTTCTTCATCTGTCTTCATATACATAAATATGTGTGGGTTTCTGGGTTTTTGTTGTTGGTTGAGAGGGGGGGAAACATTTCCACACATCTGAGTATTTGCTGCCAACCTTCTTAATAATCTTTTTACCCAAGTTTCCTGGCATACCCCATGTGTGATCTCAATAAAGCAATCAGCATTTTCTTTTTAAAATAGAGACTTGTGAGCCGACTTCACTTGAGGATCTTAATTTGGCCTTTCCTCAATCTTTGAGGAATTTGTGTAAAGAGGACATACCACCCAATCCCTGAGGTTTCTGGAGCTGAGAATTTAAGGATTCAGATGAAGTTACCCAGTTGGCTTAATTATTTGAATTTTTGCTTCAGTACCTGATGCTTTCCCTTCCTTTTTGAGGGAGGTAAAATATCTGAGTGAACTTTAGTAGTTATGTTTATGGGCCCACGTGTAGAAGTTTCTCCATAATCTGGAAAGTTAGTATGGTGATGAATGGAACAGTGTTTACCTGAGCAAAAATAGTAACTAAGCTGGTACCATTTATAAAATATATGAAAATATTTCAGTGCACTGTAAAAGTGAAGTGATTTTCATGTCAGATGAGACCTTTCCCCATGTCTGAGGGGGCATCATTCCAGAGGGTGATGGTCATCATTCAGCCACCAAAATTCCTGTTAATTTTTGTTTTTTTCCCCTTTGTCCTGGGATTTGTTGTTTTCAGGACTACGTGCCTATTACTCTTCACTCACAGGGCACAATATCTTATTTTCCTCACTGAATCAGAAAAAACAGGCCCACCTCTTTCCCCAAAGAACAGCCATTACATCCTAGGTTGGCAGGATAAAAATGATTTTTCACTTGACTAAGAATTTTTAGAGGCAGTTCCCAAGGTTTGTTTATCTTTGCCACCATAGTGACTGCTTAGAGTGATAACAGCCAACATTCATGTGGCATTAAACATGGATGGAGTGATAGTACCTGGATGGGTTAGAGCTCCTAGTCTCTGAAGTGTGGATTTTCATTGGAAATAAAGGAAACTTAAAGATCAGTATGGTTTCTGTATACAGAATGACTGATTGTACAGTAGAATAGTTCCTTACTCTACACAAATGCAAATATGAATATTATAATCAAATTAGGTTATTCACAAAATTTACAAAATGCTTCTTACATAACTTTCTAACTCAGAATACCCATTTGACACATAAAATCTGATTTACTTGCAGTACACTTTCCCCAAAATCCATTACATTAAAAACATTTTACAAATTAAACCACACTCAATGTAAAAAGGAAATTAGAGCAAGAAATGTCAAAATATTTAGGTAACAGAAGCAAGCAGTCTAACGATCTTCCTATGCTCTTTCTGTTCATTAAAATATATATATATATATATGTATATAAATCTCTCCCACACAGAGGGTATTTGTTTTGTTTTTATAAAAATGGAGTCAGATAATATGTATTATTACT
Source organism: Capricornis sumatraensis (assembly GCF_032405125.1). Lineage (NCBI taxonomy): Eukaryota > Metazoa > Chordata > Mammalia > Artiodactyla > Bovidae > Capricornis > Capricornis sumatraensis. The sequence goes on from NC_091083.1 coordinate 11,849,621, forward strand.
CTGCAATATAGTTCATTCACCTAAAAGTATGTAATGAACATTCATTTGGGTCCTGACAAGGATCCAATTTCATCTTTTTAATAACTGTATAATATTCTGTGGTCTGTGCCATTGTATAGTCAACCAAGAATTTCTTTGTTAAATAAGATAAGCATCACCTATGCCAGTTAGCCTACTGTTCCTAGAGATTTAAGCTATTGTCTCTCATCTGGGAAAACAGAGAAGGAAAAAGATGGGGGTCCACAGTTTCTCCTCAGAGCACTGTTTTTGTTGAGTCCGTGAGGCTATCACTGATATTAATGTGTTTTCTCAGGAGTAGACAGCAGAACTGGGAGCCTGTGGGTGTTTCTGAATGTCAGATGTCCAGTCTTCTCCACTTCACATTTAAGGCCCTCCATACCTAAGGCTCCCACCTCCCCGCCCATTTTTGTTAAAGGCGTGTTTACATCTTAGAAGATGGATAAAAAGAAAAGGAATCACAGTTTGTGTTCTAGGCTACATCCCACCGTTTTCCTGTTATGCACTCAGCTGGCATTGCCATGAAGCATGGGCCATCCGGTAGGAGGAAATATTCTTAAAGACTGTGGCAGGTTGGACTAGTGGAACTGGTCCCAAAGAAGGCATTTTCCATTTCCTCAGCTATACACCAAAAATGATATCTGCAAGGTCTACTCTCATGGGCAGGGATATGCAGATAGTAACAATGGAAAGCTTCAGAGCGGAACATCTTCACTGCTTGTGGCAAGCTTCTCCTGGATCGAGCCATGACCACAGCCATAGTGTGGAGAATAAGAAAGATCTATCCCCTAAAGAGCCTGGGATGAGCATTTAGGATCTTAGCTCAGGAGTCAAGCTTCAGAGCAGGACTGCAGTTCACTCAAGGATATGGGCTGTTAACAAAAAGCTAGAGTTGGAGCTCGGTCATGGAGGACTGTGCACATATACTGTGCACATATCCTAGCATTCAGCTGCAGCTCTGTTAGTACGCAGATCACCCTCCCCCTGGCTCTGCCAACCAAGGTTTGCCCTGAGTACAATTAATGTCAAATTCAGGGCACAGAAGCTAATGCCAGTAACCCTCTTTTTGTTAGAATTCCACGTCTAGTACACACCCAGGTTTGGTTCTCACTGAGTCACAGGCTGGGCGGGGCTGGGCTTACAGGATGAATATCCTCAGTTCTTGCCTCTGGATCCAAGTAGGGCATGCATAGACTGATCATGACTTGCTTTGGCAGTGCTCCTGCACAGTGAAGGCTTGAGTTGAGCCAATAACTTCCTTCTCAGAAAAGTCAAATCCATATGTTCAGAAGGAAGAGGAGGTAGAGGGAGACAGCTTGCCACTTCCTTAAAGTGCCTAGACGTAACACATCCTTTTATTAACATGAGGAGGTTTGTTCTGGGCATTTTAATAGCTGAGATATCTAAGAATCCGTGCCTCCCCATGCTGGTTGCTACTAAATTTTGGTGGGCAAGTCTTCCTACTTGGAAGAGAATGAGCTGGTTATGTCTGCAACTTACTGAGAATTCTGAGGTATAGAAAGTCTAAGCATTTTATGGAAACATGTCCTGATCTGACTTTTAGCCATGAAACACTTGGTTATCTTTGTCGACGTCCTGTTTCTTTCAGGTTAAATTGTTGGTATCATGCTATCTTGATCTATTACCTTACTCCGTACTGGGAAAACAGCATCAGGAATTGCCCCCTGCCCCCTGTTCTTTCTTTCTTTCTTTTTTTTTTAAGCTTTGTACTTTTCATTAATTTATTTTTTTAAAATTTATTGGAGTATAGTTGTTTTACAATGTTGTGTTAGTTTCAATTTGTGCAGCAAGGTGAGTCAATTATAGATATTAAATGTAATATAATATATATATCCATTCTTTTTCAGATTCTTTTACCATATAGGTTATTACAGAATACTGAGTAGAGTTCCCTGTAACCTTTAGGCTTTTGAAAAATGATGATGGAGAACAGAATTTATGGCAGACTTCCTAGTGGTTCTTAGCCATGAGAAGGTTAGAGTGTCAGTGCTAAAACGTAGTAATTGTTTGTGGATTGAAAAATAAAATGGAATTAACTTTTTCTGTCTTTTGGTTGTTATGGTAGGCTGACAACAAACAGCTAGCTGTTCTTCTGTGGCGACATAATCCTTATGGAATTTCTTTTGTCTTTTTATACCACTTCCCCACCGAATTATGAGATTTTTTGGAAGAACAGAGAGAAACTGATTCCAATAAATCAGACAGTTAGTTGTTAATAAACTTTAACACCACGTACCATAGTACAGACTTTAGTATAGTTGCCAGAAGCAGTTTTGAGTGAAACACTGAAATGACAAGTGAGTTTATGCAATTTGGTCTATGAAAAGCATTCAGAGACAAAACCACCAGGGTAGGTAAGGTACAAACACCATTGCCAGACTGAGAGCTGAAAATTACCAAGTGTGGAGGAAACAAGAGATCAGTGAAACAGAAGATATAAGAATATCCATAGCCACTTGGTAGAACACAGGCCTATAGGATGCCAAGAGGGGTTATGTCCGACATAGGGTTCTGTGATCAGGTAAATTTGAGAAATACTGAATTAAATGTCATTAAATAAATGTCTTTCCTCTAGTGTCGTTTGCTATACTAGTGTGCACTATTAATCTCCAAGACAGGGGCCACATATGCTGCATTTCCCAAAGCTGTATGATTTGAAGACTCCACTGAGGACAGTGTTGTTATAGGAGGGTGAAATGCCCAAGAGGAAAAAAACAGGAAAGGAGTTCCCCATGCTGAGAGGACTGGTTTATATTACAGAGAGGCAACTGGAACCTCCACAGAACTAGCAATAACCTGACCCTGCTTTCATTACACATGCAAAAAGTACCAGAACAAGAAAAAAGAAGGCCAGAGGAGGACAGGACAGGGCTGCCTATCTTGACTTTGACTGGACCATATTTTCCAAATCGTTGGTGATCAGAGCTGAAATCAACTTACCCAAGAATATACAGGATTAACAAGTGATGGGAGAGAAATAGGGGTGGGAAGGACATAGCGGAGGAAGGTAGAGGCTGGAATCCCTGGTTTGTTTGATTACAAATCGTAGTCCGGAGCCATTTGGCTACACTGTAGCAAATTCAAGGAATGAAGGTAGTGTAATATGTATCAGGAAGCCCAGGTGTAAAATGACCACATCACCCTGAGCCTGATTCCTGCATCAGGATGTGTGGCTCTCCAGATCTTCCCGCCTCACTTGTCTTTGATTCCAGCCACAGATGTGGTGACCAGTTCACAGCTCCAACCAGCCTAAAGCATATCCAGCCCACAGTACCTCACCAAATCCAATCCCCGCCCTGGGTTTATGTATTGATGCTATTGATGCTTCTTGGGGAACTCAGAGCCTATGGCTCAGTTATTTAGCAGGATCTGTTTCTCATTTATATATAGATATTTATGAATTCATAAATATATTCCTATTATGAAAGATCCCAGTAGAGATGGGGGCCTAGTCAGGTGATAAACAGCAGAAATTTAAAAAGTCCTAAAAACTGTCTGGTCACTAGATACCAAGTCAGGAACACAGGGATACCCAACCAGGGTGGGTTACCTCATCAATATTTTTGAAACATGCTTGTCTTGAATTTTATTTTCCCCCATTGGCTTATTTTCATTATTTTTCATGAATGTTTAGACAATTGACTATAAGGGATCTTAGTTCAGAAATTTCTCTCCTAACCTAAATTATTTATGTGATTAAACCTATAAGTAGTAATATTAACTTTAATAATATTAATTTTCCATTTTGAGAAATTTCAGTAGAAAATAACTTCACCATAATATTTTATCTTGTATATCACCAACATCATATTTTTTTTTTCAAACTATGAGGTAGCTGTCACATTTATAGCTACCATTCAAACACAGTCCCTTATTCTGCTAAAATTCTATTTGTTTCCTTTCTAATTTCCTTCCGTTTTTAATATTGGGTACAACTGTGTCATATTATTTGACCATTGCAATTAACAATAAAACAGTAACAAAAAACTTGGAAAGTTAAAAAAAGTCACCCCTAGGATCACTACCACCAATCTTTCCTATACAGAACTCAAAAATAGTTAACATTTCAGCAAATAGATGAGTCTTAGGTGACATATAATATGGACCTGGGCTCACTCAGACCACCATACTGAAGGAATTCCAAGGCTGGAGACCTGGCAAAATGTTTACACGATTATCAGAATATGTATCTAAGGGTGACGGTCCTGGTCTATTTGCTTGTCCTGGGCAGGGTCTTCATGGTTGCACTCAGCCTTCTAATCCTTTACCTCAGTTCCAATAGCTATTTATTTTGCCACTGGGAAGGAATGAGGCCTTTAATAATGCTGTCTCTCTCACACTTGGGGCTTCCTGGAATATTACAATGGAGCCTGTTTCATTCCTTGTCACTATAACAGTATGGTCAGGACTAAGGTTTAGAGTCGGACAGCCCCAGATTTCCCATCTCTCCCTCATCATTTATTAGCGAAAACTAAGATCATGCCATCCAGTCTCATCAGTACAGTTCAGTCGCTCAGTGGTGTCCAACTCTTTGTGACCCCATGAATCGCAGCACGCCAGGCCTCCCTGTCCATCACCAACTCCCAGAGTTCACTCAGACTCACATCCATCGAGTCGGTGATACCATCCAGCCATCTCATCCTCAGTCGTCCCCTTCTCCTCCTGCCTCCAATCCCTCCCAGCATCAGAGTCTTTTCCAATGAGTCAACTCTTCGTATGAGGTGGCCAAAGTGCTGGAATTTCAGCTTTAGCATCATTCCTTCCAAAGAAATCCCAGGGTTGATCTCCTTCAGAATGGACTGGTTGGATCTCCTTGCAGTCCAAAGGACTCTCAAGAATCGTCTCCAACACCACAGTTCAAAAGCATCAATTCTTCAGCATTCAGCCTTCTTCACAGTCCAATTCTCACATCCATACATGACTACTGGAAAAACCATAGCCTTGACTAGATGAACCGTTTGTTGTTGGCAAAGTAATGTCTCTGCTTTTGAATATGCTCTCTAGATTGGTCATAACTTTCCTTCCAAGGAGTAAGCATCTTTTAATTTCATGGCTGCAATCACCATCTGCAGTGATTTGGAGCCCCCCGAAATAAAGTCTGACATTGTTTCCCCATCTATTTCCCATGAAGTGATGTGGCCAGATGCCATGATCCTAGTTTTCTGAATGTTGAGCTTTAAGCCAACTTTTTCACTCTCCTCTTTCACTTTCATCAAGAGGTTTTTTAGCTCCTCTTCACTTTCTGCCATAAGGGTGGTGTCATCTGCATATCTGAGGTTATTGATATTTCTCCTGGCAATCTTGATTCCAGCTTGTGTTTCTTCCAGCCCAGCTTTTCTCATGATGTGCTCTGCATAGAAATTAAATAAGCAGGGTAACAATAAACAGCTTTGATGTACTTCTTTTCTTATTTGGAACCAGTCTGTTGTTCCATGTCCAGTTCTAACTGTTGCTTCCTGACCTGCATATAGGTTTCTCAAGAGGCTGGTCAGGTGGTCTGCTATTCCCATCTCTTTCAGAATTTTCCATAGTTTTTTGTGATCCACACAGTCAAAGGCTTTGGCATAGTCAATAAAGCATCACTTCATGGCAAATAGATGGGGAAAAAATGGAAACAGAGACTTTATTTTGGGGGCGCCAAAATTACTGCACATGGTGACTGCAGCCATGAAATTAAAAGACACTTGTTCCTTGGAAGAAAAACTATGACCAACCTAGAAAGCATATTAAACAGCAGAGACATTACCTTACCAACAAATGTCTATCTAGTCAAAGCTATGGTTTTTCCAGTAGTCATGTATGGACGTGAGAGTTGGATCATAAAGAAAGCTGAGCAGTGAAGAATTGATGCTTTTGAACTGTGGTGTTGGAGAAGACTCTTGAGAGTCCCTTGGACTGCAAGGAGATTAAACCAGTCCATCCTAAAAAAAATGAGTCCTGAATGTTCATCGGAAGGACTGATGCTGAAGCTGAAACTCCAATACTTTGGCCACCTGATGTAAAGAACCACCTCATTGGAAAAGACCCTAATGATGGGAAAGATTGAAGGCGGGAGGAGAGGGGGACAACAGAAGACGAGGTGGTTGGGTGGCATCACTGACTCAATGGGCATGAGTTTGAGTAAGCTCCAGGAGATGGTGATGGACAGGGAAGCCTGGCGTGGTACAGTCAGTCAATGGGGTTGCAAAGAGTCGGGCATGACTGAGCAACTGAACTGAACCTTTGGGGCAACAAGGATTAGATGGTTGAATGGGATCATCGACTCAATGGACATGAGTTTGAGCAAACTCTGGGAGCTAGTAAAGGATGTGGAAGCCTGACATGCTGCAGTCTATGGGGTTACAAAGAGTTGGACATGCCTGAGTGACTAAACAGCAACCTTTGGTAAGCTGCTTGATGTCTCTGACCATCAGCTTCCACATACGTAAAGTGGAGGTCTTATTCACATTATAAGATCACTATGAAGTTGAAATGATATCGTGTGCTATAGGCTACTAGGGTCCTGCCCTTGTACCTGGGCCCTCGTTTATGCATCCCACACTCTACTTACTGAGAATGCTTTCTGTTCTTTGCCTGCCTTTTGACTTGGCTCATTCAGAAGGCAAACTGGAAGTCTCTAGAAGTAACACCTCCAAAAGCAGCCTCTCATTTGGCCCACCTCTGAGGCATGTGCTATACTTTTCCAGAGTTTCCTGGCAGGACTTAGTTCTGTGGTCCATAGAAGTTAATTGCTTGGTACTACATCCATCCTCTTCCTTCATTTTCATTTTTCCTTCACTTACTGGCTTTCCTGGGATCTTCTTTCAAATAAATTACTGCTGCTACTGCTACTGCTAAGTCGCTTCAGTCGTGTCCGACTCTGTGCGACCCCATAGACGGCAGCCCACCAGGCTCCCCCGCCCCTGGGATTCTCCAGGCAAGAACAATGGAGTGGGTTGCCATCTCCTTCTCCAGTGCATCAAAGTGAAACGTGAAAGTGAAGTCGCTCAGTCGTCTCTGACCCTCAGTGACCCCATGGACTGCAGCCTTCCAGGCTCCTCCGTCCATGGGATTTTCCAGGCAACAGGCAAGAGTATTGGAGTGGGGTGCCTTTGACTTGCACTTAAGTCCTTGTCTCAGTGTCTACTTCTGAAAGAACTTAAAATAAGATGTGAAAAGCGCTTTGCATTGTGTCTGGCACATAATAAATGATACTAGCTATTAATTCCAGGAAACATTTAGATATGTAGAAAGAAACCAAGGAGCTATGGTTTTGAAAATCAGCCTCATGGATGTCACAGCCACTACTCTGCTTTTTCACCCTTTCTCTCGTTGCTGTTTGTTGTTGTTGCTTTTTAAATCAGTACTTGAAAACTTGTTTTGTATCTAAACAGCAGAAGCATGTTCAGTAGGCAAATTTGGGCAATGACTTTGTTTGCACTGATTTTTCTGCCTTTTAAAATCAAAATTTCTGCCACCTACTTTGGTCTGAAGAATAATCATGGCAGAATTTTAAATGTGTGGGTAAGAAAAATTGTATTGGAGTCTGATGGCATTGTAGAAAAGCAAGAGCTGTTTCACCAAAAGGGCTGCATTTTTCCCTTTCAGTGAGTGCTGAACATTGATAGCATGTTATGATAAATTAACTATGATACTCTTGGAGGCCAAGTGTCTCAGAAGAAAAGCAATAGTAACATCTTAAATGGAAAGCATTAGATTCACACCTGAAACTCATTAATTTGGACCAAGGGTTACATTTCACAGAAAGCAATTACTGGGATGGATTGAGTTCTTTCATACCCAGTGGGTTTTTATTTTTTTAATTATAAGGCTCTGTTGAATATTTTCTCTGACCATGGCTGCTTTCAGCAATATCCAGCACTGGTGGCCACAGCGTACTTCAGTGTTTCTTTCTTTTCAGACTGACAGGGAGTGGTTAACTATTTATTACATCCTTAAAAAGTTATGTTGGAAGAAACGATGCTTGTCTTTTTCATCTCTTTTTAAAGATTGTAGCTCATTGTCAGTTGAATAACAGTCTGAGAAATGCACTAATTGCCTCTCTAATGCAAACTTATGTGTAAGTCATAATCGGGCGCTGTGTGTGTGTGTTTTGAGTGTGTGTTTATGCATGTGGATGGCTGTGTTTTGCTTTTGCAGATGTTCAGTTGTTAACAGAACATCTATTTACACAAAATTCTTTAGTAATGAATAACTTAATGAAGATAAAATCATACTTGGGTGGCTCTGGGTGCTAAAACTTACCTGTCTCTTCTCAAATGTCATTCTTTACAGATTCCAGTAACATTATCACTAAATTATAAGAGAATGGGGACTTAGTTTTTTTTGCTTTGAGTCTGCTTTTGTCTTTACACATATTTCAATATTCCTTCTCTTTGCCTCTTCCTCTTCCTAAAGAAGAAACATTTTTATGTGTTAACTTTCAGGGTTGTATGTAAATGCAGTTCATAATATTGTTGATAAATTAACATAATAATCAAGTAGAAATTAAGCTCCTGTGATTAATCAATAGAACTCTATTGACCTGCTTTCATTCAAAATTGTTGTTTCTGTTGACCATTTTTGCTATAATGAGTAAATTAGCTTTCTGTGACATGATAGATGCTGTCCCAAATCCCAGAGGTCTATAATAGCTTTTGATTTTCTGTGAAGCCATTTGTCACTGCTACTGGATACACAGGGGCTGATTCTCAGTCCCTGGAAACAGTGTTGAAGGAACTTTAGGATCACCTGTCTCCTTCTATTGATGAGTAAATCAAAGCCCAGAGGGTTTGTAACTCTCCCAGAATCGCAGAACGAGTCGGGCAAGAAGTGAAGCAGAACCCACCACCCCGTGGCCTGTTTCTCTTTAATCCAGTGTCTGTGCTGGATGTCCTGTGGCATTTCTGCAGGAGCTCGCCCGTGCCTTCCCTCATCACCTCTGATGCAGTTGTATCTTCGATGTCATGGAATATTGAGGGACGTCGGAGATCTTCATACCTCTGTCGCATTTATACTTCAGAGAAGGAAACTGAGTCCAGAGTGTTGGGATGGCAAAGAAATTCATGGAGGTGATTTACGATCCTTTCCATCCATTCTAACTTTGAGAGAGTGGGGATTGGACTTGATTTCAAAGCACAAGCTGGGCTGTTTCCCCATCCAAGCCTAAGAGAGAACACCACATACAACAGCTATTCATCTCCGTCTGGTGCGAGCAGAAGTGTCCTAGGCCATTTACACGTTTCCTTTTCTCTGTGATACAGGTTGGCTGTTTTATTTACATATCACTGCTGAAATAGGCAATGCATGTTGGCTGAACCATAGCTTATGGAGAAAAAGCTATTCATGTTTTATTATAATGCATTCAGCAACCCTTTGCTAGCATTCTGATTAAAATATGTGGCTCAGGGTTGTTCCTGGGATAATGCCAGCTGGGGAATTTGGCTTCAGCCCAGGGACTCTTCTGCTGATGTGAGAGTAGTGTCATTATTGTGGGGGTTATACTGTTGTACCCAGTTTGTTCCCTGGTGCTCTTGGTAGATAATTTTGGACTTTTCATCATGAAAACTGCTATGTCTGTATTTTACTGGGGTGAGGGTAATATTTTCTCTCTGCTTTCTTAGATTTCTTAGTTTTTTAGACCATAAATGAGAGTTAAGATATACATCAATGTCTACCATATTATAAACCACTACATATAATACCTGTTGAAACTTTAGTGTAATACAACACACTCCACATACAACAGAAATCCGTGTATTCTCACAATAGGGGTAATGCATTCTGGTCTTGCCATATTGTTATTTTCTTACATCTGTGCTTTATTTTGTGTTTTTCAATGCATTGTTATTATGGATTTTAAAATTTATGTACAACATAGCATTTACGTAATTTTAAATGTTAATTCAAATCATTTAAAAATATAACCCAATAAGTTATGATGCCTCATTCAGTGATTCAAGTTAGCATCCATTTTTAACTGTGTTATTACTTATTCATTAATTGAAGCCCTTTAATTTTATATTCTGCTCTGGGCAATTGTGGCTTATTTGGTGCTTGTTATACAGCCACTTTAGACAAGTAAATAAAATCAGATGAAAAACCTCAGTGACAGCTGGAAATAAACCAGTAGTTTGTGTTTGTTTTTGGCAGAGTGAAGCTGTGCAGGGCTGTGTAGGGAGAGACACCAGCCAGCACTGTTAACACAGTGTGAGAACAGATTCCATGTCTCTGGGGTTTGGGCTGTCTATTTACTAAGGGTTTTCTTTGTCCGTGAAAAGTGCCACCTGTGTGGCTGGGCAAGAACATAAAACAATTAAATCATTATCACATAGGTAATAGTACATGTCTTTCTGGCTTAGTGGTGATAAGAAAACCTTAAACAGAAAGACATAAGACAATGTCAAAGGATATGAAAAGGCTCTTTGACAGGCTTATTCTTGTTGTTATTTTTAATTTTCCCTCACGAGCATTTAGTTTAAGTACATGATAATTCTAGGGAATTGCCAGTCTTTATCAGACCACCCAGGAAAGAACAATGCTTTGCCAAAAAGTAAAGCCATTGGCTTGTAGTAACTTGCTTATGACTGCTAAACCACACTTGTTTCGGTAAGCAAATGCCTTCTAAAATATCTGTGGGGTTTAATGCTGGATTTCTTTCTTCTCCCAAGAGAGTATGGACACATTAGTTTTAAAAAGACTGCTAAATACCTGATAATTTCAGTAACATATTTATGGTGACTGTATTACAATTTAACCTTTAAAAATGAATTACCATTTGTATAGTGTTCTTTCAGTAAACAATTTCACTTCTAGGATGATGTAGGGGGGAGATGATTAAGGTTTGGAAATCTTATTGCAAGACTATTAAAAATTAGCTATGTCTAATTATCTAATTATAATTTTTCTAACTGGTAATATTCTTGCTGAATAATTGTTTTTTTCTTCCAAATTATACTCACTTTGTAGAAATCAATTTAAATCATAGCATATGAAGCCCTTAAAATTGTTTATTGACAGGTATCTTGATCTCACAAACTTAAATCATCTTAATACTTCCTAGAATAAAACCAGAAATGGAGGAAGAATAAAAGAAAAAAAAAAAACTGTCTCTAAATCTTGTTTCTCCTTTCAGCAGAGGAACTGTACTCTTAAAACTAGGGATCAGGGCTTGTATTTTGTTTGATTTATGTCTTAATTGAGGAATTAGGCACAGTGTAAACCCAGTATTATTTATTTTTCCATTAAAAAGGGGATAGTATATTTGGCCTAGATTCTTCAAATCTGTTTGTTCAGAATATTTTAAAACAGTGGTTTGCAAGCTTTACCATGAATAGAACCATCTGAAGGGTTTGTCAAATTCCAGATTCCCAGAGCCCACCTCCAGAATTTCTGATAGGTCTGGGTGACACCCTTGTTTGCATTTCTGAGAAGTTCCCAAGTGATACTCTTGTTTCTGGTCCCTTGGATTACACCTTGAGAACCAATATCTTAACTCAAACAGCTTATTCCATAAGAGAATGGTAAAGGGATATAATACACATTAAGAAAGGTTATTTCTGGGTTACAGGAGTATGGGTAATTTAGTTTTTCCATATTTTCTACAAGGTAAAAATAATACATATATGGTCATAAAAAAGAGACTTTTTAGAAGAATACTGCAACGAGTAACTCATTAGTCTATATTCATGTTCCCCTTCTGAATGGAAAGTGTTGGCGATGTAGGGGTTTCTGTCTTACCTCACAGGCAGACATTCCCTTCCGTGTCTTCTGGGGTGGCTTTTACTCAGCAATCACCAAAAAATTGCTTGGTTCCAATTAGAATACGGTTCCAGCTTTGCTAGAATTTAGTACAAGGAACGCTAGCCCCCCAGAGGTTAGCAAAGCCCTTTAAATATATTCCCTTTATTTTTTCTTCTCAAAGACCGTTCCCTTCCCCCTACCCCACGTTATGACCCCCCAAAGTTCTAGTTACAACAGCATTCTGACCTGTACACTATTGGGGAAAAGGGTCTGGTGGCAAATGCTGGGTACCAGGATGCGCAGAGATTGAGAAGTTCTATTCTCCCTTTTGGGACTGTATATACTATATATACTTTTGACTGGAGAAGGCGATGGCACCCCACTCCAGTACTTTTGCCTGGAAAATCCCATGGCTGGAGGAGCCTGATGGGCTGCAGTCCATGCGGTCGCAGAGAGTCAGACGTGACTGAGCGACTTCACTTTCACGTTTCACTTTCATGCATTGGAGGAGGAAGTGGCAACCCACTCCAGTGTTCTTGCCTGGAGAATCCCAGGAATGTGGGAGCCTGGTGGGCCCCCGTCTATGGGGTCACACAGAATTGGACACGACTGAAGTGACTTAGCAGCAGCAGCAGCATACTTTTGACAAACTTGCCTTAATTTAACAGTAAGTTTTTTATTTTTTATTTTTGTCTCGTAGAAGAATTCAAACAAAATTATGTAAAGCAAAATAAAGTATGTTATCACATAAAAAAATGCCATCACAAGTTCAGCCGTTTCTTGTCCTGTTTCTCTTTTAACAACCTTCTCCTAGACACTTTCGTTTCGTATTTTTATCTCAGATTTTTAAAAATGAGCTATTGATAAATATAACATCCTTTAAAAAGTCTAAAATCTTTATTTATGACACTTAGAGGCATGTGAGGGGAGGGAGCTTGGTTAGAGAGAATAAAGGTTATAACCTGCCCTGTCTGTGGAGACAGTGATTTTAATTACATTTAATTCCCATTCACTCTGTATGTTACTTGATCCACTTATTGGTTTAAAAGCATATTGATAAATAGAGCAGTGGCTTAACCTCTTGCCCTTCCACCCGTCTAGAATTGCATCCAGGCTTAAGTGAGTTTGCCACATTTAGACGACATACTTAGTTACTGATGAGAAAGTATTGAGACCCCTGCTAGACAGTTGAGCCTATGTTTTTTCTTTCTAGAGAAATGTCCATATTCCATTATCAAGATAAATAAATAACTTGTTGCAAAAGGTTTTTAAGATGTTGGCTTATAGTCAAACAGTAATTAATAGTTTGAAAAATAGTATATCCATGCTTCTCCCTATTCTCCTTCAAAACTGCTTTAAACTGTATCAGTAAATATTTTCCTCGAGATATTTACCTTACTTGCTAAGTTAGTAAGTAATTATCAAAATACATACTATATCTGACACTGCTTGGCACCTATATGTAATATTATCCAGTTGAGTTTGGGCCCACAACTTTAAATATCTATTTTTAAAATATGTTTTTATTCATAAACTAGGATATAGTAGAAATGTAAAACATTCACATATTTTATGAACAAATACATGAATTGAAGCAATGAGAGCAGGGTTGATAATCTTACTTCCTTCAAAAACACATTTCCCTTTCTCTTCTGGATTTTAGTGATTTGTTTCCAAGTGATTTGGAAATGTCTAATTTTATTGGTCAGTGCTGTCTATATGAGAGTGCCAAATCTGGTGGCAAAGAAGTTTAAAAATAACATAAAAAATAATTAATTGTGAAGAGCACTTATTCTAATAAGAAATTATTTTCCATAAATCACTCAACTCCATGTAGGGCTAAGATACACTTATGCTGAATTGGATTCTGACTTAGAAAGTGACGAGGGACATTGTTGGAGCAGTTGACATAGTATAGGAAATATCAGTTTCTTGACATGGAGGGTTGTAAGGTGTTTATGAGGGGAGTGTCCTTGCTTTGGGGAAATACAGACTGAAGCATTTAGAAGTGATAGGGCATCAGGTCTGCATATTGTAGTAAGCTAGGTAAATGTAATACATTATTTAAAAATAACATGCAATATATAGTTATACATTAATCGCTGCAGTGTTTCTCACATTCGTTTTGTTCTGGCACTTTGTTTGATTGTCATAGCATTCAATTTTATAATTAAACAGTTTGTACAAACTCTTGGTCATATACCATTTTGGGTAGAAAATTAATTTTGGCTTTGAATAAAGAAAACACTAGATAAATCATATTTTCCCCTACCACTTTCTGTTTTATGACCACTAACAAGACTGATGCATGTGTATTTTCACCAGTGGATTCACTTTTCAATTGCCATAACTCTTCTGGGTTTCTCTTTCTATAATTTAGATTATATTTTCAAGATCTGTTGAAGGTACTTTACTGTGTGTAGCACTGCCCTTTTTTTTCACTGTTGGGCAATACGTTTTTACTGTCTAAATTCTCTTTGTTGTTAAGGGTGAGAATTAGATAATTATTGGTTTGAAAAAAATCACAGTAAGATAAAAAGGGAGACAATGAATTTTCTCATATGCGTATCAAATACCAGGGTTCTGGCTGGTAAATCAGGAAGAGCACAGAAAGATGCAACTGGAGTCCTTTCTAGTTCCACTGTTACAGCCAAAATCCTGACATTCAGGCATATTTACGAGACCCATGTTTCCGGAAGCCCTTATGTGCTTTGAGTAGGCTGAAAAGAATGTGAAATAATTTTACATGGTAACTTTCAGAAGGCTGGATGAGGAAAATGGCATCCTCCTTGAATAAGAAAATCATCCTTGCTTGTATAATAACCACTGCTTTCTTTCCTCATGGTTGGTGGTGGATTCCTTGCTAAGTCATGTCCGACTCGTGACCCCATGGACTGGAGCCTGCCGGGCTCTTCTGTCCATGGGATTTCCTAGACAAGGATACTGGAGTGGTTGCCATTCCCTTTCCAGGGGTTAGGTATGTAATAACATTGCAAGGGCTTCCCTGGTAAAGAATGGTAGAGATGGTAAGGTAAGGTGAAGGTGAGGTCTCTCAGTCGTGTCCGACTCTTTGCAACCCCACGGACTGTAGCCTACCAGGCTCTTCCATCCATGGGATTTTCCAGGCAAGAGTACTGGAGTGGGTTACCATTTCCTTCTCCAAAAGATGGTAAAGAATGTGCCAAAATGGAAGACCTGGGTTCGATTCCTGGATTGGAAAGATCCCCTGGAGAAGAGAATAGTTAACCACTCCAGCATTTTTGCCTGGAGAATTCCATGGACAGAAGAGCTTGGTGGGCCAGAAAAGTTTGGTGGGTCATAAAGAGTAGGTCACAACTGAGCAACTAACACCAACACTGCAAGATTTACTTTGGAATTTTTGTAGAGTGTTATCCACACATGTAGGTTTTGAGGGTAAGATTTGCCTCACTGCTGTGTAGAGTTGTAGCACTTGCCAGATGCTTCATCCTGATTTGGGCCTTACCTCTGCTCTTGGCCTTTGAGATCACCCTCTAAACCAACACCAGTGGAAGAACAGCCCTGACATTAGATAAAGTGATGAAGCTAATGGTAATTAAAGTGTCCACCCGCCATTTAATGAGTGTCTACCATAGTTTAGGTGTCTTATGTTATTTTTTCCTTGAACTTTTTGTTTATATTGGAGTGTAGCTAATTATGAACATTGTGATAGTCTCAGGTGGACAGCGCAGGGACTCAGCCTTACATACACATGTATCCATTCTCCGGCAAACCCCAACTCCCATCCAAGCCACCACATAACATTCAGCAGAGTTACCTGTGCTATATAGCGTGACCTTGTTGGTTATCCATTTTTGAATAGCAATGTGTACATGTCCATCCCAAACTCCCTCACTGTCCCTTCCGTCTATTCTTCCCTCTGCCTTACATTCTTGATCCTAACAAATCTTTAACAATACTCTTAAAAAAATAAGGATTATTATTTCTATTTTACAAAGAAGGAGAGAGGCTCAAAAGGGCTAAGCAGCTCACCCAACATCACAAATTACAGTAGTGATGGACCAGAAGTTTGTCCATCCTATCTAACTGTGGAACCTGCCCAAAGTCAGAGGGGTAACAAATGGATATTGGCCTGGCTGAGAGATGTTACATAAAGAGAGCATTTGGTTTTCAGCTAGTTGGCAGATTTTGCCTAGTGCGCAGAGAGGAGAAGCACTGACAAATCCTCTGATAAAAGGGCGAATGACTATCCTAATTATAACGCGTAATTCTGATGGCATTTTGCTAAAGGCTGTGCTTCTTTAGCACTTCCCTGGTGGCTCAGACAGTAAAGCGTCTGTCTACAATGCGGGAGACCTGGGTTCCATCCCTGGGTTGGGAAGATCCCCTGGAGAAGGAAATGGCAATCCACTCCAGTACTATTGCCTGGAAAATCCCAATTTCTATCCACAATGCTAAGTGGTACCTGGCACATAGTAGGTGCCTGTGAAGTCTTCTTCAAATAATAAAAGTGAATAAATGAGGTAATAAAAGAACATATATATTAGCACCTCACTAGCATATATATAATAGCACCTCACTACTCTTAGTGAGCAGAATTAAGGAGTTGAAAAGTTGGGAGGGGGTTAACGGTTAAGATTTCAAGATAACTTTAATTTTTTAAAAAACTGCATTATGGGTGAAAGGGCCTGAGCAGGAGGTAGAAAGCTTTAAAAAATGCAGAATAATTTTTTAAAAGGATGCTTAAGCCTTGACCTAATGAATTACATTTTAAGCATTTCTTTAATAAAGGAATAGACATATACAAGTCGTGATTTATCTTCTTTCTTCTTTACACGTTCCAAATTGGTGCTGTTTTTTGCTTTCTCTGTAGTCGGAAATATCTAGCTCTGAACAGATATTATGCCTGCTGATTTTATATTACTTAAGTCTCCTGTTCTTTTCTTTAATTGTCAAGCCATTCTTACCTAATTTCAATCATAATGGAATCATTTCCATGCTCCTAAATTAGTTTGTTGGAGTTTTTACCCCCAAGCCATCTTTCCTAGCATAATTAACTTACATAAATACATCCTTTGAGTTTTGTTTTCTCCCACAGCCATAGGACCTGGTCATCAAATTCTCCCAGGCACTTTTTTCTTCTCATTCAAAACCACTAATACGTACTTTTCCCCTGATTATGAGGTATCATGCACTTTATATGAATTTGGAAGCATCATTTTTTTCTGCCTTCTGGGAAGAAACTTTTTTTTTTCATTAGTTCCAATATTCATTTTCAACAGAAACTATCAAGATTGTCATTAAACTATTTGCTAAAAGGAGATAGGCTTTCTTAAATGTCCTTTATTGAAAACCAAGATTCTCTTTTTGCAGGACCAGAATTAAAGCAGACCATGAACACAGTCCAAAAAGTGTGGTTTCATGTCTCTACTAACATCTCAGCTTTCTGCTTCTCCCATGGAGTTTTAGAAACCAAATATTAACTAGTGTGATAAGTGAAGCAATGATGCCCTAAACTGTATTCACACTAATTTCTGGTTTCACAGAACTTGCAGCAGGTTAAGTCCACAAACAATAGCTTTCTCCAGATGCTAGGATGTGTATGAATTCTTTATTACCTAGCAAATAAATACTGAAGCATAAACATAGTAAGTATTTTCTCTAAACAGATCATATTTCTGAATTAATTTCTGAAAACATTCTTAATAGGCCAGTTTATAAAAAGTTGGGGGACCTCCAGTGTCACTTGGCTCTTATGCAGCAAAGCAAATTGCCCTCCCCGTTCCTCATTTACCTTCCATAGGACTGAGTCATTGAAGAATATTTTCAAGCAACATCTTGTATTTCCAGAATTAATTACATTTTTAAATTTAATTACATTTAAAATAATAAAAAACTATTTTTTTAAAGAAAACTGCTTCACACAAGTAATAAAGTCAAGTCCAAGCACTATATAATTTACACCGTTACCATTTGACTTCTGAGCCTTCTTTCTCAACTTTTCAGTTCCTAAGATTTCATGTGATATACCTGATACTAATTACTCAAGTGTCGTGCAGGTGGCAGAGATAAAATGTTTTCTTAGAGGACTCTTTAAAAATCGTAGCTTCAGAGGCAGGATTGCTCTTGTTTCATCCTGACAGGGATAGCAGACTTAATAGGTTCCCTGGAGATTTTCATTCACATTATAACTCTTTCTTTGATGGTCAGTTTTGTGTCCACATTATGTGACCTGACTTTCAACTCTTTTGAACTGCTGTCAAGCTGCTTAGGAATTGAAAGCTACTGGATAGTTGTTTTCCAGTTGAAAAAACAACAGTCCCACATGAAAATCTCTGACAAGGTCCAGAATTGTGCTCTTTAAAGCCAAACTGAGTCAGACTGATACCTGGAAAACATCTTCACCTGCTTGAAGTAACAGTGGCTGGAATGCCTTATCATCATGTAAATCTGCGTGGCTTTGCTGTACAGTAACAGTGTTATCATTCTGTTGCCATCATTCATTTGCTGAGGTTGAAACTGTTAGCTCGGTGCTCCCTTCTCAGTTAGCTTGTGGTGCTTTCTGGCACTCCTGCAGAAAGCACAGTGTCTCCTAAATGTTCTCCCAAGACCCAGTGTGTGGTGTTTAAATTAAGGAAGCTCAGACAAGTTTGAAAGGAACTGCATCCAGCCTTTCCGACCCACTGATTAAAATTCTCGCCAAGTGTTACATTATGCACAGCTTCCTTATTTTGGCTGTAAATTTCATTGCATATTTTTCCAGGATGAGAAAGTTTGTACTTTTTATTTCATAAGCCCACATAATAAACACAGCTTTCTTCAAAGCCGTCTGAGGTGTTGTATGCGTGTGCTGTGTTAAATATAGGGCCCTTTTGTGGAGGAAAGCACACGTGGCCCGTTTTAACTTCTCCCACAAGCATCTTAGATGGGGCAAAATGGTTCCGCTGGGGAAAAAGAAAATAGACATTTCGATGAGCTGCAGGATTATCCCAGCCATGGCTTTTATCCTCTCTGAAGTCTCTTTACTGTGAACTTGAAGAATGAACAATACCTGCTTTATTGACAGAGAGCAACCTATTTACTCCTCCCACACAGCCCCCTCCACTTATTCTGCCCTGTATTTTTGACTTTTAATGAGTGAGTTATGAAGCAAAAGTTCTCACCAAAAGACCCTTCTCTAGCAGAAAAAAACTGTAGCATGTTCTTCACATTCAGATACCCTCAGTGTGTCATCAGGGAACAAATATATTTAGCAGGAGTTTATCTAGAAGAGTCTTTGGACCTGATGACTGGGCCTGGACTTGAAAAAGGGGTAAAAATGGAAAGTTTTGCTCCATTGACTCCTGGAAATGTATTTTCCCTTGTCAGTAGCCTTGCAGGAGGAGGGCCTCTTTGAGAATCTGCAGGTAGGGGTGCTCAACTGACTTTCAAATAACCTAGGCCTGGGATATGGGACTAAATGTCCACTGAGGGTCTAATTAGCACCAGGACTCTCCTATAGACTTCAGGGGCAAATTACTGCTTTCATTCCCCAAAGAGAGAATTATGAAATTCTTTTTTCCTAAGTAGAAACATTCCCTGGCCAAACAAACAAAAACCAAACAACTTTGATTTGAATCGATTTGTTTAGAAATATTTTAGATGAGTACCTGGAAATACAACTTGAGTTATAGAAATCACATATGACACTTTTCGTTCTGTTCTCTTATCATTTCGGGTTAAATATTGATTTTAGTGCAAAAATTTAATTTACTATAGGGTGCTCTTTGAGAATTTTTTACTGAGGTATTCGTATGAGAGTTTAGAATGTTTAAGACAAAGTCTTCATCCATGGAAGTACATACACTGATTTTTTTTTATTTACTGAAAATGAATTAGGACATTTTATCAAGTTAATGAAGTACTGTGAGCTCCGCTGGGAAGATTTTTCCTATTTTAAAGGTGTCAAGTTATGAAATACTGGGAAAAATAGCCTTTTGCTAAAAGTTAGAGGCCTGGCATGCTGCAGTCCATGGGGTTGCAAAGAGTTGAACACAACTGAGTGATAGAACTGAACTGAACTGAACTGAAGTCATTGGTAAGTGAAGTCTAACTTTTTAAAAACAGAAAAAAAAAAAAGCCAAAAAGAAAGTATAATTTTATTGCCTGGCATAATTAGCAAAATATTTCTTGGCTCTAAGCTTTTTCTCACCATACGATTGATTGTCCCTCAGAGTTCCTTCTGAAAATAAATAATGGGAGAAAAGAAAGCCAGTGTTTGGATGAGGGCAGTAAATGCCATCTTTATGTGTGCAATTTGGAGAAAAGGGCTGCCTTCCGGGACCTACAGGTACCTGGGTCATTAGTCCTTTTAAAATGATGGAAAATAAAGTAACTGGCTAAGTGTTTACCAAAACAAAGATTCTCTCTTGTGTGTCAGGAGAGATTTTTATGTTTCTGAGAATACATACATCCAGACAGCCTGTTGTCATTTACCCTTACAGATCTAGTTGAAAGTTCACAGAGATTTCTTTTTCTCTCACGCAGATTTTTAATCCTTTTTCATCTCCCCTAAACCCATTAGTTTTTCCTGGAACAGATGGGAGTATGGGCCATAAAATGACATATTACTTCTCTGTAGGAAGAAAATGAGGAGAAGAGATTCTATAACACGATTGAAGTTTAAAAGCTAAATTCCTCTGGGAAAGATTACCTTTCTTCATGGCTCTCATTTGCTGATAAAACAAATGAGGTTGTCTCCAAGGCACCTGTTAACATTGACCTTACCTCATCATCCCTACTTCGGAACTTATGTCCCCAGCTACTGGGGAGTTTCTGATGGAAGAGGAAGTATTTAAATGTACTCATTTCTTATCTCTTGGAAAGAGAGAGGTCTCCTTACCTCTGTGTTTCTGCTTGGCCTGCTCTCTATTATAAAGGCTTCTCTAGAAAGAAGGGAACAATCTGTGTCTTTAATCCAGGCAAACCGACTCTGTAGAAGCGGATCTATCATAGCTGCTCTAAGAATGCAGTTAGTATTTCTTCTTTACTTTAGGTCAAAATTTCCGTTAATGCTTAGACTCTGTTAACATCAGATTTAAAGATTATTTTGAGGAATTATCCTTTCAGGTAGGTCCTGCCTTTTCACATTTCCTTGAGAAGGGTCCTTGCTTGAGTGAAGCAATGAGGATGCCCTTGAATAAAAACTGAGTTGCGTATGTTTTCTTATCAAGCAAACTTGCCAAATTAAAAAAGAATAAAAAAAGGTGTTACTGAGCTGTTGAGACACCAGCTAGTATATTTTTTGCTTGAAAATCCCTGTCATCTCTGGTGGCAGATTTAGCTTCATTCAGAGTGTCTCTGTGGAATTCTGGAGAAATATGACCCTCATTCTCTTTTCCTGGTCCTTTAGTAGCATCTACCTTGAGTAAATCCAGCCTTATTGCTGATGGAAATATCCCTCCCTGGTGAGAACTGATGAACTATAAGCCATCCTGAGGTCACACGGCTACCAGACTGACATATTCTACATTCTTCCCACTGCCCTTCCGTTTTTAGGGATCTGGTCAATATTGCCCTCGCCCCTCCAATGAACTGCTGGGAGTTTTGCCAACTGTGTTGTTACCTTTCCAATGTTTTGTCAACTCAGAATTTCCCAGTAACTAATACTTATCTGAAGGTCAAAGAACAGGCCCTCATCCAGAGGAACAGCCTTCAACTGTTAGTAAATTAAAATACATACCCACAACATTTAAATATAGCACTAGGCTTCAAGTTACAGAAGCCCCATTCCCCACCCCAGGTCCTAGCTGACATATGCATTAGCAAAAATTGTTTTCTCGCCTCAAATGAGAAGTCGTTCAGAACTACTGTGCCATCTCCACAGATGCAATCAGAGATTCAGGAACATACCAGCCCTTCTTTCTTCCGTAGCAGAATATAGTCTCCAGGCTCATGCTCACTCCTCAGCTATAGAAGTCTGACCCGGTTTTAATTTCACACAGGCAGATGGAAGAATGGGGAAGTCAGAGATCGTCACCGTCATCGTAACAGTATAAAGAGATCTGTGAGAGTAAGCCCTCTGTAATGAGCTTGCCTAGAAGCCCACAGAATGGTTTCTCCCATATCTTTTTCATCTTTGAAAGAGCTGATGGTAAATTATGGATTTCATTTGGTCATACAGCCACTCCAGTCAATATAGGGATTCTGTTCGTGGGGAAAATGAAAATGGATAATATGTAGGCAACCAGAAATGCATGTCAAAATGACATTTTCTTGATCAGGAAAAACTTTTTAAGTGATAGCATGGATATGTGGAAGGAATGCATGAGTGAGGTCTTCAAATAATTTACCATGAGATTAGCATCAACTAAATATCTTTATCGTAATCTGAGTAAGATTTTAATCAGCTGTGCTTTCTTACACTTCTAACTAATGAACATGACTCATTCATTCATATTTTTTCAAAGAAAAATTGGGAGGTCTATTGTAACTATTTCTGAGAAATATTCTCTTATCCTCACTTGGGGATTCAAGTTCAACAAGAAAAACAAAAATCACTGTTTCTTGGGTATCTGCAGTTAGTTATGTCTTAGGTTCTAGGAGTTAAAAAAATGTCTTCTGATTTTTAAAGATCAGATCCTAAGAACTGAAGAGGTGAAGACAGGTGTAGACCCATAGCTGAAAACTGCTCCGAGTTCCTGGGCTGAGAAACGTGTAAATGTTTATTCTATTACATTTGTCGTTTTCTCCTGGGATCACAGCCCAAGGCTCATCATTGGACTGACCAGAAAGATCAGGAGGTTCGTCACAGAAGTTACTTTGTATGTCAGGCCCAGGCTGCTTCACATCACTAAATCCCTCCTATCGGTGGAGCTTCACCACATAGACCTTCGTGTCCACCTTATGTTTTCCCATAGACCTCCTCCTCCCTAAAGGGAACACTGATGCCGATCAGTACCTGAACACATAAGCCTTTCATGCAGGCCACAGGTGACCTCTAATGGAATCAGCTTTTCACTTGATTACTTCAGCTCTGTGAATTTTGTTCCCCTAGAGTTTAGGGCGGAGAAGGCAGTGGCACCCCACTCCAGTACTCTTGCCTGAAAAATCCCGTGGACGGAGGAGCCTGGAAGGCGCAGTCCTTGGGGTCGCTGAGGGTCAGACACAACTGAGCGACTTCACTTTCACTTTTCACTTTCATGCATTGGAGAAGGAAATGGCAACCCACTCCAGTGTTCTTGCCTGGAGAATCCCAGGGACGGGGGAGCCTGGTGGGCTGCCGTCTATGGGGTCGCACAGAGTCGGACACGACTGAAGTGACTTAGCAGCAGCAGCAGCAGAGTTTAGGGCAATTATTTAATCTTTTCCCTAGTTCCTTCCTTTCAGAGTGGATTAATGTTTTGTATTTCTCCTGATGATAAAAGCTAAGTATATCACTTAGCTCTTTCTGTGTAGCAAACATCCTCCAAACTTCAGTGGCTTAGAACAACAGCTGTTTGTGTAACTCCTAATTCTGTTGGGTTCACCACAAGCTGGAATGTTCTTCTTATCTTAACTGAGTTCACTCATGGGACTCTAGTCAGTTGCCAGGGAAGTTGAGAGCTGGCTAGTCTAGTTTGTTTCTGTTCCAGGTGGTTCCTTATCCTTCAGCAGTCTGGCCTGGAAAATAAGCAAGGCTCCAAGTGAGCAACCTAGAGTCAAGGAGTGTTGAAATAGATTCCATCTCTTATAAATGCAGATCAAAAACTACAGTGAGATTTCACCTCACACCAGTCAGAATGGGTACCATCCACAAAAAAAAAAAAAAAAAAAAAAGTACAGACAACAAATGCTACAGAGAGTGAGGAGAAAAAGGAACCCTCTTGCACTGTTGGTGGGAATGCAAATTGATACAGCCACTATGGAGAACAGTATGCAGATTCCTTAAAAAAATCTAGGAATGAAGCTACCATATAACCCAACAATCCCACTACTGGGCGTATACCCTGAAGAAATCATAAATGAAAAAGACACATGCATCCCAATGTTCTCTGCAACACTGTTAACAGTAGCTAAGACATGGAAGCAACCTAGATGTCCTTTGACAGATGAATAGATAAAGAAATTGTGGTACATATGCATAAGGGAATATTAGTCATAAAAAGGATGCATCTGAGTGAGTTCTAATGAGGTGGATGAACATAGAGCCCATTATACAGAGTGAAGTAAGTCAGAAAGAGAAAGACAAATATTGTATATGAATGCATATCTGTGGAACCTGGAAAGATGGTCCTGATGATCCTATCTGCTGAGCAGCAGTGGAGACACAGACATAGAGAACAGACTTGTGGGCACTGCAGGGGAAGGAGAGGGTGGGAAGAATTGAGAGAGCAGCATTGAAACATGTATATCACCATATGCAATCAGACAGCTGGTGGCAATTTGCTGTATGATGCAGGGAGTTCAAATTCAGTGTTCTGGGACAACCCAGAGGGGTGGGATGAGGTGGGAGGTGTGAAGGAGGTTCAGGAGGGAGGGGACATACATATACCTGTGGCTGACTCATGTTGACATATGGCAGAAACTGACACGATATTATGAAGCAATCATCCTCCAATTAAAAATAAATGATTAAAAAAAACAGATTCCATCTCTTGATGGGAGAAGCTGTAGTCACATTGCCAAGAACATGGATATCAAATGGGACTAGTTGCTGTGTTTTTCTGGGCATCAATTGCTGTGGTAGAAAGATCTGTTACACTTAGATTCCTGAAGCACTTATGCAAGCTAAGCTAAGCACCGTACAAATGTTACCTCATTCAATTCTCATAAGACCCCCTACAAGGTAGGTACTAATACTATACCCCTTGTATAGATACGGGAACATCTGAGTGATAGCAACTGGCAGTGTGGTTCTGGAGCACTCAAAATATCTCTAACCTCTGTTGACTCTAGTGTTTTAAATCATGTACCTCTTTCAGTACTATAGATATATGTGCATTTACTTATAAATTATATACAAGTGCTACTGTTAATCTATATGTTAAATATTAGTAAATTTGAACTTCATTCTTGCCTGTGTAGATAAAAATTATAACTATCAATAGATGTTTGAATGCATTTTTCCATTCTCTGTATGGATATCTTGTGACCTTACTTTGGAGACCATGCTAGGATCACGTGCAAGGCATTTCATGATTGCCATATCTGTCTTTGTGAAGCCATATTTAACCTAAATCCTACTTGGTACTGGATTTCAGTTCTAGTTTAGGTTAATATTGTTGGCTTCAAGTGCGAATTGTTATTCAGTGAACACTCAGATTACTCACCCTAAACCAAACTACTGACCCCCCTCTGGAGCTTTGTTAAGAAATCAAGATAGTGTGGAGGAATGATTCTCGAAGTTCTCACCTGGTTGTATGCATCTGTATTCTCTGTGGAAAACATTAAATGGAGGTTCTAGGTCTCACTGAGACAGTGATCTGGAGAGACAGATTCCTTGGATTTGGGGTTAGGTCTGGAAATCTACATTTTTCGGAGGCTGCCCAGGTGATACTGACCACAGTTTGATAGATGTAAAACTTGAATTCATATCTGCCACAGGGGGGTGATTCTGGATGTCTGTTTTTGCACTTACTGTATTATTTCAGCTTTTATAAAATTAGTAAAGTAAGTAAAAATGTCCCAGCCCAACTGGCAGAATTTTTTTAATAATTAAACTTGTAGTAATTTTGTCAAAGTTCTTTAAAATGCAACACTTTAGAATGTAAAATGCTCCCCAAAGTTTTGCTAATCTATTAAAAGACATATTCTCCATGCTAATAAAATATTCTGTATATTGTTAACTACACTTTATTTTAGTCAAAATAAAAAGCTCTGAGCCCTTTTGTTCTAGTCACTTGGTTCCCAAGGAAAGGGACTATGGTTTACACTTCTTTGTATGAATGGGAGTACGAGAGAGTAGGGATTGACAACACACTTTTAATAATAGGCAAAAATGGACTCCAACCCTAGCTCCTACAGATCTTGCACTAATTCTTTAACTTCTGCTTCTTTATTTGCTTATTAGTCATTCTAGCTAGCAAATCCTACCTGTAAAATGTTTATGATGATAAAATGTAGTAGCGTAACCAACATTTATTGCCAACTTCCTACATGCCAGATCTTATTCAAAGTGCTTGTCACATAATAACTAATTTACAAAACTCTTATGATGCTGAATAGAGTTCCTGTAATGGTCCCGATTTATAGATGAGGAACTCTAAACCTAGGGAGCCAAATGGTGGCACTGGAACTCAAGCCTGTGCCTCCAGAGTCATCCTGCTGCCACTCTGCAAAGCCGCCTCCCCTAAGGGGAAAGCTTCTAAGTCTCTTAGCACCTGGAAGGCACTTGGTAAATCCTCCAAAGACGAGACATATTATTACCATTATTGGATCCCCTCACAGGTTCTTGAAGAATGCTTTGTGCAAGGTGGTTTAATAAATTTATGTTGATTTGATTTAGAAAGAACTCTGTTGTATCCTCTTGAGCTTCTAAGGGATATAGTCAATGAGAGAGAGCCTCTTATTTTTCAGGCTAATATGATTTGTGTGGCAGCTTTTAGATTAAGTTATCTTTTATTTACAGAAGAAGATTAAATAAATATGTACAGGTCTAAGAACTTCAGAATCCTCTTGCTAAAAGTGGTTTAGAAACTTGTCTTTGTAAGACAAGGGAGAGACCTCACAGGACCAATTTCTGAAATAACTGGATTTCACTAAATGGTGCTTTTAGTATTTTTTGTTAAACATATATTTAGAACTCTCTCCTGGTTCTTTCTTTCTTTTTTTTTTTTCCTGGCTCCTGCATTCAG
The DNA here is from genome assembly GCF_032405125.1 of Capricornis sumatraensis. NCBI lineage: Eukaryota > Metazoa > Chordata > Mammalia > Artiodactyla > Bovidae > Capricornis > Capricornis sumatraensis. Next base: position 11,876,173 of record NC_091083.1, read on the forward strand.
TGGTCCACAGCATCTGATGGATTGCTATTCAGTACTTTATGGCTTGCTTTTTCCTCTCATATCTTCAGCATGAATTTGTCCATTTGTTTTTAAAATAGGGAGCTTTTCCTGCAGAAAGCCATAGAGGCAGCTTGGAATCCATGAGTAAAAAATCCTAGGCCAGAAAAACTGATGTGGTTTTATGTCCCATATCTTTTATCTTTATTTTAGCTATTTAAATAGTGGAATAAGACTATCCTATAAAACATTCCCAAGCTCTAAACACCAAGGTAAAAGGACAAATGTGAATAACAGTTCCCCCAAGCAAAGCTGAAACTCATCTTTATACCCTTAGGTGGTCTAATTCTCCAGGCTATAGTGTAAGAGAACTTAGTTAAGACAGCCTAATTAATAGGCTTAGGTCCTCTGAATCCAGCCTTTGTAGGTAGCTGGAGGAAATAAGAGGGGAATCAAGGGCCCTTGCCACAGTTAACCATCTGCCTGCAAGTGTTCTGGCCTGGCTCTCAGGACGGTCAATGACGGGTGTGTTCGTGCAGCAGGAAACCTGGCCTTCGGAGAAGGCTGCAGCCAGGCCTCTCACAGTCCTGAAAAAACCAGCCCTGTGGAAGACCTCAGTGTTCACCCCATTCCCTCCTGACCACACCTCAGGCAGTTTGTAGGCCGTCCTCAGCCTTTACCTTCCGTTAGTCTGGTTTTGATCACAAAGTAGGAGGCACAAGTATTTGAGTGCATGGGACAGGCTGACTTCGGTTCAGTGAGTCCTGAGAGCCTAGCATGATGATGGAATCATTTTGGTATTCAAACATTTTCCATTTAGTTGCTGTGCTATTTTCTGGGGCATTGGAGTCTTGCCCCTGCATCCTGCCCACAGGCAACGGGAGATTAGATGGAGGACATGTGCGAGGATTTTAGGGATTAGATATTGAAGTAGTTACATCTCTTTTACTCATACGCCTTTAAACAGAACACAGTCTCCTGACCACACATAACTGGAAGGGTGGCTTGAAAGTACCGTCTAGCTATATGCCCAAGAAGAAAAATAAATGGGCTTTGGTGAACCTGTTTATGGAGAGCATTTTTTTTTTTCGTATAGGATACATATTTTGTAAAATATGAGACAAATGTAGTCCTATCTCTCTGGAAAATTACGTTCAACTTTTATACTTTTGATCTTGGAATTTTTTAGTTGGAATTAGGTTTAGACAAGCCTGGATGTTGACTGTTGGACGTCCATCCCCCTCAGCTTGGGGTGCAGGGTACGGGAGATGGAAACAGTACGATGTTGAATCTTACATCAGCCACTATTACGCTCACTGCCTTTTCAAGCTCCTGTAAGTGAAACTAAAGGAGTACCTCTTCCAGCAGCCTGCCCCATACCTGAGAGAAGTGAATCATTTTCAGATTTTATGAATTTTTAACACTTCTGATATAGTAGCTCATCACTAGATTTGTGTCTACAACCTTGTTGCTGTATATTTAACTTTACTTTTCAAATTTCTGATTCTTTGCCTTTAAAGTAGCCTTACTACTTCTTCAGTATTATTAAATTAAAAAATAAGTTACACTGCTTTTTCTCTCAAATTTAATTGCATTTAATTCAATAGTATTAAATATCTACAAAATGTCAGTAACTGAGATAGCTGGGGATAGACTGCTTTTCTCTCTCAAATTTAATTGCACTTAATTCAATTGTATTAAATACCTACAAAATGTCACTTATTGAGATAGCTGGGGATATACAAGAGAAAAGGCCACCTACTGTGCCCTCAAGTTGCTGATAGACCAAGCAACAAGATACACATTCTGCTATGTGTAATGTGGAATTATTGTATAAACCAGAATATTGTGGGAACATAAAGTGACACTATTTTGTCCTGTAAACATTGTGAATGATTCTTAGAAGAGAAAACATTTGAACTAGGCATTTAAAAATAAGAGAGACTTTGTTTGGCAGAAAAGAAAATGGGAGGTGTAGATAGATATCCTTGGTAGAGAGTACTTTGCAAAGAAACCATGATGTGTTTAAGGGCTGCTGAGGATTTAGACGTGGCCAGATCAGACATGTGAAGAGAAAGAATGTGATGATCTGAGGTGGGGAGGGCAAATTGGAACCACATTTTTGTAGGGTCTTCTGTTCAATTCAGTTCAGTCGCTCAGTCGTGTCCGACTCTGCGACCACATGAATCGCAGCACGCCAGGCCTCCCTGTTCATCACCAACTCCCGGAGTTCACTCAAACTCAAGTCCATTGAGTCGGTGATGCCATCCAGCCATCTCATCCTCTGTCATCCCCATCTCCTCCTGCCCCCAATCCCTCCCCGCATTAGAGTCTTTTCCAATGAGTCAACTTTTCACACGAGGTGGCCAAATTACTGAAGTTTCAGCTTTATCATCATTCCTTCCAAAGAAATCCCAGGGCTGATCTCCTTCAGAATGGACTGGTTGGATCTCCTTGCAGTCCAAAGGACTCTAAAAGGTCATAATTTGGAATTAAGGGTCTTGTAAGATATGGGGACTAGCAAATGTTACTTTGCATGTATGCTGTTTCAGTTGTGTCCTACTCTTTGTGACCTACTCTTTGTGACCCTGTGGACTATGGCCAACCAGGCTCCTCTGTCCATGGGATTCTCCAGGCAAGAATACTGGAGTGGGTTGCCATGCCCTCCTCCCGGGGATCTTCTCAACCCAGGGATCGAACCCATCTCTTATGTCTCCTACATTGGCAGGCGGGTTCTTTACCACTTGCACCACCTGGGAATCCCCAAATCTTACTTTAATAGGGGACAACTGATATTGTTGTTGTTCAGTCTCTTAATCGTGTCTGACTGTTTGCAACCCAATGGACTGAAGCACATCAGTCTTCCCTGTCCTTCACCATCTCCTGGAGTTTGCTCAAACTAATGTCCATTGAGTTGGTGATGCCATCCAACCATCTCATCCTGTCATCCCCTTCTCTTCCTGCCTTTAATCTTTCCCAGCATCATGGTCTTTTCCAATGGGTCAGCTGTTCACATCAGGTGACCAAAGTATTGGAGCTTCAGTTTCAGCATCGGTCCTTTTAATGAATATTCAGGATTGATTTCTTTAGGATTGATTGGTTTGATCTCCTTGCAGTTGAAGGGACTCTCAAGAGTCTTCTCCAACATCACAGTTCAAAAGTATCAATTCTTTGGCACCCAGCCTTCTTTATGGTCCAGGTCTCACATTTGTATGTTACTATTGGGAAAGGAGTACATCAAGGCTGTATATTGTCACCCTGCTTATTTAATATATTCAGAGTACATCATGAGAAACACCGGGCTGGAAGAAGCACAAATTGGAATCAACATTGCCAGGAGAAATATCAATCACCTCAGATATGCAGATGACACCACCCTTATGGCAGAAAGTGAAGAGGAACTCAAAAGCCTCTTGATGAAAGTGAAAGAGGAGAGCAAAAAATGTGGCTTAAAGCTAAACATTCAGAAAACGAAGATCATGGCATCCAGTCCCATCACTTCATGGGAAATAGATGGGGAAACAGTGCAAACAGTGGCTGACTTTATTTTGGGGGGCTCCAAAATCACTGCAGATGGTGTTTGCAGCCATGAAATTAAAAGTTGCTTACTCCTTGGAAAGAAAATTATGACCAACCTAGATAGTATACTCAAAAGCAGAGACATTACTTTGCCAACAACGGTTCATCTAGTCAAGGCTATGGTTTTTCCAGTGGTCATGTATGGATGTGAGAGTTGGACTGTGAAGAAAGCTGAGCGCCAAAGACTTGATGCTTTTGAAGTGTGGTGTTGGAGAAGACTCTTGAGAGTCCCTTGGACTGCAAGGAGATCCAACCAGTCCATTCTAAAGGAGATCAGTCCTGGGTTTTAATTGGAAGGACTGATGCTAAAGCTGAAACTCCAAGACTTTGGCCACCTCATGCGAAGAGTTGGCTCATTGGAAAAGACTCTGATGCTGGGAGGGATTGGGGGCAGGAGGAGAAGAGGACGACAGAGGATGAGATGGCTGGATGGCCTCACTGACTCGATGGACATGAGTTTGAGTGAACTCCGGGAGTTGGTGATGGACAGGGAGGCCTGGCATGCTGCGATTAATGGGGTCGCAAACAGTCAGACACGACTGAGTGAACTGAACTGAACTGATTGGGAAAACCATAGCTTTGACTACACGAACCTTTGTTGGCAAAGTAATGTTTCTGCTTTTTAACATGCTGTCTAGGTTGGTCATAGCTTCTTCCAGGGAGCGAGCATTCTTTAATTTCATGATTGCAGTCACTGTCCACAGTGATTTTGGAGCCCAAGAAAATAAAGTCTGTCACTTTTTCCACTGTTTCACCATATGTTTGCCATGAAGTGATGGGACCAGATGCCATGATCTTCTTTTTTTGAATGTTGAGCTTTAAGTCAGCTTTTCACTCTCTTCTTTCAGCTTCACAAAGAGACTCTTTAGTTCCTCTTCACTTTCTACCATAAGGGTGGTATCATCTGCATATCTGAGGTTCTTGATATTTCTCCATGTAATCTTGATTCCAGTTTGTGCTTCATCATGCCTGGCATTTCACATGATATACTCTGCATGTAAGTTAAATAAGTAGGATGACGATATACAGCCTTGACATACTTCTTTCCTAGTTGGGAACCATTCTGATGTTCCATGTCCAGTTCTGTTGCTTCTTCACTTGCATATGGGTTTCTCAGGAGGCAGGTAAGTGTGGCTGCTAAGTCGCATCAGTCGTGTCCGATTCTGTGCAACCCCATAGACGGCAGCCCACCAGTGCCCCCGTCCCTGGGATTCTCCAGGCAAGAACATTGGAGTGGGTTGCCATTTCCTTCTCCAGTGCATGACAGTGAAAAGTGAAAATGAAGTCGCTCAGTCATGTCCAGCTCTTAGCTACCCCATGGACTGCAGCCCAGCAGGCTCCTCCGTCCATGGGATTTGCCAGGCAAGAGTACTGGAGTGGGTCGCCAGTGCCTTCTCCGGGAGGCAGGTAAGGTAGTCTGGTATTCCCATTTCTGTAGGAATTTCCCACAGTTTGTTGTGATCCATACAGCCAAAGGCGTGAACATAGTAAACTAAGCCAAAGTAGATGTCTTTCTGGAATCCACTTGCTTTTTCTACGATCCAATGGATGTTGGAAATTTGATCTCTGGATCTTCTTCCTTTTCTAAATCCAGCTTGTACATCTGGACATTCTCAGTTCATGTACTGCTAAAGCACAGCTTGAAGGATTTTGAGCTTTACCTTGCTAGTATGTGAAATGAGTACAATTGTGTTTGAACATTCTTTGGCAATTCCCCTCTTTGGGCTTGGAATGAGAAATGACCTTTTCCAGTCCTGTGGTCACTGCTGAGTTTTCCAAATTTGCTGGCATATCAAGGGCAGCACTTTCATTGCATCATCTTTTAGGATTTAAAATAGTTCAGCTGGAATTCCATCACCTCCACTAGCTTTATTCATAGGGATGCTTCCTAAAGCCCACTTGACTTTGCACTCCAGGATATTACCACTGTCTTTCTCTCTCATAAACATTTTTCCCCCAAAGGGCTAGAAATATAGCTCTCAAGTAATATGAGATCATATTTATATGGATCAAAAATGTATATACTTCCTGGTTCTGATAATGACAGAATAACCTGTATCGGACAAGCCATCTCACTAATAGTATATACAGATTTTTGGCAAAATAAAAAAGCAATGACAAAAAGTATTTACTGGCAGCAGAGAGCAACTAAAAGCAGTCAGTCCTCTTAAAGGAAAAAACCACACTGAGTGAAATCTACATTTAAATGGCTTTGACCTTGAGGGCTCCGTCTACCCAGCCTGGCAAATGGTTGTTGGGGCTCAGATTGAAAACAATAGGTTTATTGGCTTTAGGAATCATAGAACTGACTTTGGGGTTGTCAGAATGACTAGGAATTCTGGTAAGGATCTCAGAACAGGGACAGCCACAGAGTGGGAACCACTGAATCTATAAATGAATACCTTCAATCTTTGGTTGAACTTTGACCTATGCTTGTGCAGGGAGGTACTCCATGGAGTCCAGGAAGGAAACCAAAGCTGGAAGGCTGAGGGTGCTGAATAGAGCATTCATCATCTTCTCAGTGTAAGGATAGCCAGTTTAGAATTTTAATCCCCCCAGGTTAGAGGGAATTGCAAAACACCTTGGAATTTGCACTAAAACCCCTGAAGGTTCATGCTTTAGGAATAAAGACTATATCCTAGGACTAAGAGAAAAAATGACCAGGCTTAACAAAGCCTAGAGCTCAGTTTCCCTGTTACCTGGCAGTTAACTACCTGCTGGGATAAACTTAAATACCATTTGGAGAAAGAAAATAAAATCTAAAGCCTCTCCAACATATTCACAATATTCATATGCCATCAGTAATTCCTTGACATGAAAAGAAATAAGAAAATGTGACCAAGAATCATATGAAAATCAGCCAATAAAAACAGATTAATAGCTGACCTAGATATTGAAATTGGCATACAGGGACTCCAAAATTATGTGAAATCTGTTAATTCATTTTCCTTGGTGGCTAAGTTGGTGAAGAATCTACCTGCAATGCACAAGAGCCAGGTTCCATCCCTTGGTCAGGAAGGTCCCCTGGATAGAGGAATGGCTACCCACTCCAGTATTTTTGCCTGGAGAATTGCATGGACAGAGGAGCCTGGCAGGCTACAGTTGGACATGACTGAGTGAATAACACACAAAGCATAGCAATGGGTTAAAATATGGGAAGTTTCAGGAGTGATATGAAAACTATAAAAAAAATGAAAATCACAAGAACTGAAAAAATAAAATATCTAACATTTCAAAAAATTGTATGGAACAAATAATACATTTAACACAACTCAGTAATAAAAAGATGATAAAAATTAGCAGAAGACATGGAAAGACACATCCAAAAAGAATATATATAAATGGCCAGTAAGAAGTTGGCAAGATACTTAACACCGTTAATCCCAGGGAAATGAAAATTGAAATCATGAGATACCTCTTTATGTCTGTTAGGATTGCTAAAATGGAAATATCTGAAAACATCAAAGACTGCCAAAATTTGAACTCTCCTACATTGCTGAGGGTATATGGAAACTGGTATAATCACTTGAGAAAATTATATATTAATTCTTTATAAAGTAAAACATATACTAGGTCAGCAGTTTTATTCACCAGTATTTCTCCAATGGAAATGAAAACATACAACCACAAAACAAAGAGTTATTCATTATAGCCAAAAATATAAATACTCTAATGCCCACTCACAGATGAATGGATTTAAAAAATATGTTATATTCAACAATGGGATAGTACTCAGGAATGAAAAGGAATGAAATATTAATACATGCAACAACACAGATGAATCTAAAAAATATGCTGAGTGAAGGAAGCTAGCCCCCTCCACCATCTCTTATATGAAGTTTGAGATTATATATGACAAGACTTAGCTAAGGTGACTGAAGTTGGAACATGGAGTCCCTCTGGATGGTAAGAGGGGAATCCGATGGAAAAGATACAGAACTTTTCTAAGCTTTATTGGCATTATTGCTCCATAAGTGTATATACATTTGTTAAAACTCATCAAAACTGCACTTCACATCTGTGCATTTGATTGCATGTACGTTGTAATTCATAGAACTGATGAGAATTAAAAAGTAGCATAACATAGTGTTTCAATACGCCACATGCAAGAGCTGAGGTCAGGCCTCCTGGTTTCTAGTTCCGAAGGCAGTGAACTACAGCAGTTAATAACATGGCTGCTCCATCAGACAGAACTGGAGCGTTGAATCACATTGCCAGTGTTTTGTGATTTTGTGAACGTAGGCAACTCACTAACCTCCTTTAAGCTCCCATTAAATGGAGATTATAAAATTAGTATGTACTTTATGCGTGTCCTTAGTATAGTGCCTGGCATGTGGATGCACTCAATACATTTAAGCTGTAGTAATTATTATTAAATAGCTCTTCGGCTCCACTTTCATTTCCCTAATGCAGTCATGAATGCTGGTATAACCATGAAGATTTTGTGAATTAGATATTTACAAAATGCATTTCCTGCAGTCTAAATAAGGCAGCAATATTTAACAGCATATGATTAAGTACACTATCAAATCCTATTTTAGTTATCCATTTCAAACTAAGTAACTAATGATCTCTTTGCCAAGAAAAAATATTCACATATTCACTTTAAAATACTTCTCTTGATGCTCTTGTAAAGTATTTAAACATAGAGAAATTTGAACCTAATTTTTTTCTTAATAGTTTCACCTTCTCTTTCACATCCCATAATCACTTTTGATATTTTGGTATATACCTTTCTAGTACATGTGTACTATACATGTAAATGTGGGTGTGTATGTATGTGTGCTTGTATTACATTTGTAAACAAAATTGTGACTATACATAAAAAATAGATAAAATATATATGTTTTAAAATAGATACTATATGTTGTATATGTATCACATATTGTATCTATTTCTTAAAACTGGCATTTCACTTAGAAATATTTTCATATTTAGAACTGACTACTGTGTGGATCACAATAAACTGTGGAAAATTCTAAAATAGATGGGAATACCAGACCACCTGACCTGCCCCTTGAGAAACCTATAGGCAGGTCAGGAAGCAACAGTAAGAACTGGACATGGAGCAACAGACTGGTTCCAAATAGGAAAAGGAGTACGTCAAGGCTGTATATTGTCACCCTGCTTATTTAACTTCTATGCAGAGTACATCATGAGAAATGCTGGGCTGGAGGAAGCACAAGCTGGAATCAAGATTGTGGGAAAAATATCCATAACCTCAGATATGCAGATGACACCACCCTTATGGCAGAAAGTGAAGAGGAACTCAAAAGCCTCTTGATGAAAGTGAAAGAGGAGAGCGAAAAATGTGGCTTAAAGCTCAACATTCAGAAAACTAGGATCATGGCATTCGGTCCCATCACTTCATGGGAAATAGATGGAGAAATAGTCGAAACAGTGGCAGACTTTATTTTTTTGGCTCCAGAATCACAGATTCTGGAGATGGTGTTTGCAGATGGTGTTTGCAGCCATGAAATTAAAAGATATTTACTCCTTGGAAGTGAAGTTATGACCAACCTAGATAGCATATTCAAAAGCAGAGACATTACTTAGCCAACAAATGTCCATCTAGTCAAGGCTATGGTGGTTCTATGTATGGATGTGAGAGTTGGACTGTGAAGAAAGCTGAGCGCCAAAGAATTGATGCTTTTGAACTGTGGTGTTGGAGAAGACTCTTGAGAGTCCCTTGGACTGCAAGGAGATCCAACCAGTCCATTCTGAAGGAGATCAGTCCTGGGTGTTCATTGGAAGGACTAATGCTAAACCTGAAACTCCAAGACTTTGGCCACCTCATGTGCAGGGTTGACTCATTGGAAAGGACCCTGATGTTGGGAGGGTTTGGGTGGGGGCAGGAGGAGAAGGGGATGACAGAGGATGAGATGGCTGGATGGCATCATCAACTCAATGGAGCTGAGTTTGAGTGAACTCCAGGAGTTGGTGATGGACAGGGAGGCCCGGCATGCTGCGATTCATGGGGTAGCAAAGAGTCAGACATGACTGAGCGACTGAAGTGAAGTGAACTGAACTTGCATATCAAGTTGACCTGTTCTTTTTAACAACTGTATAATAGTTCACAAAGTAAAATTGCTATGTGAAAGAGTACACAAAACTTATGACCTTTTTTTTTGTAACAGAAAAAATTATATGTGTGAGTGTGTGTGAATAGCCAGTGAAAGAGCAACAAATATCAGACTGCTGAAGAGTTCTCTAGGTGGGAGGGTAAATAGTGGTATTCATATTCTTCTTCCTTCTCTATATTTTTCTTTTTTTATATAAGAATAATAGTTATTTAAAAATTTACACAAAACTTCCACCTAAGGAGTTTAAGATAATATTAGTTACTACCATTAACAGGGCACATAATGTTATATTATTCAAATTCCATGCATAACTCTGTTAGACACAGCCATTCTTGACCCTGATTGCTAAGGAAACTGGGGCTTGAGCAGCATATGGCTGGTAAAGGTAGAGTACGGATTTCAAGTAGGTTTACTGAAACACTGTAGTATAGAGTTCATTTTGGTGTGAGGGTCTTTGAGGTTCAGGCTTATTCTCAGATTTTCCAGGTCTGCAAACAGTGATGTAGGAAAGCCCAGATGAGCTTGTTTCCCTAAGAGACTTGTTCAGCCAAAACATGTTTCCTTTTCAGTCAGTAGTAGCAAAAGCCACTTGGTCATTTAGACAAGTTACATGCCCCTCAGTGAAAAATTTCCCATTCAATATCTAGTTTCCCATCAAAATAATGATAATAGTAAAGAATGATCAATTACATGGTGTGGTGGACTCTGAACTATTGCACTTGTGTGCTCAGTAGCTCGGTTGTATCCAACTCTTTGTGACCCATGACTGTAGCCCTCCAGCCTCCCTTGGAAATGGAATTTTCCAGGAAAGAATACTGGAGTGGGTTGCCATTTCCTTCTTCAGTTATTCAGTTCAGTTCAGTCTCTCAGTCGTGTCTGACTCTTTGCGACCACGTGAATTGCAGTGCGGCAGGCCTCCTTGTCCATCACCAACTCCTGGAGTTCACTCAAACTCATGTCCATCGAGTCCGTAATGCCATCCAGCCATCTCATCCTCTGTCATCCCCTTCTCCTCCTGCCCCCAATCCCTCCCAGCATCAGGGTCTTTTCCAATGAGTCAACACTTCGCATGAAGTGGCCAAAGTCTTGGAGTTTCAGCTTTAGCATTAGTCCTTCCAAAGAACACCCAGGACTGATCTCCTTCAGAATGGACTTGTTGGATCTCCTTGCAGTCCAAGGGACTCTCAAGAGTCTTCTCCAACACCACAGTTCAAAAGCATCAATTCTTTGGCGCTCAGCTTTCTTCACAGTCCAACTCTCACATCCATACATGACCACTGGAAAAACCATAGCCTTGACTAGATGGACATTTGTTGGCAAAGTAATGTCTCTGCTTTCGAATATGCTGTCTAGGTTGGTCATAACTTTCCTTCCAAGGAGTAAGTGTATTTTAGTTTCATGGCTGCAGTCACCATCTGCAGTGATTCTGGAGCCCAAAAAAATAAAGTCTGACACTGTTTGCACTGTTTCCCCATCTATTTCCCATGAAGTGATGGGACCAGATGCCATGATCTTCGTTTTCTGAATGTTGAGCTTTAAGCCACATTTTTCGCTCTCCTCTTTCACTTTCATCAAGAGGCTTTTGAGTTCCTCTTCACTTTCTGCCATAAGGGTGGTGTCACCTGCATATCTGAGGTTATGGATATTTTTCCCGCAGTCTTGATTCCAGCTTGTGCTTCTTCCAGCCCAGCGTTTCTCATGATGTACTCTGCATAGAAGTTAAATAAGCAGGGTGACAATCTACAGCCTTGACGTACTCCTTTTCCTATTTGGCACCAGTCTGTTGTTCCATGTCCAGTTCTAACTGTTGCTTCCTGACCTGCATATAGGTTTCTCAAGGGGCAGGTCAGGTGGTCTGGTATTCCCATCTCTTTTAGAATTTTCCACAGTTGATTGTGATCCCCACAGTCAAAGGCTTTGGCATAGTCAATAAAGCAGAAATAGATGTTTTTCTGGAACTCTCTTGCTTTTTCAATGATCCAGCAGATGTTGGCAATTTGATCTCTGGTTCCTCTGCCTTTTCTAAAACCGGCTTGAATATCTGGAAGTTCACAGTTCATGTATTGCTGAAGTCTGGCTGGAGAATTTTGAGCATTACTTTACTAGTGTGTGAAATGAGTGCAATTGTGCAGTAGTTTGAGCATTCTTTGACATTTGAATGAAATGGGATTGGAATGAAAACTGACTTTTTCCAGTCCTGTGGCCACTGGTGAGTTTTCCAAATTTGCTGGCATATTGAGTGCAGCACTTTCACAGCATCATCTTCCAGAATTCATACCACTAATATCCTCGTTGGTTTTCACAGCCCAGATTACTATTTCTCTCTCTCTCTCATTCTCTTAACCCTTCGTTTTAGTCTTGCGTTTCCTTTCTTTCCAAGGAACTCACTCAGTAACAACTAGATTATGCGTTTTCAATCTTAGCCCCCTACCTATGTTGCTCGCCCCTAATCTAGTCAAATGAACCTTTAAGTTCCAGTGGCATCAGATGTGTGTTTTCAGAAGGTCGTTCTCATTGTGAAGGGCAATGATGAAGCGGGGTGAGGTGAGATTCAGAGAGGTGGTGAGACCCAGGCTTGGGGAGGAGCAGGGCCTCCTCGGTGAGCAGAGCTGGAGCAAGAGCTTGCAGAGGTTCTTCTTTCCATGTCAAGAGAGCGAGGGCTGCTCCTCTAGGCACTTTTCCAGACGTGAGCCACTCTCGCCCACCTTCTAACCCCTAGATACCCTGCAGATACCTACTATATCTGTGCCATGCCGTTGAGAGGGGAAGGAACTTAGAGGTCTCGGTCTTTCTTCCACAGCTTTACTGTCTCAGTTTTGCCACAGTGGCAAATGTTCCCGAGTGCTTTTTTTTCCTCTTGCTTCTTGACCTTTTTTCTTCTATAACCTATGGTGTACTGGAGGCAACACTTACCACCTTGGAGACAGGATCAGTAGCATTTCTTCAGAATCCTGTGTTTAGGTGACATGGAGTTGATAGCTTGAAATGGACATGGTGAAAGTAGTTACCCAGTTGACGCTGAAACAGACTACAAATCCGGGATGCAGTACGAGCTAAGGATCCTGTTGTTTAACGTTAAACTGCACGCCGTTTCCGGAACCCTGCTCCTTCTGCCAACCACACGAACCGGAGGCACAGAGAGAGAACTGGAGAGAGGAGAAAATGGGGTTTAAGGGACTGAACACCGTGGGTTTCCCTTCCCCAGGGGTGTGGTGATTTCTAAGAGGGAAAACTTGAGTTCCTTGGCTTTCCCTGTCCCAGGTTGTGCCTTTATTTCCAAAAGAGCAAACATGGGCTAACTTTTTTCTCTCTCCTGCAGTGGATGGCTGTATTCACAGAGCAGCTGGGCCCTGTCTGCTGGCTGAATGTCGTAACCTGAACGGCTGTGAAACTGGACATGCGAAGATCACGTGTGGCTATGACCTGCCTGCAAAATGTGAGTTTAGCTCTTTTGAGTACTGTTTCTAAATCAGATGAGCACTCTTGTTTTATTCCTCAGGTGGGTAACTGGAGGAGGAAGTGGTAGTGGTGGTGTTTAATTAAATGTGCTTGTACTGAGATTTTGTACATGGTAATGAAATGTGTTTTTTGAATACATCTCCAAATATATATATATAGTAATGATTGATTGTAGGTGATTTTTGTTCAGATCCTCGACAAAGTGTCTCTGAAACAGAAAAATAAAAATATGAGCACACTATACCTTACAGTATTTAAATGCTGTGGAGTGACAGCTTCTAGAAATGATGCCAATTTCTTATTCCTTGTTCAGGTTTCTTGATTGCGGATGTGTTTAGAGCAAAGGAGATCAAAGTGATGTATTGTGTTTTCAGCTGCCATGGAAAGGCTGATTGGCAATTACAGCCAAGGCATCTGTCACGCTTGGCTTTTAGGAAAAGCCAATGGAATGTGGTTGTCAGAGTGAGAATGTATTTGCTCTTTAGAATGTGGAATGGTCAAAATTTCCATTATATTTGAATGGAGAGGAGTATTGCATTTGATTGACCTTGTTGCTTAGTCGTTTAGCCAACTGCGTAGGGTGATGCGGAATAAATAATACTGAAAGAGAAGCTGGTTAAAGGCACAGATTTTTTGTATCACATAATCTTCAGGGCTTGGGGGTGGAGTTACAGGGTTTCATTGTACCATTAAGCCATGCCCTGGTCTGGAAATTGGGAAACCAATTGGTTGTTTATTCCATTCACCTGCTTTTTATGATAACCTTCCGGTGAACACTTTTTTTGCGGGGGGGGGGGGGGTTAAAAATGAAGTTGATTTCTTTTTACTGTTTTAATCGTGGAGAATATGTGACTAAAAAGTTATAACACAACCTTTGGACTCTATAGACCAGTTATAGGAATGGATTTGTCATGGATATGTGTGAGTGGCGAGATCAAGTGTGTTATAGTCTTAAGACTGAAGTGTATTTAAATTTGAGGATTTTTAGTGAGTAGTAACATATTAAAATGATATTCTTTGTAGAAATTACAATACTGCATTCTGGATTCCTCACAGTATACTGCTAGTGAAACTACGTCTGCTATATACTGTTTAATTTTTCCTTTAGTGGCTTCTCCTTTTCCTTTCCTTGTTAGTGTTTTTATCTTGTGTGAAAGAGTCAAATCATGGGCCAATGGCCTTCCCTCCTACTTGGAAAGTATATTTACGTCAGGTAAGTCCTCTGCGTGCAGTGGTGTTCAGAGCACTCCCTCTGACTCAGAGGCCCTGAGTATTAAAGGAGATTTCCCTTTCTGGGATGGTCCGATTCCCTATTTACCAATATTGGTCATTCTTCCTTCTTACCGCCATACTACCTTCGTGATATAGTCGACCGATTCCACCCTGAGGACAAGCAGATTATTGATGATTTTCAGACTGGTGACTGTCCTTAAACCAATGAATAATTGTAGTCTCCTATTGGTTCAGTACTTTCTTTCTTATAAGTTAAAGCACAAATCAGAAGTTCTTCAGCCCTGAGATTTTTCTGAAGACAGGTAGCCTCAGAATCATTAACTATGACCAAATTAAATGGTGACTCTGTTGTATGGAGAGACACCATGATGATTGTTTTTCGTGTGCTTGCTCCTGTCTTAAATCCCTCTTGTATGAGCTTCCTTGATTGTCATTCAGCTCAGTTCAGGGTTGTTGAAGGCTTCTACAACACCAGACACTGAGGTACAGAGATCAGTGTATACCTGTGCTTGAGGAATTCCATGACTGGGATTCCTGGGCATTCCAGGGCAAGTAAGTCTTTGTCGAACAAGGACTCTAGCCGTGGAAAAGTCAATCGCCAGAACTCGGTATGGAATCTTTGTGAGCTGAGATACTGAATCAGATGACACACCAGCCCAGAGGGCACATCTAGGGAGAAAAAGGAAAATCATCCAGCAGGGTAGCAGTTCCCAGACTAGAATGGCAGAACCACCTCAAGAACGCCACAGATATGGGGCATTTGTGAATAGATCTCAGTGTTTCTCTATGTTTAATGAGATTAATGCTCTACATTAAAAAACATAAAAACAATGAAAACAATAAGAAATGAGTAATAACAGCTTAGACTTTGCACTCTACCCTGTAGTGTATCACAGTACTTTCACCAGCCCTGGTGTTTTAGATTATACTTTATAAACATTGTGTGTATTCCTTTTCCTTTTCCCTGTCCCTGAGAGATATTTTTCTTTCTCATCAATTTGGTTCATCCATTTCAGAGTCATTAACAATTCACAGATGTGCTTTTGTAGCGAAAGAATGAAAAGGGAGCTCATTACATAGTGTTTTGGTCATTTTTCCCTTCCATATTTAATAATTCCATGACAGTTTGACAGCAGAGTCTAGTTCCTATCTGTCCTTTGTGACAGCAGTTTTATCATTTAAGGTACTAAAGCCAGTCATCCAGTCACCAGTGATAATATCTTCGTGCATTAGCAATTTGTTTGCGAAATGCTGTTGTCTGGGTTATAGACAAACTTGGTAATTTTGGACTGCTCTTTGCTTCCTTCATGCTTGCTAAATTAATCTATTCATAAGTGCTTGTAT
Source organism: Capricornis sumatraensis (assembly GCF_032405125.1). Lineage (NCBI taxonomy): Eukaryota > Metazoa > Chordata > Mammalia > Artiodactyla > Bovidae > Capricornis > Capricornis sumatraensis. Next base: position 11,891,868 of record NC_091083.1, read on the forward strand.
TTGAATTAATTATACTTAGAGTCTGTATTCTGTGATCTATCCTAATCGGTGGAGTGATAAGCCTCAAAGATTTAGCATTTCTTCACTGCTTGGATATTTTGAATGATTTTTTTTTTTTTTTTTGATGTAGAATGGCCAGTCATTCTAATCAAAAGTTATGAGTGGAAGGAATATTGGTCAGTATTTTAAGGAATTGACTTAGAATGTGGACTAGGACTGTTTGTATGATTTGACCTTGTGAAACACCCTCTTTTATAATATTAATTTTTTTGGATTCATAATAAAATTTAGATTTCTATAGGTTTTTATTGCCAACCAGTTGGACATTTCTGTCCATGCTGTCGTCATTCTTTGGGAGGCTCAGCTTCATGTAGCCAAGGCTTGTCCATCTCAATTTCAATCCCAGGATCAATATCTAGCATATGTGCCAAGTTAACATGAACGAATGAATGGTTTCAAACATTTTCACCTGACAAGACAAAGAGGGTTTTGCCTGTTGCTTCTACTTCTAATTCTTGCCCTCCTGCAGTCCATTCTGCCCAGTATTCATAGATGAATGTTCCTAAATTCAAAGTCCCTGTGATTGTCTGCAGGCTCCAGGTGACGTGGGACCCTCCTTACCGTCTCTGTCCTCCCGCTCACTCACACAGCCTGCTTTGCTTGATCTTTAATGCCTTTCCATTAGCATCCCCTCCACCTGGGATTCTGTTCTTCCAGATATATGTGTGGTTGTTGCCCTCACCTAATTCAAATCCTTGCTCAAACCTCACCTCAGGTATCACCCTAACTCACCTATTTTTAATTACTTCTCTACGTTTCTTATAATTGTCTATCTGTAGCATTTAACATTCAAATACACTGTGTCATTTACTTATTTAGTTTCTTGTCTGTGTCCCCAGATTGGAATGAGGGCAGTAGTTGTTTTTCTGCATCTTTTTCATTTATTATTGTATCCATACAGAAAAAAAAATGTATGACACTTAATAGGGGCTCAATAAATATTTTGAATGAATGAATAAAATCTGACTCTGTGCTGTGCTTAATCACTCAGTCATGTCCAACTCTTTGTGACGCTTTGGACTATAGCCCACCAGGCTTCTCCATTCATGGGGTTTCTCCAGGCAAGAATACCTGAGTGGGTTCCGATACCCTCTTCCAAAATCTAATTCTACTCCTCTCCAAATCCTTCAGTGGGTTTTTCCTCAAACACAGACTTGTTAACCTGATTATCTTTGGCCTTCCATGATTTACTCTCCTATCTTGAGCTGCTTAAGACCTTTTGCATGATCTGAATTGCTTAAGATGGCATGTCTGTACATGGTACACGGGATCTATGTTGGAGAGTTTCTAGAGAATTCTGTCTTCCTTTCTACTTATCTTCCAAACTCAGCTCAAATATCACTTCTGCCATGAAGCAACTCAACTAAAAGTACCTTCTTTTTCCTCAAAATCTAGAAGACTCCATGTTAACATCCTGAGAGCACATGTCACTTGATATTATTATTGTTATTTATGCAAACTTTCCATCTTCCTAGAAGTCTCTTGTGTATAATGGATACTAGAGAAATATCTGTCAAATGTATTGATTGTTAAAGGCGGCAGACTGGTTGATAACTGCTGATAGGAAAAGGAAAGTTGTTCAGTTGAGTCTGACTCTTTGCGATCCTGTGGTCTGCAGCCTATCAGGTCCTCTGTCCATGCTCCGGGGAAGAGTGCTGGAGTGGGTTGCCATTCGCTTCTCCAGGGGATCTTCCCAACCCAGGGATCAAACCTGGCTCTCCTGTGTTGCAGGCGGATTCTTTACCAACTGAGCTATTAGGGAAGACCCAGTTGCTGGTCTGGGGGATGTAAATGTATACTAATATTTCTAAGAAATTATGAAATCAGTGTTAGTTATATATTGTGTTTTTTAAATCATATTTTACCATATACCTAATTCCAAAGTCTTTTATCTAAGAAATTTAGTCTTTTTTAAAAAAAATTATAGTTGATTTATAATGTTAGTTTCAGGTGTATAGCAAAGTGATTCAGTTATATATATACATATATATATATATTCTTTTTCAATTATTTTCCATTATAGGGTATTATAAGATACTGAATACAATTCCCGTGCTGTACAGTAGGTCCTTGTCATTTGTCTATTTTGTATACAGTAGTATGTATCTGTTAACCCCCAACTCCTAGCTTATCACTCCCCCACCCTACCACCATTTCCCGTATGGTAGCCATAATTTGTTTTCTATGTCTGTGAGTCTGCTTCTAGTTTGCAAAGAAGTTCATTTCTGTTATTTTAAGAAATTTAATCTTAATGGACCTTCTTCTAAAGGTGTACAAAAAAAAAGAAGTCACATCAACTTTATTTGATGATTTTCATCATAGGTCACATGTCTATTTTATTTCTTGAGAATGCGCCACTTTTAGGCCTTAGGGCTGAATAATCATCAAAGATAAATGGGAAAATGTTAAATTTGTGTATATAAAATGGTGGACTCTGTTTTTTTTAAAAAATGCTTCTATTTAATCTCTGTGCAACATCAAAGGGCACTATTAGCATCCAATGCAGTGCTTTCCATTAATCATTGGAAGGGAGACTCTTGGGCGAGAGACCACAGCACAACACGTGTGAATGCCACAGAGTGGTGGGCCCAGCATCCTTAGAGTATTCCCAGGTGCAGTAATAATCAGATGATCGTAGCTTAAAAAAGGTACTGTTGATAATAATTAGGACTTCTCTTGTGTCCTTCATCAAGAAATCATAGTGCTTTGAGACATTGGCTCAGTAGTCCGTTTGAAATTTCTGTGAGGAACTGAGATCGTGAGTGATGTTTTTTTCCAACACACAGAGAAATTCAGGTACAGAGAGTGTAAATCTGTCGCTCCCAGTAACAAACCAGGTCCGTATTCCAGGCATGGAAGTGACCAAGTCGGTATTCCTGAGCTAGGGAGCGAGTCTGCGGCCAGGGAGGGCCGGGCCTGCTGCTTGTTTTTGTAAATAGAGGTTTTGTCAGAACACAGACGGGCCCGTGTGTTTACATAGCATCTATGGCTGCTGTCATGGGACAGCTTGAGCAGTTGAGACCAGGATTGTACGGCCACACAGCCTGAAACATCACTGTCTGACCCTTTGCTGGAAAAGTTGGCCAACAACTAGTCTGTGGCAATACTTATTTTTTATAAAGGAGGAAGCTGAGATTGAGAGGGATTAACTGTTTACTCAATTTTATTAAATGTGTGTGACTTACTCAGATCACTGTTGATAAAAATGAGATTAAAATACCTGCCATCTCTTCCTTGGGACAGCCCCTGCTTCTGTTGCTTCAACAGAACCTTATTTGGGGAGGATGATCTGAAGCCTTTTAAAGTCTTTCAAATTATAAGACTACCTTGGGAAAAAACATGCTTGGCGGGGGGAGGGGTGGGGTGGAGGAATAAGTCATTTTTCTCAACAGGGCCCGAACTGGAGAGTGAATATCAAATGTCTGAAGGGAAAGTTAAGTCAAACCACCAGAGTATTAGGCAATACATCTTTATTCCTTGCTTCTTCCAGTTGTGTTAGTGTGCTGAACGGGAGCCTGTAGTCCTGAGGAAATTCAGTTTCTAGGGGTAGCTCACGAGATGGCTCTGAGTCAGTCCTCTGCAAAACACCACCTGATTTTGACCGCGTGGCTCCCTCAGCAGGTGTCTGATTGTGGCGGCGGCGGAGAGGGCTTGCTGCTAAGAGTGTGATGGCCAGTCTGTGGCGGAGACCCGAGAGCCCTCATGAGCCCTTCTGAAATGAAATGCCGTATACTCCGTAAAGAGAAAAATGGCCTTTGAAGAACATAAAATCATCTTCCTTCCTGAAGAGAGAGATGAGATTTTTTTTTTCCTCCTCAAATCAACTCTGATTGGCTCATTTTCCTTAAGTGCTTTAGGAGTTTAATTTCTGTCTGAATCGATTTCTTTATAATTACCACCTCTTTCATTTATATTAAGTGAATTTTGTATAGCTTATCTCCTTTGTGGTTCTCATGATGAATATGGACGTGAGAAGGACAGAAGGTTTTCAGAATGGGCTCCGTGGCGAAACAGCAGCAACGCCTCCTGGGAACCGGTTAGAGATACAAACTCTGGTGTCCCACCCCAGATGTACTGAATCAGAGACTCTGTTTTTGAACAAGCTTTCACACATTCTAATGTGAAAACCATCACTAGACAGTGATGTCATTCAGGGCAGAACCCTTGCCTTTTGATTGCTCACCCAGCACACAACACAGGCTTCCTTTTGGGTCACAGATTCGAGTTTTCTTTGAAGAGAACTCTGACGTGCTCTACATTGCTTTGTGGCATTTTCACACTTAGTGATGGTATCTGTATTTAATTTGTTTCCTTGTGTATAACCAGTCTTCTCAAACAGGATAACAGCTTAAGGAGAACAGAAGTCGTATCAGTCTCATTCACCCCTAGAATCTTTAGCATCTGACATAATAAATGCCCACTTCAGAGCTGGAGGCTTTCAATACGTGTTTACTGGAGGAATTAATGAAAGCGTTTTCTTTGCTATTGTCACAGCTGCGCTGCTATAAGCTGACTAAAAGTACTCTCCAGATAAACCTATGTGACTGCAGAAATCTTCAGAGCTAGAACCGCTTGCAGCACGTGTTTTACCCTGTCATCAGGCGTGCTGCTTGCTCAAAGACTATTTAGCAGAGCAAAGAAGCACTTTTATTTTTTTGCTTAATTTGTTCAGATGGTGCACATAGAAGCTACACTTAGATTATGTTCTTTTTCTCTTTATTTGATTTGATCCATTTTGGTGACATTCTCCTAGTGGTTTTGTGATGAAATATTTACAATTCTAATAGTAAATAGTATCTTTAAAACATGTCTACAGTTGGGGAGTAACTTGGTATTTACATCGTTGCATTACTGTGTGAGTGTAGAATAGCTGCCTATACATGGCTTGCGCTAGTTGACATCTTTGCAGGCGTTCAGAGGACATCGTCTATACCTTCTTTTTCCTATGTGATCAATAGGAAATAACGGTGTAAATCAATTCTGAGTGATAATGTAAATGGGCTCTTGAAGGCAATTCCCGCTGTGAAATGAGTAGTTAGCGGCGACAGTGGCATTAACCACAGGGGGGGTAATCAGCCTTTGGATGTGTTTAATCAGAGTTATCAGCTAAGATTAAAAAGAGAGCTGCTGTTGTGCAGGGATCATCATTTTCAGGATTTAAAAGATGAATAGTTGAAGGTGTTCTCATAAATTAAAGCCATCAGAATTGCTTTGAGTAATTTAGGATGCTTTGAGGTCAGGCACAAGCAAACAGGAAAGGTTAATCTCAGAGCCACAGTACTTAATGGGCAGGAACAGCAGAATACATTTGTTGAAATAAGTAGCAGATACTGAGTTAAATGAAGATTTTCCTCAGTGCTAAAATGTTTCTTGAGCTAACATATACTAGCATATATGATTTGAATATGAAGTGGGTAAACTTATTAACTATGCTTGCAATTAATTACTAATCCCAAAGATTAAATATTAGACCACTTGGTGGCTTCAATAGAGGTGTTTCCAGATGAAAATATTGGTGAGACCAAGCTCTGCACTATGGAATAAAAGATTGGTTCTAGGTCAAGAACATTAGTCATTAAGGTAGAGGTCCGAGAAGTCTTGAATCCAGGATATTCTAATTGTTGGGTCAAACCTTCTGAGCCTGAGTTTCCTCATCCTTGATTAGCTGGGAGTGGGACAGTCTACATCAGGCAAGGCTGTTAAGGAGTAGACACAGAACCGCTTTTTAATAGTGTAAGACTATAGATATAAAAATTATGTGTGTGTGCATGCTCTGTGTCCAATGCTTTGAGACCTTCGTAGACTGTAGCCCACCAGCTTCTCTTTCCATGGGATTCTCCAGGCGAGACTCCTGGAGTAGGTTGCATAAGGCTCTATTATTACTTGTAAACCATCCCATACCTCATTTGCTCATTCAACCAATGTGTACAGCCGCTTCCTCTGAGCTTGAGTACTCTTTTAGCGTATAGAAAAAATACAGTGAAGAAGACCGCAAAGGTCCTCTCCTCTTCCATCTTAGGTTCCAGCAGAGAGAGGTAGAAAATAAACACATTCACGTAAAAGCAGAGCCTCTCAGATGATGGTAAGGACGATGAGGAAAATAAAAAGTTCCATAAGAATGGACAGTGGAGAGAGGGAGCTGCTTTTCCCGTGGTGGTCAGGGAAGGCCTCCTGGAGGAGGTGGTACCTGAACTAACTACTCTCTGGGGAGAAAGTCATTGCCGCCAGATTGAAAGAGATCTACCATTGGGTTAGGAAAAATCACTTTGCCCAAACTGTGGAACGAGATAACCCATTAATTTTTTGGAACTTCTTCTTTGCTGCAAGTATTGTATTTCAGTTCTGATGTATGTACAACTTTAATTTTAGTCTAGTTTTTGGAGGTAATAGAGGTAATGCCACTACTGTGGAGCTGATAGGAATTTAAAAGCTCACTGAATCCTAACTAATTTTACAGTGAAAGAACCTGAAGCTCCTAAAGATTATTTCTTCCAGGGTCCTGTGTTAAGGAACAGAAGCACCAAGAATCTGGGGTCTTGACTCACAGTATAACCCTCTTTCTTTAGAAAGAACACTGAAATGTACTGCCTCTCCTAGGCTCTTTGATCATACTAACTGCCTTATAGGAGTATTGTGAAAAGCTGATAAAATATTAAGTGAGATGATATACATAAACATTGAAATATTGATTTCTTATGCACTTTATTGTTAATAGTAATTTAGATGGATGCATGCATGCTCAGTCATATCTGACTCTTTGCAAACTCACGGACTGTAGCCCACCAGGCTCCTCTGTCCATGGGATTTTCCTGGCAAGAATACTGGAGTACATTGCCCTGCCCTCCTCTAGGGGATCTTCCTGACCCAGGGATTGAATCTGCATCTCCTGCACTGCAGATGAATGTTTTACTGCTGAGTCACCAGGGAAGCCCTGTTATTTAGATAAGCTATATGTAAATTATGGCACTCTTGAGTTCTACTGGTAAAGTTTACAACAATAATCTACTTGGACATATGTAGAAGTGTCTGAGAAAATGTGGAAATCACAGATAGTCATTAAGAAAAATCTTGTGCTATCCTCAAGACTGACATTTTCTCCAGCTTCTTTCTAGTATCTCATCCTTATAAAAAGTCAGTTTCAGAAACTTCAGATGGCCCTGAATTGATTGGAAAGATATGTCCACAGGTTCTTCGGTATTTCTTCTCACTTTGTGTGGGGACTGGACTTAATGACATGCTTCTGGTGAATGGAATGTGTCAGAATCCTGGAGATTTCTTAGGGTAGGTCACAAAAAGACTGCGGCTTCCATCTTTCTTGCCCTCGCTTGCTTTCTCCACCTTCTGTTTTTCTCAAATCTGTCTAAGTTTCCCAGGGATGCCATAACAAATTGCCACAGACTTGATGGCTTAAAACAGTGATTTATTCTGTCACTTCTGGAGGCCAGAGGTTCAGAAATCAAGGTAAAGACTCTAGGGGAACATCCCTCCTTGCTTCTTCCAGCTCCTGGTTATGGCAACATAAGCCCAGTGTTGGTCTCTGTCTTCACATGGCATCTTCCCTATGCTGCTGCTTGTCCTCTTTTTCCTCTAAGGACATTTATCATTGGATTTGAGTCAGTCCTGATACAGAATGATCTATAAGTCTTGAGATCCCTAACTTGGTTATCTCTGCAAAGACCCAAGTAACTTCACATCCACTGGCTTCGAGTCTCAGAACGTGGACATTATCTTTTCGGGATTGCCATCTAACCCACTGTACACTCTCTTGGTAAAGTCCGCACCCGTGTCATGACGTGGCCTTGAGAAGAGGAACATGAGCTGCTCTGTTGTGAGAGACCTCAGACAGCCTCTGAAAAGGCCCTTGCAGTGGGGAACTGATGCCTCTCTGTGAGTGAACTTGAAGGTGGATCTTCTGAGGTCTGTCAGCATCCATAGAAGTGAGCTTGGGAGTACTCCCTCTGGCCTCACTGAAAACTTCAGATCTCCCTAGCTGGTAGCTTGACTGTAGCATCATGAAAGACCTGAGCCAGAAGCACACAGTTAAGCCACTCCTGAATTCCTGATCTACGGAAATTGAGATAATAACTGTTTGTTATTTTTAAGTCTGGGCTATTTGTCACACAGCAATAGCTAACTAATTCAGGAACTATGGCCACGAACTACATGAAGCAGGGTGAGGTGCCTACCAACAGAGTGCGTGGGGTCTATCACATTTTCTCAACACCCAACCTACCAAGCTGAAGGACAGGCCTAAATGCAAGATGAAAGCAAAATTGAATTTGGGGCTAAAGTTACACTTGCATTTTAAATTTAAAAAATGCAATCATACCGCTTCAAGATATCTTCTGTAGACAGCATACGAGATTGGGGAAATGGTTATGAATGGAAGCTTCTGTCCTTTTCATACTAATAAAGAAGAACAGAACATGAAGCCCAGCTTAGTAAGGAAGCATTGGGAGGAAAATCATACAATTTGGTATTAATATTTACCTGATATGCTTTAAGTGTTGTTTAGCCTTTGTAGTTACCAGTCATATATATATATATATATATATATATATATATATATATATATATATATATATATATATATATATATATATATATAAGAGGATAGTGAAAAATTTGGCTTAAAACTCAACATTCATAAAGCTAAGATCATGGCATCTGGCCCCATCACTTCATGGCAAATAGATGGGGAAGCAATGGAAACAGTGAGAGACTTTATTTTCTTGGGCTCCAAAATCATTGCAGATGGTGACTGCAGCCATAAAATCAAAAGACTCTTGCTTAATGAAGAAAAGCTATGACAAAGTAGACAGCGTATTAAAAAGCAGAGATATTACTTTTTGACAAAGGTCCATCTAGTCAAAGCTGTGGTTTTTCCAGTAGTCATGTATGGATGTGAGAGTTGGACTGTAAAGAAAGTTGAGAATTGATGCTTTTGAACTGTGATGTTGACAAAAGACTCTTGAGAGTCCCTTGAACTGCATGGATATCCCACCAGTCAATCCTAAAGCAAATCAGTTCTGAATATTCATCAGAAGGACTGATGCTGAAGCTCCAATACTCTGGCCACCTGATGTGAAGAACTGACTCACTGGAAAAGACCTTGATTCTGGGAAAGATTGAAGGCGGGAGGAGAAGGGGACGACAGAGGATGAGATGGTGGGATGGCATCACCGGAGTTGGTGATGGACAGGGAAGCCTTGTGTGCTGCAGTCCATGGGGTCACTAAGAGTCGGACACGACTGAGTGACTGAACTGAATATCGGCATATATTAAACGGATAGGACTTGCCATTTTTGTTTTGAGAAGAGAAATTAATTCTGCTCTTGTCTGCGTTGGCGCTGTTAACTGAATGAAGCGGAGGTGACTCGCTAGGTGCCTTTGTGGCAGGGCCCTTCCAGATCTGTTTGCTGGACTTGGTGGTATGTTTTCCATTAGCGCCTTCTTTTTTCAGAACCACCTAGAGTTTGCTCCATTTCTAATCACCCGCTAGTTGTGAAATCCCTATAATTTCCTAAGGGGTTCTGAAGCTTTCCTTTCCCTGCCTGTGACATTTTGAGGTAAGATTTATTCCCCATCTGTGTTTGTTCTGCTTAGTGAAGATCATCAGAGACAACCTTAACTGTATTTTTACAAATTCTCTTTCAAACGGTGTGTTTTGTATTTGGAGTTCAGATACCCCTTTGAAGGTGTGTGGAGGACAAAGGGCTATTTTAGAAATCCTTTCTCTGTACAGACACTCAGTTTTTGTTTTCGTTCATCATGGCACCTGATACCAAACTATTCTCTTTCCGCACATGGCCAGGTGATTTTGTTCCTGTTTTAATGTTATTCCTCTACTTGGGTGTGTCACACATATGTACATGTACACACACACATGTGGGGCTTCCCTGCTGACTCAGATGGTCAAGAATCTGGCTGCAATGCAGAGTTTGATTCCTCGGTTGGGAAGGTCCCCTGGAAGAGGGAATGGCTAGCTACTCTAGTATTCATGCCTAGAGAATTCCATGGACAGAGGAGCCTTGCAGGCTATGGTCCATGGGGTAGCAAAGAGTCAGACATGACTGAGTGACTTAACACTTCCACTTAAAAAAATATGTATATACATGTATATATATATATACACACACACACACACACACACGTACACGTGTATTACAATACATGTAATACACGTAATATATTCCATTAGAAGTATATTCTTATGCTGAACACGTATTTCCTTTTGCATTATAATGTGTTTTATATTAACTCAGGGCTTTTTTCAGTTTGTGTAGCTATTTGGAAAAGTATTCTGGGAGGGTTTAAGAACGGTTTGGTGGAACTGGCATGGAGGACTTTAGGGATCCCCTGGGATAAGTACACCTTGCATCCATCAGTCTGTCTGGTACATATTAGGTAGTGGTAAGTGTTTCATTCAAATACTGGTTGTTTCCTAAAATATGTGCCAGGTGCTTGGCTCATCTTTTGGAAAAGGATGATATGCAAAACAGACAAGGACCTTTCCCTGCTGGAATTGAGTTGATCTGAAATGAACACATGACTTGCCTAAGATCACACAAGTTTAAGTGATAAAGCCTTGCCAGGAGTCCAAGTTGTCCGTTTTTCCATCTATGATCCTTTCATCTCTTTCATGAGGATTTTATTTGGGGCCTCATTCAGTGGAAGAATATCTGCTGGTGTTAGCCTTCTTGCCTCATGCTATTTTGGGGGTTGCCTATGCAGAGACCAGTGGAAATGGTCAGTGGATTCTGACTCACTTGCACCTTGGGGGTGGGGAGGAGGACATGACACACATTTCTCCATCTGTTACTGTAAATGACTCTGGGAAACCTTTTTTCTGACTTGGCATCAGGGGTACAGGCCTCTCTTAACTTGGGTCCAGTGTAACAGCTGCCTGGCGTTTTCTAGTGACACATAGAGCATATTCCCGTAATCCCTATGAAAGAGTTTGGTATTTCACCTTACTTAAGAGTAAGGCAGACAGTGATTTATAAACACTTTTTTTCAGTGACTGTGATTTGATATCCATACATTTTAGGGAAAAAAATCTTTTGGATCTCTAGTCCCTCAATCAGAGGGTCAAACATGCATTATTACATTACACAATGTGGAAACCAATTAAACAGACAAATGTGTTACCTATCTATGGTTTCATCCTCTTCATTTTCTTTAGAAGCACCTTTTAAAAATAAGATTGACCCCTGTCTACTGCAGCATCGGTACCAAGCTTTGTTTCCCATTCGTAAGACACATGGGTGGCATTCAGGAGTTCTGGCCTGTGCTGTGGCGCTGTGGACTCTCTGACCTTTTGTTTACTTTTCCTTTCCTTTTTCCCTTAGTCTTTTGTAATTCCTTGTCACATTTTTGTTGAGCTCTTTGATTGATTGATTTGTGGTGTAATTCATTTTAAAGGTAGAATTTGGAGCTTCCTGAAATCAGAATCAACCCATGAGAAGTATTTAAATGGATGCCCTTACTGCCCAGAACTTTCTTTCTGTTGATATTCTCATCCCATTCAATGGTTAAGAACATGGGCTTTGAAGCCTAGCATTCTTGGCTCAGATTCACTCTGGATTTGGGCCAGTTGTGAATCCTCTTTGGGCCTCTTTGGCCCTGGACATGGGAGTGAGCATAGCGCCCTCTCACCGGAGTGCTGAGGGTGACGAGTCAGCATCCGCTGCACTCAGAGCTCGGCCCGCCTCCAGGTAAGCACTGGAGCTGGGCAGTTTTCCCCTGAGGTCATCCTGCCCCCTTTATCTGAAACGTCACCCCATCACTCTCTCCTCTCTTGCCCTGCTTTACTTGATGTCATGGCCCTCATCTTCATCTGAGGTTATTTTATGCCTTATTCGTTTGTTTTTTGAGTGTTTGTCTCTTTTACTAGAACGTAATCTTCATGAGGGGAGGGACTTTGTTCACCACTGTATCTCCTGTCCTAGGAAGTCTTTGAAACCATCTGTGAATGAACAAATGTGTGCACACTAGACATTTTAAGCTTAATGACTTGTAACTATTAGCACAGTTACTGGGAGAACTAGGCTAAGGAAACAGTTTCGTGCCCTGCTCACCTGGCTCTTCTAGGATCCTGGCTAATTCTTAAAAATAAGCCAGGAAAACAGCATTAATATATTGGGAGGTCCTGCCCGTATTTGACCTTTGGTGTGTCTACCAGGAATGCTTTAGGTGTGTGGTATTTGTACTCCTCCCGCCCCACCAGTTTTCAAAATTGTAGTTTAAGCAGTAGTGTCAGGATGAAATAAGGCAGAGAGGAAGGGGTTGAAAGAACCTCACCTGGGAGTCATGTCCTGACTGGCCTGACGAAAAGCCGATGGATTGATTGATTGATTTCCCATTTATTTAGTCTGGGTTCAGAGATGATTTCCAAGCTCAATTTACTTTTTAATCTCATGAAAGTGATAATTTTATGGGTTTGAAATGTGTTGTGACCGAGTTTCTGACTGAGATCGCTAGCCCCGGCACTTAAAACTTGCATGTGAATGTGTTCAAAGGGGAAATAGCGATGCATGTTTCCTTTGTGTTCAAACCATTCAGACTTTACAGTGAATAATAAAGCTTTATGGCTTGCTTTCTGCAAATAGGATGCTGGGGAGTTGCGGCAACAAGAGAAATCTCTTTGCTATTTTGTGTCCCAGTTATCTGTGCCATCTACCCCTTAATTGACCTCCAGAGCTAATTGTCGCTTAGGGTAGAGACGGTAGGCAAGGAAGCATGATTATCAGTGGTGAGAGGATATTAATTTCACGTAAATAGAAATTTATTTTATCACAAGAAAGGTAAAGTAGACCACTGGGCAATAGAGTACAATTCACTGTTAACCCCAATTTTGCCAGGTGAGTGAAGGCATAACCCACACCATCGTGCCTCTAGGACTTCTGACAGAAAGTTGTAAAAATACAGTCGCAGAGTTTTGCTTAGGAGGCACCTCTGCTCTCAGTAATAGTCATGGTCCTGAGACCACAGCCTGGGATGGAGAATAAATGAAAGTTGAGGTGATTAGGGGAAGAGAGAAAAAAGGTACAGTTGTTATGTAAACTGCTTAAATACACAGTCTAAATATTCCAACTCTTGCAATCCTATCAACTCCTACATTTGTATATTCTCTAGTGGGAATCGCAGTGCTGTGGCTTCATATCAAGTTCCAGTAACTTCTCCACCCTCTGACCATTTTACACACTCACGTACGTAAGTCTTGGGGTCCCAAGCAAAATGTTGAGATGAGGGCCCTGGCTTTTCTGTTGTTCTTTATTTTGACTCATCTGCCTGACTATTGCCCTGTGTCATTTCAGGTCTGGTTTCTCATTGTAATCTTCGCCTTCTGCCTTTTTAGATCCCTCCAAACTGAAGCGCTGAGGCCAGACTTGTGGAGTGTGTGTGCTCAGTCGTCTCCAACTGTTTGTGACTCAGTAGACTGTGACTGCCAGGCTCCTGTGTCCATGGGCTTTTTCAGGCTACTCAAGTGGGTTGCCATTTCCTCTCCTAAGGGGTGTTCCTGACTAAGGGATTGAACCCACCTTCTTGTGCCTCCTGCATTGGCAGGTGGATTCCTTACCACTGCACCACCGGGAAGCCCTTTAATGCTGGAGAGCCAGGAAGAGTCCCTTTGGTCCACCTGCCTCCAACAGTGCATAGTAAGACCTTTGTTTCAGTCCCATCAGTGTCCATTTTTATCCATCCCATTTTAATAGCCATTAAAGATTTCCAGTCTACTGGCTTGAGTCCTTGACTCTCCCTTGTCTTTTTCCTCTTTGTTTTTCCACTATCAATGTTTGCTATACTTATTTCTTAACTGTTTGAAAATTTCCACCCTGATACAATTCCCTTGAGCCTCTCCTCTGCCTTTCTGTATTCTTTTGTTAATTAACCTAATATTTTTATTAGCATCTGTGTGACCCCTAAGAGGAAGCTGAGACAGCAAATTCACTAAGTCTTCTCAAACTGTTGCTTAATTTTGTAATAGTAAAAATACATGGGGTGTCTGTGCAAAAATCCCCTGATAACCACAGCATTTGCCATGGCTTGAGTAATGGGCATAAGGCATATTCATTGGGTGAATATCCCAGTTAATCATAAAGCCAGTTTCACATGACTGGTATGTGAAACGTATGAAGTGCTACCTCTGAGTGTTAGACTTGGCATTTTTAGGAGGACCTAGACGGTCCCCCTTCTCAAAATAAACAGACCTTACAATAGATTTTACTCAATCCACCATGCTGGCTGTTCCCTTGGGAATAACCTGGTGTGTCTGGATTCTCTGAAGCCTTCTGTGATTGTTCCCTAGTGAGCAGTGAGTCCTATATCAACCCAAATCTACTGTTCTGTTCTGTGACATTCAAAACCATAGACAGTGCCCTGAAACTAGTCACTCTCACAAAATATTTTATTAAAAGTTCTTCAAGAAGCTGATGATGTAGATTCACAAAATTAGATAGATCCAAAGAACTCCTTCACAGTATACCCTCTGATTTTAGTAATTTCTTGACTATATTACGCTGACTGCCTTCTTGGTGATCAGTGGTACCTTCTATTGTCTTGGTGTAGTTTTTCTCTTTTGAGGCTGTTTTATGATCAAAACTCAGACTGACCAAAATCTAAGAGTGATCTAGCATCAAGGCCCCACCTAGCACTTTCTTTTTAAGCTACTGCTGCTAAGTCGCTTCAGTCATGTCTGACTCTGTGCGACCCCATAGACGGCAGCCCACCAGGCTCCCCCATCCCTGGGATTCTCCAGGCAAGAACACTGGAGTGGGTTGCCATCGCCTTCTCCAAGGGATGAAAGTGAAAAGTGAAAGTGAAGTCGCTCAGTTGTGTCCGACTCTTAGCGACCCCATGGACTGCCGCCTACCAGGCTCCTCCATCCATGGGAGTTTCCAGGCAGGAGTACTGGAGTGGGGTGCCATCGCCTTCTCCTTAAGCTCCTGAAGATAAAAATACACAAGGAATTGTATGTAAGAATGGTTAGAATTGTTCTCATTATTTTTCATTTCCTTATGCATAAAATGGGGGCTTCCGTGGTGGCCCAGTGGTAAAGAATCTGCCTGCTAATACAAGAAACGTGGGTTAGATCCCTGGGTCAGTAAGATCCCCTGGAGTAGGAAATGGCAACTCACTCCAGTATTCTTGCCTGGAGAATCCCATGGACAGAGGAGCCTGGCAGGCCATGGGGTTGCAGAAAGTCAGACACAACTTAATGACTAAACGACATGTATTCAGTGAGCCAACTTGGGAATCAGATCTACCATTCCTAAATGCCATTGGTAATTTTAACTTTAATAACTGGCCCTGGATTCATATCATGTGAGTAGGTAGCCATTCAGGGATCAAAGATTCTTCATTTCTGGCTGTTTTATCTTTTCTCTTCCCAAACCATGGGTTTCTATGAGCCAGGGTAGGCCTGGTAAATCCCACTTCTGCCACTTCTGACACCAATTCTGAACTGTCCTTACTCAAAACATTTCTGAACCAAATTTGTGCACAAATGTATGTGCGTGTGTTTTGTCTCACCAATGCTGTAAGTCTTTGGGTACTCACTGGATGTCCTTCGATTCAGCTCAATTCTGATAGCATGTACCTGGAGTTAGTGTCGATGCCATAAATTAGGAGTTCAGTCCCACAAGACTGCCCCCCCCGCCCCCATCCCAGCTGAAGTCCCACTTGTCACCAGTACTTCTCACTGACCAGACCAGCTCTAATTTGAGGGTTCCTGTCACCCTTCCCCAGTGGCTCAGTGGTAAAGAACCTGCCTGCAATCTTGGAGACACAGCAGATGCAGGTTCGATCCCTGGGTTGGGAAGATCCCCTAGAGAAGGAAATGTGAACTCACTCCAGTATTCCTGCCTAGGAAATCCCATGGACAGAGAAGCCTGGCGGGATTTAATTCAAAGCATCGTGAAGAGTCAGACAGGACTGAGGGAGTAAGCACGGCACCCTTCCTCAGGCTTGATAGTTTGCTAGAGTAACCCTTGCCTGCTGGTGGTGGTTTATGATCAAGGCTGCAGCTTGGGAATAGTCATGTGGGAGAAGCGCAGTAGGGGAGGCAGAGGATTGCACGGGGTCCCCATGTTCTCAGGGCACCCGCCCTCCCAGCACCAACGTGCTCAACCTGAAGCAGTCCCAGCCTGGTGGCGCAGGGGTTCACTATGTAGGCACGATTGATTGAGGCATTGGCCACTGGTGATTAACTCCTTTTCAAAATCCAGAGGCTTTAGAAGCTCTGTGTCAGGGACCTGGCGGAAAGATAAATATACATATGTGTGTACACACACGTGTGTGTATGTGTGTATATATATAAATGTATACATATACACACATGTAATATCTTATAGATATATATCTTACAGTATTAATGGTAGTCAGACTCACAACTTGAGGTATATTTGTGCAGAAATATTCTTAAGCACATACACTAAAATTTTGTATCCTCATACTTAGAAGCAAACTAGTTTCTTTCCCAGAAGTATCCAGGTTCAGCACAAAACTTTAAATCGAGAAGTTAGAGTTAACTTCTTATATTGAAAGAACATTATAAGTATTCTTTGAGAGAAGAGGTTTAACCATGACTTTTGTGTGTGTGTAATACATACTCATATACTATAATTTGAAAAAAATTTATAGCATCTCATAGTCATGTAAGTATCTTAGATGCTATTTTTAAGGCAGGTGCCATGTAGGATTAATTTACATGATTATTATAAGCTGAATTTTATAGAATTATTTCAAACTTTTAAATAATAGATGTTTCAGATCATAATTGAATATCTAGCATAAGGCAAAACAAAGTTCCATTTGTGAAGCTAAACATCACTCAGCGATTCAGCTATTCTTGGAAGTAGATGTTTAAGCTTTTTCTCTTACAGTTGGACCGTATGTGTTCATTCATTTTTCTGTGATGGATGTGCCAGATGGCCAAAACTTTTTTCTGGTACCTTGGAGGGGAGAAGAGGTCTGTGAAATGGGCACCTATTTTGTGCCATTCTAGTCACATGTTTTGAGAAGGAAATAGGAACCCACCCCAGTATCCTTGCCTGGAGAATCCCATGGACAGAGGAGCCTGGTGGGCTACAGTCCATGGGGCCGCAAAGAGTAGGACACAACTGAAGCGACTTAGCACACATTCACCTGTTATACAAATG
Source organism: Capricornis sumatraensis (assembly GCF_032405125.1). Lineage (NCBI taxonomy): Eukaryota > Metazoa > Chordata > Mammalia > Artiodactyla > Bovidae > Capricornis > Capricornis sumatraensis. The sequence continues at coordinate 11,909,090 of NC_091083.1, forward strand.
CGTTTAAGTAGGAGAGCTGAGTTGCTTGCAGTGATAAGACACACCTCTCTCGGTGAGTGCTGGCACTTTTTGATGTATGCTGATCTGGGCTCTGACACAGTTGTCATCTAGGTACCAGACATAGAAATGTAACTTTCAAAACAGAACTGGGCTCTGCTAGAGCTGTGGGACTGAGCTAGATCATAAAACCAATCTCTCCTCTTCTTCCTCTTTGGAGAAAAAGCTTGTCGTTGTTGGCCTGGAGTCCATTGTCTCAAACCCTAGGGTGGACTTCCCAGTGATCAAAACTAGATTCTGTACGTGGTGAAGATATGAGACCCTGACTCATCTCACACCCCTTCTGTGAGACCACGCTAGATGTCATCAGGCCTCTAGTTTAAAGATGAGCAGTAAATGGACTGTAACACCAATGTTAAAAATGTACAAGATATCAGTAGAAAACAAGGCACTAGTTGTACCTTTGCTATGGAAAAAGCAAAAAAGTACACACACGATGATTTCTTTACCCATAGAGCACTTAGATTTTTCTTCTGCCTTTTGTCTCCCGGTATGTCATTGGTGTCTACATATACTTGTAAATACTTTCCACCTGTGACTTTCTGTTAATTCAATTATAAGGCTTACATGATGACTCACTTTCCCTTACCTTTCTTCTATCTTGACTAGTCTAAATTGAAGGCTTTTAAAGGGTTTGTATGTTTTCCATATCAATCCTGAACATCTATACTTCTAAAAAATTATGTTGGACTCCTTTGATAACTGTCCTTTCAATTTGCCTCACAGGTGATGCTCCTTGATAGAAAAGACCTCTTGGTAATCCAGTGATTAAACCCTTCTAGTTGGAGCCCAAGAGGGCTGTTTTGTACTTAATTGCAGAGCATAGTAAATGGCATTATAATGAGGTTTTAGCTTATCAGTTAAATGAACGAATGGGAACTTTGCAATTCATTAGTATTTTATGTGGTAAATAAAGCAAGGTTTGTTGCTGAGGATGGGAGCCAGTTCAATCTTCTCTTCTTATAATAAATTATTATATCAGTGTATTAATGATGCTTGAAAGAGAGAAATACCTTTCTGAAGAAAGTCTAAGTTGGACTAAGAAAACAGGGTGATCACTTCTCTATGTCACTGAGCTTGGGCTGTGTGGCAGATGCTGTTCTAGGTACTCCTACCATATCACCTCAGTTTTATCTGCAAAACAACCCTGTGTGGTGGGGTCTTCTAAATCCCTGTTTTGGCCTGTGAGAAAGTTGGCACCAGGGAAGCTAAACTGCCTTCCCGCAATCCCATAGCTAGCAAGAGAAGAGTGAGGATTCAGACCGTCCTTCTCCATGGCTCTGCAATCGAAAACAAGATTTTATCTCATCCTTAGGCATAAACATCTGTTTGATATATGAATTAATTTCATTAACATTGTTTCTCTTTGATTTCTTTCCCATTTTTTTATGAAAGCTGATGACATTTAGAAAGCTTCATTTTTTAACTTAAAAATGTTTAAACCCATAAAAGTACTGAGAAAAATAAGAAAGACTCATGCATCCCCATGAATTCTAAATATATTAACATTTTAGCATCCTTACTTGCAGTTTTTTTCCTTGAATAAAAGAACAAAACGTTTTTGACAATGTTCTCCTCAATTCCATTCCTTCCTTTCCTCCTTCCCATTCTTGCCCAAGAGCAACCACTCTTAAAAGAGCTGGATATAAAACTTTCTAGAGTATGTTTTTATATTTCTTCCACAGATATTTCCCTTGCTATGCCAAAATACATTCCTATGAAAACTTTTGTAAACCAGAATGGTGTAAAGAAGCAAGCACTTTTTTTAAAATCTGGTAAAAGTTAAAATCCTCTCAAGATTTCTTCTTGTTAGTGAAAACAAGTACTAACGTAGGTCTTTCATAAAAGCAAAGTGGCGTAAAGTGAACTTTCAAAAAGGAAGGGATAGCTGCATCCATAAACCACATACACTATGGTTTTGTGTGTTTAAATGCATGCATAAGGCCTTTTGTTGTATAGAGCATACTGTTTCTTAAGTCTTTTTATCCAACATTCTGTTTCTGAAACCTCTCTATAGTGCTTTTCCTGGCTGTCATTCATTATCAGCTGCTGTATTTAACGCTTGTCTTCTAGATGCACCGCATTTTGTGTGTTCATTTTCCTATCAGTGGGTGATTAGGTTGTTTCCAGTGTTCTCTAGTTATAAGCAATGCTGAAATGAACACTTGTCAGCATATATTACCTCACATACACGTGCCTCCTGAGGTGAGCTTGCTGGTTGGGAGGGGCTGTGCTATGAACCCCAGGGAGATGGGCGTAGAACAGCATCAAACTGGGAAGAGGGCACTTCAGTACCGCATCTAAGAATTCAAGGAAAGAACCAGCAAGAATGCTCACCGTGGTTATGAGACGACTAGCAATACATTTGACTGCTAAGAGATAATCTGTGTCCAGGCTTCGTGCAGACCCTACAAACAAATGTTAGACTTCTGTGAGGTTTAATAGCAAGAATTCTAAGAGGCAGGAGACCTGAATTTTCTCCTCAGTGGTGCTCGAACCCAGATTTGTGCCATAAAACCACACGTTAAGTACTCTGAATATCGTTTTTCTCGTTTGAAGATGAACAAGTTTTTGTAGTAGACTTGTTTTTTTTTTTTTTTCCCTGAAGCTTTCTTCCTTACTTGAGTTCAAGCCAGGACAAGTTTTCTTTCATGTTAACACCCTTACCCCCACCCCACCTCCAACCCTGAACTGAGGGGTCTACAGGTCTCTGTCTCGGTTGCCCCCTGGAGTGCCCTGAATGGTGTGCTCTTCTAATTCAGAGCTCCAGGCACTAGGTCCTACAGGTCCCTGGCTTTATTGTTCCTTTCCCTGCTGTGTAAACACTCCTGCTCTCTCCTTGAGGGCAGGGCAGCTCTGAACCCTGTGACCCTTGGATTGGATTTTTCAAGGGGCCTCAGCCTCTAGCCAACCCCCTTGTGGTATCTGACTTGATGACAGCACTATTTATTGTCCCTTTCCTGTCTCACTTCTCCGCCTCTGACCATTGTCCTCTAAGCTTCTTATCTCCAGAGTCTCCTTTCTGGAGAAACCCAAAGAAACTCGCTGAATCAAGTCCTGCCTGTTCCTCTACCTTCAGCCCCATTCCACATGCTTCTCAAGTTCTTCCTGACCTACTTGGGCTCATGCTCACAGAGCTGTCCTGGACCCTTGTGGCATTTGCCTTTTGAACCAATTAATGCAGGGCTGCGTGTGATTACCCAGGCTCTTACTTTTTGCTTTCCTGCTCCCAATCAGAAGATGAACTGCCAGAAGTCAAGAGTTCTTTATCATGTTGCTTTGTTTTCATTTTTAGTGTACCTCAGTGACCGATATGTGACTAGGGCAGAATATATGCAAGTCTTCATTGAATGATAAAGTAATAGGTCCGTCCTCCCAGGGCTGATTTGTGGACGACAGCCGTCTCTTGTCTCTTGGATCTCTTTGCCTTTTAATTAACTTCCCATTAGGCTTGTGGCTCTTGATGATCACAGTCACCGGCAGGCCTGACAGTCAGGTTACCGACCAGGCCATCCATTTAGTTATAGGGATGATGGAGAGGAAAAGCTTTCTCTGCTCCCACTTTCAGGATTTTTCAGGTACACTGGCAGAAATAACTGAAAATAAAAAGGGGTTGGGACATAGTGATTAGAGTTTTAAAATTTTTAATCAAATGCCTTTAATTCCAAGTTTATCCTTAACTTTATTTTTAATGTTATTATCAGGATTATATGAAGTAAAAAAAAAAACAAGCTATCACACAAACTCAAACATTAAGGATTCTAAATATTTCCTTTCAAATATTTTTGCCACCTTTTCTCTCTCTCTCCCTCCCTCCTTTCCTTCCCTTCTTCCTTTGTGTCTTTCCACAGTCAGCCTTATTGAAATAAAAATTTTAAATTCAATGACTTAAAAATTCTCTATTTCCATTAAATACCTCATATGGTTAAAAATCAGTAGAAGAATTCAAGTGAATGAAACTGACAGCTTTCAGTGTTTTTTTTTTTTTTTTTTTAGCAAATGAGTGTTTCTTTTCAACTTAATGCTTTGACTACAGTCTATTTTCTGTAGAGTGAGTGTAGAGTGAGGGTGGAGCCTATGGCATCTCCCCTCCAAAGTCTTCAGTACAGGAAGGTATTTACTTATTCCCTGAGTTTAAAAATCAAAAACATTTTTTTCCCCCTCAAATAGTAACTTTCTGTTTGTCATTTATTTGAACCTGCTTAGTGAGTATTGGTTTTGTAAAATATATGACAAAAAGCTTATATCTCAAATTCAGGTCCTTTCAAACTGCTTGCAACCTGATTGGGCAGAGGAGGCCTCTCCTTTCGCTGGGTTTTCTTCCTCCTGAATTGACTTTATCATCAGCCTTCCAGTTGTCTTTAGAGTTCATCACGGATTATCTCTTCTTGTTGGCAGAAAGCAGGCAGCGCCGAGACTGCAGGGCACAATTGCTGAAACGGTCCTCTTTCAATTCAGCACTCATTCTAATTTTAACTTATTTGGTACTGCTGTGGAAAAGCTGTTTGCCTGAAATAAGGCAAATAAATAAATGATATCCTGAGTATAGAGTTCATAAAATAGGATGCAGAAATCCAGGAGCTAAGATTTAGACCCGAGGCACTAATTTTCTTTTCTCAACTTTTCCTCTTTCACTTTTATTCTCCCTTTTCTCCGTAATGATCGAATCGATAAGGTTGGCAGGAATGAAAGAACAGGATAGGACACAAGATTTGATCAATTTGTTTACACCTCTGAAATTTGTGGCATTGTAGAATCCAGCGAAGTTTGGATCATCTCCTAAAAGAGTGAGGTGTGGACTGGGTGGAAGGGGCCGCCTCGCCTTTGCGGAATCCAGAGGTCTCAAGGAAGAGCAGAGAGTGCAGACCACCCTGGTCAAGGAGACCCAGGGCCACGGCGCCGGCTGTTTCCCTGAGGTCTGCTGAATTGAACGAAGTCATGCTGGGTGTAAATATGAAGCAGTTTAAATAGAATCCTTAATTTTCTCACATAGGTGTTACATCTTAACAGTTCCATAGACCAGACTCAGTTTTCTTTCTGAAGGTAGAGAAGATTTATCACTATGTCCTGCCTCCCTGGAAAACAACAAACAATGCTGTCTTGGTTTTTATCATAGCTTTCAATGCTGACCTTTGGAAATTACTGAGCTCTGAGTTTCAGTATCCTCATCTATAAGATAGACAAAGTAGGATTGCTCTAAGGATTAAATGAGATAACATGCCCAACAGTTACCATAGGACCTGACACTCAGTAAATAAGCACTGTCACTATTAGCTAGTAATAGCATTTCAATCATTTTCAAGTTTATTATGACATTTATTCTGCCTGGCAGCCTCGTAGTGTGTTGTGTAATAGGTGCAGGCAAACTTTTCTGTAAAGGGCCAGATAGAAAGTATGTTTAACTTTCTAGTCTATACACTTTCTGCTGTAACTACTCAACTGTCCTACTACAGTATGAAACAAGCCAAAGGCAATGTGAATGAGCGGATATGTCTGTATTCCAGTAAAACTTTATTTACAGAAACAGGTGGCAAACAGATTTGGCCTGGGGACTATGGTTTACTGATTCCTGACAACTCTCTATTTGCTATTATCTGTATTTTAAAAATAAGAAGATGGAAGCTTATTGTTAGGAGAAGGCCCATGTCCTCATTGCTAATTAGTTATATTTGTGGTTTTTCAGCTGCTAAGTCATGTCCGACTCTTTGCAACCCCACGGGCAGCAGCACGCCAAGCTCTCTTGTCCTCCACCGTCTCCCGGAGTTCGCTCAGATTCATGTCCATTGAGTTGGCAATCTGTCTAACCATCTCATCCTTTGCTGCCCCCTTCTCCTTTTACCTTCAATCTTTCCCAGAATTAGGATCATTTCTAATGAGTTGGCTCTTTGCATCAGGTGGCCAAAGTGTTGGAGCTTCAGCTTCAGCAACGGTTCTGTCGTAGCCACGCATTCCCGGAAACAAACTCACTCAGAATGCAGATAGTGGAGTGCAGTTTATTACACCGGCGGGCCCAAGGCAGAGTCTCCTCTTAGCCAAGGACCTCGACTAGACCAGCTTTTGTGAAAATCTTTTATACCCCATGTGTACATGTCTGAACCCACCACTCCAAATTCCTTGAGACTTACATAAACCAAGGAAAATACAATCACAATAACCCCATCATTTACGCTATGTGCTCATGTGCTCAAACAGTCAAACAGTTAGCCAATAATCAATAAACCCGAGGTTACACTCCGATTGATACGGAAAAACTTATGGCCTGTCTGGAGGAAGGGGTGATTAGTGTATGTTTTCTCTTAGGCAATGAGTAACCTAGATACGATCTTCAAGGTTCCCCTGTCTGGAGGGGGTCTTATCCGTCTGTTGTCGTTTTCATAGGCACTAAGCACAGAGTGCAGAGTCCATTGGAAAGGTGGCCGAGCATGATCAGCATGAACAGGCCCGAGACGGAGTCCAGGCCCTATGAATTCCTTCTTCACTTCCATGAATATTCAGGACTGATTTCCTTTAGGATTGACTGGTTGGATCTCCTTGCAGTCTGAGGGACTCTCAAGAGTCTTCTCCAGCACCATGGTTTGAAAGCATCAGTTCCTTGGCATTCAGCTTTCTTTATGGACCAGCTTTCACATCCGTACATGACTACTGGAGAATACATAGCTTTGGCTTTACAGAACTTTGTTGACAAAGTGATGTCTTTGCTTTTTAATACACTATCTAGGTTTGTTATAGCTTCCCTTCCAAGGAGTAAGTGGCTTTTAATTCCAGGCTCCAGTCACCATCTGCAGTGATTTGGGAGCCCAAGGAAAGGAAAGTTGTCACTGCTTCCACTTTTCCATTCTATTTGCCATGAAGTGATGGCACCAGATGCCATGATCATAGTTTTTTTAATGTTGAGTTTTAAACCAGATTTTTCACTTTGTTCTTTCACCCTCATTAAGAAGCTCTTTAATTCCTCTTCACTTTCTGCCATTAGAGCAGTATCATCTGCATGTCTGAGGTTGTTGATATTCCAAGCTTGGTTCCAACTTTTGATTCATCCAGCCTGGCATTTTGCATAATGTACTCTGAATAGAAGTTAAATAAGCAGGGTGACAGTATACAGCCTTGATGTACTCCTTTCATAATTTTGAACCAGTCAGTCGTTCCATGTTCCATTCTGTTGCTTCTTGACACGCATATAAGTTACTCAAGAGACAGGTAAGATGGTCTGGTATCCCCAACTCTTTAAGAATTTTCTAGTTTGTTGTGATCCACACAAAGGCATTAGCATAGTTATATATAGCACAGTTATACCTACTGTTATCTAACTTTTATTTCAGGACTCTCTGCAGAGCAGTTTATGATGGCCATTTCTTACCTAGTGATCTTCTGCCTTGTCTGAGAAACAGATTTATTTGCACTATTGGCTGGAGCATGGAGATCCTGTGGGCAGTCTGCTTTTACTGTGCATTAGGACCAAGACATCAACTTTAAAAATCAAGGCAACCTTCTTGCTAGCATGCAAATCCTCGTTGACTCTGGCAAAGGCTGATGCCTTGTCGGTCTTAAGTGAGGGTCAGAAATATTTTCAGTAATACTAACAATGTATTTTTGTAGTCAAAAATGTATTCCTGGATTTTGCATCTTTAATTAAAGGGCTCATTTGGGAGACATGGGTCAAGGTCTTGGGGGAAAATAAAACCTGTAAAACACTTATAGAATAAGTACTTGCTTTAGAGTTTTATTGGTTCTAAAAGACATCCCTAGAGAGACACATGCTGTCTATGGCTTGAGCAAAGCCTTGTATTGATACTTCTAGGGTTTGCATTCATACATGCGCTCACAACACTCACATTCCATTTCTCTCTCCCTCTCTCTCTCTCTCTCTCTCTCTCTCTCTCTCTCACACACACACACACACACACACACACACACACTTGTACATAAATTAAAGAGAGTGTTTGGTGTTTACAAGCAGACATTGTGCACCAGACTCTCAGATGGTACTTCATAGAGGTTGCCTGAAGCTATTATTCTGATCCAATTTATATGTATTTAGTTTCAAACTTAGTAGACTTGGTACCAATTTCTCAGTCTACCACAAATTAGAAGCAGCAAATAGGATAATGGATTTTAAACATATCTCCTAGTTGACAAGCTATATTTATTTTCATTTATGTATTTTGCTATGCCAAATACAATTGGAAATAGTTCTTTACTCAATTGAGTGATACTGAATCTAATATAAAGAGACTTAACATAGGACAAATCTAGGGACAGCAACAGTCAGAAGACAATTCACAGTTTGCAAGCTCCCTTGATGCCTATGAAAATGAGGAAGTAAAAAAGGTCCTCAATGGCCTAACCAGAGGCTTCAGTTATGTTTGCTTGACTAAAATGGACACCACAATCAACAGGAAAACGTAGCATGTGCTTAGGGCTGGTGACTGAAGTCCTGCCTGTCTAAAGATGCGCTCCCATTTTATCCTCTCCGTCTTGGGCTGATGACAAGCAATAAATATTCAATAAACCCCTTTAACTGAATTTTCAAAATATAAAGTTTCATGCTTTAAATAGCATTTATCAAAAAAAATATTAAAAAAAACAAGTTCATGGTAAGGGTGCAGTAAATATTTGGGTTATAATTTCATCTTGTATAATGGGAAATAAGCATGTGGTTCATTGCTGCATATGCAGAATTCCTGAGATAGTCATTGCTTCAGTAAATACTCATAGAAGAGTAACTCAAGTTTCAGGTTTTTACATGTTACTGACTAAATTTTCCTTGGGGAAAATTTAAAAGTTAAGATGCCTTTTAACATGATTTGGGAAATGCAAGCATCCTGGTTTGACCCTCGTTTCTGCCTCTTTTGGACACTTCCTCCTTCTTGCTATCCTGTGTTTTGTTTGTTGTTTTGTCCATATCATGCACCTTACTATAGTTTTAATTGTTTAATTTTTTTCTTACTACCTTTATCTACACACTCATTAGTTCTTACAACATTTTTAACTCTTTCTAAACAGACAAATGCACTCGAGCTCAGTCCACACTTTTCCTAATGGATAAAGCACTTTCTGCCTCCACACTCAGGTGTACGGTCATTCCTACAGGTAGAGTCCTGACGAGGGCTGAGAGAGGGCCTTCCTCTTCTGAGGACTCACATTGTCTCTGCTGGCCGGCTTTTGCCTTCGAGTGGATTCCATGGTGAAAGTGAAAGTGAAGTCGCTCAGTCGTGTCTGACTCTTTGCGACCCCGTGGACTGTAGCCCACCAGGCTCCCCCGTCCCTGGGATTCTCCAGGCAAGAACACTGGAGTGGGTTGCCATTTCCTTCTCCAATGCATGAAAGTGAAGTTGCTCAGTCGTGTCTGACTCTTCCCGACCCCTTGGACTGCAGTCTCCCAGGCTCCTCCATCCATGGGATTTTCCAGGCAAGAGTACTGGAGTGGGTTGCTACCAAGCATGTTGGAGTTCAAATTGAGAGATAACATGCAATCTTTTTTATCTTTCCTAGTTTATAGCCAACTTTAGTACCAGGCTGTAAATTCAAACTGAGACTTCTTTGTACTCTAAGGATTGAGAGAGCTGCTCAGATTTCTCTGGAGTGGGTCACAAGTGTTCTTTCTGGAGTTTTATTCAGAATATTCAACCATTTTGATTTATTGGAGTCTTTTGCTAAAGCATAATTAGAACTTTCAGATAATCCTTTTGAAGTCAATTTCAGATTTTTTTTTTTTATATTTACAGAAAAGAGGAATAAATCATGTCTCCATCTGTATCCTGCAGTTCCTCAGGAGTAATTTTCAGTGTTGTTGAAGACTTTAGAAGCACCCAAGTTAATCATTATATCACATAAGTTTTGCAAAAGCAGGATGTATAAATTATTAGCCATGTTTAGGAAAGTCATTTTTCTTGAAGCATTGAAAGATGTTATTAATCCTGAAGACTAGGTGATAGTTTGTATATTGCCAAATATTTTTAAAAAACTTAGTTGGCATCTCTGTTACAAATGGGGTTCATGTTCATCACAAGGTTTCTTCGTTTCCTTTTCAAAACTGACCTGGTGTTGGTCTCTGAGGTCAGTGGACTAAATGGGGGCTGTACATTAATCCACACCCTTTGGCTCATTCCATATCTCTCCCAACTGCTCTCCTCTCCCAAGTGTTTCCACTTGACTTACAGAAACAGTTGCATTGTTCTTTGCCCAAATCCCTAGCATTCCCCAGAGAGCTGTTCTGGCTTTCTGTAGAGCACTTGCAGTTTATCTCTGTAAGAAAATAGTTTTGACTTTGGCACTTACTCTATTTATTTTCCATTCTAATAGGAGTCACTCTGGAGCTAGCTAAGCCACTGTTAGTCAGCTTCTTAAGTCCTGTCCAGACCACTTCCATCTGTAGGAAACACACACTTTTTCATGTCAGAAGTTTAATGAAACTAGAGAAGAGAATTCTTTAAAATAACAATAATAATGAAAGACTCTAATAGATTCAGGGGTATTTCACATATATCTTTTCAAAGTGGGGTCGAGTTTGCTAAAATGTTGAGGGTTTTATTTTTTTAATATGCCCCCAGGTTAGAGTCACGGAAGTTAGTTAAACATATATCTCTTTTGGTTGGAAATGCACATTTATTTCATTCCTGCACTTCCATTTAGGAGAATTATTTCAATAAGGGAAAGTATATGGCTGCATGCCAGTGATACATAAAATTAGTATGTATTATTAAAAATAAACTGAGAAGCACAGCAGCAAAAGTGGGGTGTATTCTAGGGTCTTGGTAATCAGCCACATAGCACTGTTTGCTTTATCTCATGTGACACTAATGTTCGCATCTAGACAGTGATAAATAGATACTGATAATTGCAACTGGCTGGCGTTCTTTGTTTCTCACATCACCTGATATGCATTGACTGCCCTGCATACTACCATTTCTAAAGTGACCAGTCATTCTTGAGACATTTAGGGAAGCTAAAATCAAATGAAACCAATCTTGTTTTGATTATTTTACCACATCTCAAGTGTACAGAGGTTACAGATAAACTTTGCATGGTGGCTTCAGACTTTGCACTGATTCAGAAAGATTTTAATGAGAAAGGCCAGCCTTTCTTGTTTCTTGGGCATTCAGAGACTTTTTTGTGAGTTTGAATTGTCAGTATCTCCTAATCTCTCAACTGCTTTTCTTTCCCTCTTGATTTCTAATCTTACTGAGTTAGAATGGAGGGAAGAGAATACAATAGGGGGATTAATGGCTCAGTATAGAAATGTTTGCTTATTGGACAATAGAAAAGGGAATTTGGGAGACATTCTTACCCTTCCTGTTTACATTCAATAATGTAACCAGTATATTGAAAAGGCTGTCAATAGTGGTTTTATTTTTCCAGTTGTGGATTTCCAAAGTCTTATTGTTATGTGTTCATCAAATAAAGAGAGAGAAAGAAGAAAACAGAAAAAAGAATAAAAAGATGATAGACTTGAGAAGTTGACACAGTCACAAAATGAGACTAGACCAGACATGTTTCCAAGTGCTGACTTAGACGTCTATCATATCTTTACACATAGCTGGGTGGTTGTGACTATTTCTACCTTTCAATTAAATATATAGAATCTTAGAGAATGAGAAGTGGGCTTAGAATCTCCTAGAACAGAAGTAATTGAGCCAGGATTTTAATTTAGATTATTTGTCACTCCCAAACCTCTTTTTCTTCATTGGTGAAACTAGTTTTGGGAGATTCAGGGTTGATGCTACTTTGGAAAGTTTGCCACATCTGTTGTATGAATTTTGCAAATCTGATTGAACAGATTATGTGGAGAACTCCCAAACCCTTCCCTGCTGACATGGGTAAAAGAAAAACATATCCCAGAGCAAATTTTAAGCAGTGTTTATTCACTGAAGACCTACAAATGTTGAAAGCATTGTGCAGGTGCTGAGAAAAGCCTAGAGAAATGCATGACATGGTCCTTACCACCAATGCCTTATTAGCTAGATGAAGAGCAAGAATATACGCATATGAAACACTAACAAAATACTATTATTAAATAATGATTTTTTATAGCAAAATAAGACATGATTAATTACCAGATAACAAGAATTGCATGTGGGAAAAGTTGAGAGCTCTGTATTAGACTGCAGTGGTCTAGGATTTTTTAATAGAGAACAAGGACAATATTTAAGCTAGTTGGGGAAGGAAGGGCAGAGTTTACAAAGTGAGGTCACAGCTGGGAGGCTATGACCTGAACACAAGCCTAGAGAAAAGCAGGACTGCACGAGGTAAAGGGCATTCAAGTGGGTTGAAGGACTTAAACTACTTTGGATAGAGTGGGACTTTGGTCAGATAGGGAGTAGAGATGTGACCTGCAAAGTTGGCTGAGATCACGTTTTTAGGCTTTCAGTTGCCAGTACAGACCGAGCCTGTGGCTATGAGTTCCCATAGACATCAACAGAAAAATTACAGGGTCCGAATCAGATTTGTGCTTTTAGATGAGTGCTCAGGCACCAGAGTGCGGCAGAGTATGAATGTCTACAAGTCACGAGTGTGGCAACATGCTTGACTGTAGTATGCTGGGAGGTGTGGGGTCAGGGGGTGGGGAGACCAAGAAGCAACTCCCCAAGTACACATCTCTAATTCTCAGGTTGCTGCCTGCAAGAGCCGCCAGCTCATCCACCCATCTGGTCATTTCCCCCCAGTGTAGCCAGAGTGATCTTTACAATACATAAATTGTTCCTGCAGAAAATTTCAACATGGCCTGTAAAGATATTCTTATTTTCATCCCTGTCTCCTGACCCTAAAACATGGCCTGCAAGATGTGGCCTCCATCTTCTTTCTGGTCTTATCTTCTACCTTGGTCATTCTTTTTTCTTGAAGCATGTTGGTTTAAAAAAAAAATAGTGTCATATCCTTTGTCTTCATCATGCTCCCTTGCAGTGTAGGTCCTCAGCACATGCTGTCTCCTCTTCCTGGAATGCTCTTCTTTCTCCCCATTGTCTTGTCAACTGCTGCTTATCCTCAAGTCAACACAAATTTCTTTTAAGACTTCCTTGACCAGGCCAATACTTTATCAAAGCATCTCATAGCCCCATGCATCTCCCTCTCCAGTGTAGTTTTTATTACATTTGTGATTTCTCCATTTGTCTGATTATTTATTGTTGCTTTTCCCACAGGGGCCACAGTCTGGTTTTGCTCTCCATGTAGGTGCAGAATCTAGTATATATGTATCGCACAATAGAGTCAATAAATACAGAGTGCCAGGGGCTGGAGACAGGAGAACTTGTGGTTAAGATCTAAGATGAACTGAAATTTTCTGTATTTGATGGCTTCATTTATTAGAAATGTTACTTATTTTAAAATACCTTTGGCATCGACAGTCAGCGATAGAATAGTATTCCCAAATCACAGACTGATCATTTTAGTGCTCTAGCTAAAATGGTACTTTTAGTCTGCCTCAAACCCTTTCAGCCTAGACATTGGCAAATGTCCTGTTGGGAATGTAAAGCTGCCACTGAGTTGGAGAAAACCTCTGGAGAAAAAGTCTGCTCTCCTTCAGATTGTTCCATCTGCTCAGACGTGGTCCACCTTTCTGAGCCCTGGGTGAACCGAAACAGACTAGGATTGCTGGTTTTTACAGATTTTAAAGTAAGGCTTAAGGTGTGTGAGCCAAAGGGAACTATTTTTGTTGTAACATCTAAGTTAAACATAAATAGAGGGTGAGAAAACACAGAAATTAGACAGCTTGGAATTCATGTAAAGACAATCCAGCTGCAACTGCATTATTCAAGATCTTTTTTGCCACTGAAACAGAAAAATGGTAATTAACCAATCAGGATGAAATGTCAATTTGAGAGGAAGGTAATGTGAAACTTTCATAAATCATCCAAACACCAAGAAATCTGTTACATTCTGATTTCCAACCTGCTCTGTTGCTAGGAAAACTCACTCTCATAGCTCTCTGAACATTACATATTCATGCAATTATAATTATTTCTGAAAGATGGACTCTGTGGTAGTAGGAGGGATTTTCCTTCAGTCTGCCTAGAGTTTTTCCAAAGGAATACAGCCACATAATAAGAGTCAAGCTCTTTCGGAATTATTTTGCTTTACTGTATCAAAATTTCATGATCTAAATAGAAGACTTTTTTTTTACATGAGGTAGCCATTGTTTGGGGACATTTCTCGGTGGTGTTCGCTAAATTAAAGCTCATCTTTTCAAACCCAGTCTTTATTTTGTTTTTTCAATAGTTCTCTGGCAGAATGAAAGACCTTGCTTCATTACCCTTGCAAGGTGGAGCAGAACCGGTAGGATGATCACAGGGGAGTGAGCTGGCTTCAATGTTTCTTAAAAAAAACCATTTCCATTTCACTGGGAGATGGACCCCATCCTGTGCTCCAGCCAATTCTCAATTCTTTCTGCTATTGGTTCAGAGGGTCCTGCTTTTGTGGGGAGGGATTATTTGTTTCTTTAAAATCCACCCTGGTTCTTTCCCCTCCCTCGCGCCTTTTCCTCTTTCTTTTGTGGACTAGAACAATAACATGTTAGTGATTCTTTGGGTTTCTGACTTGCAGAAAAGCCACCTATACTTGGAAAAATGTAGTTAAATTTAATACTGCAGCTGGAGGTGAAATAGAAGTGAAAATGGCTTAACTTGCGAAGTGGGTTAAAAAAATGTGTAATTGAAACAGTATGATGTTGATGAGGCAGTGTGTGAGGCTGTCAGGAGACATCATAATATGTTGATGAAAGACACTAGCTTCCCACTTCTGCTGTATGCAAATGCTCCATGATTTTTGGTGGGAGAAAAGAACCTGGCATATTAACTAGCTTTGTTTTTAGAGATGCAATTAAGGCCTTTTCATTTCTGCTTTCTGAACAAAAAGTACAGTGTATCCTTAAACCATTTTTAATCTTGAGTATTAACTGACAACCTTAAGAAACAAAAACTCTTAATTTGCTTTTAAAATTTAAAGCACCCCCACCCCCACCCCCCAGAAAAAGTATTCGAGTATGGAGCTAGATAAGCACTGACTCCAAAAATTCTCATTTTATGTAAGCTAAACTGCATATGAAGCCTTTTTCTATACTGAATAAGAATAGTTAATTTAATAAAGCTACTATAAAGCTTGAAAGATGGAAAGATTATACTATATAGTCTGTATTTGGAACTTTATAATTGTTTGCATATTTGACATGTTTGTTTACTGGTACCATCATTAGCTCGTCATCCAGGATCTATGTCTGACTGTCAGTCTGTCTTTTTGTCCTAAGGGCTGTGTGTGTGGTTGTGAAACTGGATGTGGGTAATAAGAAGAAATGTTAAGGATTTCTAAATATCCCTTTAAAAAACTGAAGTGTTAGATTTTAAATTAAAAGTGAGGTAAGGACATGGTAAGGACATGTTCTCATCACAGAAAAAGAAAGTTCAGCTCTAATGTGGGGTTCTTTCATACAGATTTATTGATTCTGTCCTGTAATTAAAAAATATATACATGATGAGGAAATGATAGCCTCTGGTCTAGAATTCTTACACATTTTATATGTTAAAAAAGTATAGTCATTTTATTTTGGAATCAAAGTATTTATTGCATATTTGAAAAGCCCTCTATCTTACTTCTGCCCCCCTTGAAAATCTTGTTTCACAATTCTCTTTTGTCTCGAAGATCTTCCCATAGTCTTAAGTTTAAGAATTCCTGAATTCCCACTTAATGAACTTAGTCATATAATCTGTCTTCTCATATTTCTCTCAAGACTGAGGCAAAGATAATAGGAATGGAAATTCTGCAATCATGGGTGGGGGCTATTGTACTCACTATAGAACATTGATAATTCATAAGTGACACATTTAATTGAATTATCCTAAGATATATATCTCTTAAAAAACAGAAGACTGCTGTGATACTTAGCAAATCCTGAAAATGCTGTGGACCTAAGAAAAAGAAAGGGAAGATCTGAATTGTATAGCTATCAGTTGAAAATGGTGTGTTTAGTCACTCAGTCATGTCCGACTCTTTGGGACCCCATGGACTGCAGCGCACCAGGCTTCCCTGTCCTTGACTCTCTCCCAGGATTTGCTCAGACTCATGTACATTGCATCAGTGATGCCATCCAACCATCTCATGCTCTGTCGTCCCATTCTCCTCCTGCCTTCCACCTTTCCCAGAATCAGGGTCTTTTCCAATGAGTCAGTTCTTCGTATCAGGTGGCCGAAGTATTGGAGTTTCAGCTTCAGCATCAGCCCTTCTAATGAATATTCAGGGTTCATTTCCTTTTTAGGATGGACTGGTTGGATCTCCTTGCTGTCCAAGTGTCTCTTAAGAGTCTTTTCCAACACCACAGTTTGAAAGCTTCAGTTCTACGGTGCTCAGCCTTTTATATTGTCCAGCTCTCAAATCCATACATGACTGCTGGAAAAACCATAGCTTTGACTATACGGACCTTTGTCGGCAAAGTAATGTCTCTGCTTTTTAATACGCTATCTAGGTTTGTCATAGCTTTTCTTCCAAGGAGTAAGAGTCTTTTAATTTCATCAGCTGAAAGTAGTACTAATTTGAGGCCTATGCCATACAATTCTTTAAGGATAGTAACTCTACCCCAGACATACACACAATCCATAGGAAGCCCCGCTAGAGCCTTGTACCTTCAGGATGGAGAGAAAAAGACAAAGAGAAATAAACGTGGTGAGTGGGAGAGGGTAGTACTAGAAGAAGAGTTCAGCAGCTGTGTCCTTCTCTTGTCTGCAATTTGACCTCTTATCTTCCTGCAGAAAGAGTCCATGTATGATATGATTACCAGAAAACTTAAAAAAAAAATGCCTATTTTTAATTGGAGGATAATTGCTTTACAATATTGTGTTGATTTCTGCCATACATCAATAGGAATCAGCCATAGGCGTACATATGCCCCTCCCCCAGCCCCCAAACCTCCCTCCCACCTCCCACCCCGCCCGACCCTCTACGTGGCCACAGAGCCCTGGGTGTGAGCTCCCTGCATCATGCAGCAAGTTTCCACCAGCTATCATCTTGCATATGGTAATATACATATTTCAGTGCCCCTCTTTCTGTTGGTCCCACCTTCTCCTTCCCCAGTCTGTTCTCTATATCCGTGTCTCCATTGCTTCCCTTCAAATAGGGTCATCAGTACCATCTTTCTAGATTCCATACATATGAATTAATTTATGATTTTTTTTTTATCTTTCTGACTTTCTCTTCCTATCTCTGTATAACAAGCTCTAGGTTCATCTACCTCATTAGAACTGACTCAAATGTGTTCTTTTCTTTATGGCCGAGTATTCTTTGGAAGGAATGATGCTAAAGCTGAAATTCCAGTACTTTGGCCACCTCATGTGAAGAGTTGACTCATTGGAAAAGACTTTGATGCTGGGAGGGATTAGGGGCAGAAGAAGGGGATGACAGAGGATGAGATGGCTGGATGGCATCACTGACTCTCTGGACGTGAGTCTGAGTAAACTCCGGGAGTTGGTGATGGACAGGGAGGCCTGGCGTGCTGCGATTCATGGGGTCGCAAAGAGTCGGACACGACTGAGCGACTGAACTGAGCTGAACTGAATGATGCATTGTATGTATGTACCAGAGCTTCTTTATCCAGTCATCTGTCGATGGATATCTGGGTTGCTTCCATGTGTTAGCTCTTGTCAATACTGCTGTAGTGAACATTAGGGTACACGCGCCTTTCTCAACTATAGTTTCTACAGAGTATATGCACAGCAGTGGGATTCAGAAAACTTTCTTGAAAGATAATTACATATAGTACAAAGTGTAGGATCTTGTCCTAAAAAACTCCCCTTTGTTGATATTTTTGGTCAAATAGAATGATGTGTATACAATGGGAATAATAATCTTATATTTGCCAATCTTTGGCCATGGTAAAAATTCAAAGTTGATATGCTATAATATATACCTAATTGATCTTTACACTAAATTGCAGTACTTTTAATCAGTCCAATTAATATGTCACATGTAGTTATGCTTTGAGTAAACAAGTGCTTTTAAGTTTAAAGAAATGAGTAAATTAAAAAACTATATATTTCATCTTCCTAAGCCCTTGACAAAGTTGGCTTGGAAAAGGTCTTCAAACATTCAGGGAATTGAACACTTCATCATGAGTAATCTGTTGTTTTGGTTGATACAGTTTTCATATCATAGTCATTTCCTTTTTTTAGTTAGCATTTTACCCTAAAGGCAGTAGATTTATGGATTTTTTTTTTTTTTAACCTGACTCATCTCCCAGCTGCCAAGCAGCTTCTTTTAACCACATCTACAAATTGCTGGCTGCATCTGCATACACACATAGTGAATTGATAAATATTAGATGAAAGATGTGTTGAAGTAAATTGGAAGTTAAGACTCGTAGCATCAATTTACATTTAGACCAATCTAGAAGATGAGCTTAAAATGAAAGTAAATCTTTCAGTTCTACAAGGAGTGTCTATTGGGACTACTACAACTAACCTGGACTTAAATAGGAGAAATAATTGTCTATTGTCTCTTATTTTACTGTCTAGATTACCCCAAGGAGAAGGCAATGGTAACCCACTCCAGTACTCTTGCCTGGCAAATCCCATGGACCAAGGAGCCTGGTAGGCTGCAGTCCATGGGGTCGCTAGGAGTCAGACACGACTGAGCGACTTCACTTTCATTTTTCACTTTCATGCCTTGGAGTAGGAAATGGCAACCCACTCCAGTGTTCTTGCCTGGAGAATCCCAGGGACTGGGGAGCCTGGTGAGCTACTGTCTCTGGGATCGCACAGAGTTGGACATGATTGAAGCAACTTAGCAGCAGCAGCAGATTATCCCAAACTCCTATGAGTGATCACATTAAATGTTTGTACTAAATGCTGCTGCTACTGCTAAGCTGCTTCAGTCATGTCCGACTCTGTGCAACCCCACAACCCCATAGATGGCAGCCCACCAGGTTCCTCTGTCCCTGGTATTCTCCAGGCCAGAACACTGGAATGGGTTGCCATTTCCTGGCATTGTGGCTCAGAGGTTAAAGTGTCTGCCTGCAATGTGGGAGACCTGGGTTCAATTCCTGGGTCGGGAAGATCCCCTAGAGAAGAAAGTGGCAACCCCACTCCACTATTCTTGCCTGGAGAATCCCATGGAGGAGCCTGGTGGGCTACAGTCCAAGGGGTTGCAAAGAGTCGGACATGGCTGAGCGACTTCACTACTGTTTGTACTAAATAGGGCTCCTAAATCACCCTACTTCACTGGTTGCTTCCATATTCAAACTGTTCTGATGGCTTTTCATGCCCTTAAAATGAAGTTGAAATTCCTAAGTCTGCCATTCAAAATTCTCCTAAATTTAGATCAAAGTTAACTTACTAACTTCATAAATTATTAGGCCACCTCAGACAATTGCAACCAAGGTAAGACTTTTCCTTCTTCCTCCATGACTACCTTCATTCAGTTGCTTAGCCTTCTAATATCCTTTTCCCTGGTTCTCCCCTCCTTTTAAGGGTTAGTATGTTAGAATATAACCTTCAGTCCATGATGCACAGGAATTCTAAACTGGAGTCTTCCTCTTTTTAGCTAGGAACCATGGGAAAACCACCATTCCGTCTAGGGCTTAGGTCCTAACTTACACAGATGTATTAATCAGCTGCTGGCACAATAATTCCTTGTAACAACACAGAAACTCAGTGGCATAAAAGAAATGTTTATTTCTTATTTATCTGTGGGTTGACTTGACTCAGACCAGGCTCTAGGCCCAGTTTAGGATTTCTCCATAGGCATCTCATTCATTGGGAGCTCAGCGGGATGCAGGATTTTTTTCTTTTTTTTTTTTTGCTCATGGGAATGATAGAAAGTCCAATTACCCAACTTTGTTAAGTACAATTCAAGTTCTTGCTTTGTTCATTTTGGCCTAAGGACGTCTCATTGTTGGGTTGTTGTTGAATTGCTAAGTCATGTCCGACCTTTTGTGACCCCATGAACTACAGCATATCAGGCTTCCCTGTCCTCCACTGTTTCCTGGAGTTTGCTCAGACTCATGTCCATGGAGTCAGTGATGCCATCCAACCATCTCATCCTCATGTCCATGGAGTCAGTGATGCCATCCAACCATCTCATCCTCATGTCCATGGAGTCAGTGATGCCATCCAACCATCTCATCCTCTGTTGCCCCCTTCTCCTGTTGTCCTCAATCTTTGCCAGCATCAGGGTCTTCCAGTGAGTCGACTTTTTGCATTAACTGTCCAAACTATTGGAGCTTCAGCTTCAGCACCAGTCCTTCCAATGAATATTCAATGTTGATTTCCTTTAGGATTGACTGATTTGATTTTCTTGCTGTCCAAGGGACTCAAGACTCATCTCCAGTACCACAATTCAAAAACATCAGTTCTGCAGTGCTTAGCCTTCTTTATGGTCCAACTCTCACATCTGTACATGACTACTGGAAAAACCACCGCTTTGACTATATATGGACCTTTGTGAGTAGGGGAATGTAATTCATCCCTTAGGAGAGGAATTATAGTATCATTGGGCAAAAGGTACAGATAAAGGGTGTGTGAGTGTGTATGTTGTGTGCATGTATGCATGTCAGTTTTTTCTGACTCTGCCATTCATGGTCTCTAGCCGGTCAGACTCCTCTGTCCATGGGATAAAAGGATGAAGGTAGAGAATTGGTAACGGAAATGAAAAGTTGTACTGCCACAATGGTTTTATTGAGGAGTTAATTCAGATCATCAAGATTATGTTTCTAGCAAAGCATGTGGCACAAAGTCACTCAACACACTTGACTTTCTCTCTGTACTTTACTCATACTCAGCTGTTCAAACCCTCCTTCTTCCTTTAGTCTCAATATGGAAGTCATATTTCCCAGTTAAGTCTTTCTTGCTTTCACCTGTAGTTAAAATTAACCACTCCCTGCTCCATGCTTCATGCATTGTCTATAATAATGCACTTAACACCTTTATCTCTTTTCCAAAATTGAGTTTAATCATCCTGAGCGGATTGTAAAACTCTCGCAGGTAGTGTTTTCTCACTGGGGCTTCCTGTGCTATTCACATAGCAGGTATTCAGTGCAGGTTTGTTGGACATAAATTTTTAAACAATTTTGTCACTTTTCTTAAACTTTGTATTTTATGTTGGAATATAGCCGATTAACAATGTTGTATATCCATTCTCCCCCAAACTCCTCTCCCATCCAGGCTGCCACTTAACATTGAACAGAGTTCCATGTTCTATACAGTAGGTCCTTGTTGATTATCCATTTTAAATACAGTAGTGGGTACATGTCCATTCCACACTCCCTAACTAACCCTTCTGTTTTTATTTGCTCTTTAATTAAGACCTATCTAGAGTAGCCAAGTCCTGTATCTTCTAATCAATCCTAAATTTTCTTAAAAGCTCAAGTAGAGCCTAGTTGACATTTAAGAAGCCAGATTGGTTCCCAAATCTAGTGAAACAAACAAAACCAATAAAATTCTTTTAACAAGTACCAGAATCATTTAACAAGCTGCAAGTTAACTGGAAATAAAATTGTGTGTTCTATGAATATAATTTTTGTCTAAGCTCTCATGTTTCCTTAGAGCAAAGGTGATAGAAATAGCTTCAGTGTATAAATGATATATAATTTTTTGACAGGTGTGAGAAAGGGCCAGGCAGAAATTACACATAGGAAACATCATCCCTCCTCACCTCCTTTGTCATTCTTCCTTGTGTTCCTGTCAGTCAAACGTAGAATTCAAGATGCTCTGAGTCAAGGTGGTTGGCTGATGTCAGACCTTTTTCTCTCCCTCTGAGTAACATTTTCTGTATACCCATCTCTTTGAGTGATAATGTCTGACTTCATCTTTTGCAGAGAAGAGATGAATAATTTTCATATCAGATCAAATCACATTAATAAGAACCTGAGATCATAAGAAATGACTTACCTGCTTATATTAATCTGACTTTGGTCTCTGACGGTGGCTCCCAGAGATGTTTGGTGAGGTTGCCTCCTGGTACAACCTACATTCTAGGTTAGAACTGTAACCCATGTGCCTCCCTTGTAATTCTCAGGGGTTTTGCACTTTTTTATGAGACTTAAACTCAAGCTTTATGGCACTCCCATTGCTGACATCCAGAGCAAAGTATGATAAAGTAAAAGCACACACAGAATGAGTACTTGACTTCTCAGTGTGATGACTGTGTGGTCAGGAGGAAACAGTGTTGAACTTGGATTCAGAGGTCCTGGATTCAAATGTCTGCCCTGACACTTGCTAGTTGGACCTCAGTATATTCATCAGGAATATGATTTAGACATATTGTTTCTCCTTACAGATCCTTTTTGATTATGGTGTTTTTCAACTCTATTTATTGTAAACAAAGAAATTAGGAAAGAGGACAGTGATGTAAAACATAGACTAAATAACGTGTCTTTGTGCCATTTCTAGTCACTCTTGCGGATTTTGGCATGAGGGTTAATATTGCTTCTTCTTCTCTCTATTATTATTAATAGCTATACTAGGATTATAACACGTTTGGCTCCTCTTGGTAAAGATTTGTTATTTATATATTTCTTCCTTAATTTTTTTTCTTTAACTAAATATATTATTTTTTTAGAAAGCTTGGATGGAATTTGTCATTAGTATGCCAGGGTCTCCTTGTAAAACATGTCAAAATAATTTTAGAAGATTTGGGTAGTGTATTTTTATGAGTATTTCTATTTTGATGCCATTCTGCTTTGCACACACAAAATATATATCTATTCATATGCCTTGGTTTGTAGGCCATCGTGGTTCTGATTCCAAATTACATACATATGTGTTAAATGCAGTTTCAGTCCCATAAAGGAAACATTCCTGAATATGTTTGTTTTTCTGGTAGTTTGCAGACAAAATGAACTAGGTTGTGTTTTATTCTGGAGTCTTTTAATTTTCCAGTGAGAAATGGTCTGAAAAGTGTAACCTGTTGTTTCCACTGTTGGATCTACCTTAATAGGCTTGGGTAGAGGGTGAGAGCTAATATAGCACTGCTTTCCTTTCTTCTTGGTGTACCCACATTGCATAAAAATTAGGATTTATTCCTTAAGAATTATGAATCTTTTATAGATCTCAGAATTGCTGGAACTTGCTGACTCCTTCACGTAGGTACAGTGTAAAAATGGATGCACCCTGTTCTTGGATTAAGTATTTTTGTTTGTTTGTTTCAATTTCATATTCCCTTACCACTCAGATATAGAGAAAATTGGGTCAAATGGTTAAATATGTGGGCTCTGGTGTCAGGCTGATTGGATAACGGCATCAATCTCATGCTCTATTGGCTGGAACAGTTTGCATAACTACCTGCAGGCAGTTTCATCACCTTGAAAATGGGACTGACAATAGTTCCTCTCATTTGTTTTATTCTACAAGATTTATTAAAGGCCTACCATGTGTCAAGTTTATATTCTAGATGCTCCGAACGTCCTATAAGACAAAATTCCCATTATTGGCCTCTAATCAGAAGAAGAGGCTTTCTTGATGAAAGTGAAAGAGGAGAGTGAAAAAGTTGACTTAAAACTCAGCATTCAGAAAACTAAGATCATGGCATCTGGTCCCATCATTTCATGGCAAATAGATGGGGAAACAATGGAAACAGTGAGAGACTTTATTTTGGGGGGCTCCAAAATCACTGCAGATGATGATTGCAGCCATGAAATTAAAAGAAACTTGTTCCTTGGAAGAAAAACTGTGACCAACCTAGACAGCATATTAAAAGGCAGAGACATTACTTTGCCAACAAAAGTCCATCTAGTCAAAGCTGTGGTTTTTCCAGTGGTCATGTATGGATGTGAGAGTTGGACTATAAAGAAATCTGAGCACCAAAGAATTGATGCTTTTCAATGGTGGTGTTGGAGAAGACTCTTGAGAGTTCCTTGGACTGCAAGGAGATCTGACCAGCATATCCTAAAGGAAATCAGTCCTGAATATTCTTTGGAAGGACTGATGCTGAAGCTGAAACTCCAATATTTTGGCTACCTGATGCGAAGAACTGATTCATTGGAAAAGACCCTGATGCTGGGAAGGATTGCAGGCAGAAGGAGAAGGGGGCGACAGAGGATATGGTTGGATGGCATCACCTACTCGATGGACAAGTTTGAGTAAGCTCTGGGAGTTGGTGATAGACAGGGAAACTTGATGTGCTGCAGTCCATGGGGTCACAAAGAGTCATACATGACTGAGTGACTGAACTGAACTGAGCTGAATAAGAGAAAAATAACTAGTATATAAGAAATGAGCATGAAAAAATGTAATTCCTGTTTGAAAATAATGGCAGGGCTATATATTGCATTAAGTAGTTTATAGAGTTCTTAATGAAGAAGATATATTTGAGGTGAGACTTGAATAAGAATGATGTAACCATACAAACTTTGGCCACCTGATGTGAAGACCTGATTCATTAGAAGAGACCCTGATGCTGGTAGAGATTGAAGGCACCAGGAGAAGGGGATGACAGAAGATGAGATGGTTGGACGGCATCACTGACTCGATGGATATGAGTTTGAGCAAGCTCTGGGAGATGGTAAAAGACATGGAGGCCTGGTGTGCTGCGGTCCATGGGGTTGCAAAAAGTCGGATACAACTAAGTGCCTAAACAACAACAACCCTACAAAGGGGCTTTTGCCTGCAAAGCAGGAGACACAGGTTCTATCTCTGGGTTGCAAAGATCATCTTCCTGCGGGGAGGGCATGTCAACTCACTCCAGTATTCTTGCCTGGAGAATCCCATGGACACAGGAGCCTGGTGGGCTACAGTCCATAGGGTTGCAAAGAGGTGGACATGACTGAAGCGACTGGACATGCAACCCTACAAAGATTTCAGAGAAAATCACTTGAGACAAAGGAAATAGTCACGATAAAAGCTCTAGGACAAGAATCAATTTGCTGTAATCGAGAAACAGGGGAAAGGGCCAATGAGACTTGAGCAATGTTATAAGGAGAAAGTCATGCAGATACTAGAGAAGGAAAGGGTCAGAAACTGTACAGCCTTGTAAGCCAGTACAAGGAATTTGAGTTTTATCATAAGTATGATTAGGTGCCATTTAAGAGGAGGGAAGATGATGGCTTGCGTAATATTAAATATGTATATATATATATATTTCATTTGTGAGATATTTTGTATACCTCAGTTTGCTTCAGTCACTTAGTCATGTCTGACTCTTTGCCACCCCATGAACCGCAGCATGCCAGACCTCCCTGTCCAACACCAACTCCTGGAGCCTACCCAAACTCATGTCCATTGCGTCGGTGATGCTATCCGACCATCTCATCCTCTGTTGTCCCCTTCTCCTCCTGCCCTCAATCTTTCCCAGAACCAGAGTCTTTTCAAATGAGTCAGCTCTTCGCATCAGGTGGCCAAAGTATTGGAGTTTCAGCTTCAGCATCAGTCCTTCCAATGAACACCCAGGACTGATCTCCTTTAGAATGGACTGGTTGGATCTCCTTGCAGTCCAAGGGACTCTCAGGAGTCTTCTCCAACACCACAGTTCAAAAGCATCAATTCTTTGGCACTCAGCTTTTTTCACAGCCCAACCCTCACATCCATACATAATTATTGGAAAAACCATAGCCTTGACTAGATGGACCTTTGTTGGCAAAGTAATGTCTCTGCTTTTCAATATGCTGTCTAGGTTGGTCATAACTTTCCTTACAGGGAGTAAGCGTCTTTTAATTTCTTGGCTACAGTCACCATCTGCAGTGATTTTGGAGCCCCTCAAAAAAGTCTGTTACTGTTCCCACTGTTTCCCCATCTATTTGCCATGAAGTGATGGGACCGGATGCCATGATCTTAGTTTTCTGAATGTTGAGCTTTAAGCCAACATTTTAACTCTCCTCTTTCACTTTCATCAAGAGGCTCTTTAATTCTTCTTCACTTTCTGCCATAAGGGTGGTGTCATCTGCATATCTGTGGTTATTGATATTTCTCCTGGCAGTCTTGATTCTAGCTTGTGCTTCATCCAGCCCAGCATTTTTCATGATATACTCTGCATATAAGTTAAATAAGCAGTGTGACAATATACAGCCTTGGCGTACTCCTTTCCCTATTTGGAACCAGTCTGTTGTTCCATGTCTCATTCTAACTATTGCTTCCTGACCTGAATACGGGTTTCTCACAAGGCAGGTCAGGTGGTCTGATATTCCCATCTCTTTCAAAATTTTCCAGTTTATTGTGATCCACACAGTCAAAGGCTTTGGCATAGTCAATAAAGCAGAAATAAATGTTTTTCTAGAACTCTCCTGTTTTTCCAATAATCCACTGGATGTTGGCAATTTGATCTCTGGTTCCTCTGCCTTTTCTAAAACCACCTTGAACATCTGGAAGTTCACAGTTCACATATTGCTGAAGCCTGGCTTGGAGAATTTTGAGCATTATTTTACTAGCGTGTAAGTTGAGTGCAATTGTGCAGTAGTTTGAGCATTCTTTGGTGTTTCCTTTCTTTGGGATTGGAATGAAAACTGACCTTTTCCAGTCCTGTGGCCACTTCTGAGTTTTCCAAATTTGCTGGCATGTTGAGTGCAGCACTTTCACAGCATCATCGTTTAGGATTTGAAATAGCTCAACTGGAATTCCATCACCTCCACTAGCTTTGTTTGTAGTAATGCTTCCTAAGGCCCACTTGACTTCATATTCCAAGATGTATGGCTCTAGGTAAGAGATCACACCATCGTAATTCACTGGGTTGTGAAGATCTTTTTTGTACAGTTCTTTGTGTATTCTTGCCACCTCTTCTTAATATCTTCTGACCTGTCAGGTCCATACCTGGGAGGAAATTATTCCAATAGTCCAGATGAAGATTGTGCTTAGACAAGGTTGTGGTTCTAGATATGGGGACAGACAGAGTGCTAGAGTGTATTTTTGAGGTCAAATCAAGAAAATCTGCTAATGGATTCAATATGCGGAGTGAAAGCAAGCCCTTGAGGAACTGATGGATAGTGACACCATATCTTGAGATGCACTGAATGGAGGAGATGCAGGTTTTGCAAGGGATAGCAAGAGTTCTGCTTTGGCCTTGTTAACATTTACTTGGGGGTGTTAATCATCACTTAAATATACAAATCTGGAGTTTGGGGGAACTCTGGAGTCAGGGCTGGAAATAGTCATTTTAGAGTTGTTGGCACAGAAACTACAGAAACCCTTGGAATCAATAAGACTACATAGGCATAAAATGAAGCAGACAAGAGAAGGTATTCCAGGCTGAGTCCTCTGGTGAACCAACATTTAGCAGTCAGGCTGAGGAGAGTCAGCAGCCAAGGACTCGAGGCTTGAGCACTGAGGAC
The DNA here is from genome assembly GCF_032405125.1 of Capricornis sumatraensis. Classification (NCBI taxonomy): domain Eukaryota; kingdom Metazoa; phylum Chordata; class Mammalia; order Artiodactyla; family Bovidae; genus Capricornis; species Capricornis sumatraensis. The sequence goes on from NC_091083.1 coordinate 11,936,373, forward strand.
CAAAGGGAAACCAATAAATGTGAAGCCCTTAGCATGCTTGCACATGGCAGAAAGAAAGATAGTGCTAAGTCTCACCCAACTTCTGTGATCGCATGAACTATAGCCCGCTCATCTCTTCTGTCCATGGAATTCTCCAGGCAAGAATCTCCTCTGAGTTTCTTCAGAATGCTGAGACAACTAGGTTGAGAAGTGATCCCAGGAGTTGCTGAGAAGTGGGAAGCAAGCCAGGGAAAGTGAGGAAGCAAATGAGAAGCACCTTATCCCGCAGGTTACCGCTGGGGAAAACTGGAGCTTAGTCCTGCTGGTGGCCTCTGGGACACGGTGTGGAACCCAACCCAGCATTGCCCACCCAAGGGAGGAGGGATATTTGTCCTCTGCCTGCACTTGTCATCAGCTGAGATCTGCCCCCTGGAGTACCTATTCATGGCACTCTGGGCCTGCCCCCAAGACAGAGTCCCTGGGAGGAATGCAGACTCTTCTGGAAGGATACCACAGTGTGTGCTAGAGCAAGTACTGAGCAGCCCCGGGAGGGCCCCCGTAGGGTCAGGACTGTTAGGTGTTACTGTGTTCATGTTTTTTTCCTGATTAGTCCTAATCATTTGCCTCTCTCTTTATGCAAATATAATAATTGATAGAATTAAATTATAAAAGCAAGAATGATTTCAAAATTCTTTACTACAGATCATGTGATGAACTAAATATGTGACAAACTAGTTGGGACGTAGTAATCACTGGGTAAAAAATTCTCCTTATTTTTGACCTGAAGTATTAATATCAGTGAGTTTTAAGGCTCTTCAGTGGCAAATGCAGCTTTCAGTGGGGCATTTAAATACGAAAGTAAACCTATGTGACCCCGGTGTTTGATATTTTTTGAAATATAAGAATAAGAATTCATATGATACTGTACCTTGCAATTTGGTGTCTTTCTCCAGAGAACTCAAAGGTTACACTTGTTGCTTTTCAAGGTAGCTGGACATATAAAATCACTAGATCCTCACTCCTGGGAGGGTAGTGAGTGATGTGATTAGTATCATAGGTGAAACTGAATTACTTCTTGTCTAAGAATGAGGCAGTTCTGAGACCAAGACTCACATTTCTTAATATCTGAACTGATTTCTTTTTCCCTCTGCCCTAATGGAAATGATAAAATACTTCCTTGAACTTCTTATGTACCTGGTATGGCCCTAAGCACTTTATAAAATTTTGTTCATTTAACCCTCGGAATAACACTATCACCTAGGTAGTAGTATTACCCCGGTTTCACCCACTGAGTCACAGAGGGTGACTGTCCAGTTCATATCTCATAAGTGCTCAGTGGGGCCGCAAAACTAGGCACTCTGCCTCCAGACTCCACTCCTTTAGAATTCCTGTGCATAGCTTAAGCAGTAGTGATGGGGAATGGCCTTTCACTGAGTTGCTTAAACAATCCATGTAATTTGTTTGGTTCTTCTCTATAAATTCACTTTGCCAATCATTTTACTAAGGGTTAAAAAAAAAAAACAACTCACTAACAAATTGTATTTTTAATTGAAAAAATTTGAAAAAATAAATGAGTTATCCTTTTTTAAAAAATCTTTTGTAAGGTTTTGAGTAACTAGTCTTTCCTATGTTCTAATATATAATCTATTAACAGTATGATTTTCCCTTTTGTGAATTCTTATGGTTTATCATTAGATTTAAAAATATGCAGGATACCAAGAGATACTCCTACCAATAAATGTCCATTAAAAAAAATCTAGTTAAGAGCAGTCTGCCAGCTAGATGACTTGTACTTGGGAGATAAGCTGTATGAACTTGGATATTCCATGAGAAGTGTTCTACAGTATTTCATTTTTATTTGTGCCTTAGAAAGATGCTGTTACATTATCACTCCCCAAATCTATTTCCTTTTATGTTTCTTTTGCTAAATGTCTAGTCATAGTTTGCAAGGTAATTTGAAATATGTCATATCATTTGATTTCAGTAAGTTTTCTGCTACTAGATAGATCTGTACGGAGATCACCTTCATAACAAAGGAGAATCTGATAGCCTCCCTTATGGGAGAAAGACTGCTTTTTAGCACTCCTGCCCATGTGGAAGGACTCTCCAGTCCCATTTAGCCTTAAGATATTATGATTGCTTGTCCCATGCTATTTCATATTGATGATGCTTTAAATACTTCTGGAGGGGATTTAAAGGCTCTTATGTAATACTTTCACAGCCCATGAATTTCAAAAATAGGGGATGCTTAACTTATTGGCCCCAAATTCTGTTTCCACTTATGCCTATGTTAAAGCAGAGCCACAAAAGAAATTTCGACCCAGTGTTTCTTCTCTTATTTAAAATGTGAAGTTCCTTTGTCCCAAAAACTAGTGCCAGATTTGTTTGTTTGTGTGTTTAGTTTTGTTGTTGTTTTTCAGATAGAGGGAAAATTAAGTATTCTGGTAATTTATGACTTATATCACATTCCTGTAATTGTAATCATTTGCAGATGTAGCAGTTTATATTTTTTAGAGTATTAAATTATGAGAACTTGAGCAAATGAAATTAAGCCAAAGTCCTTATAATTTACATTTTTTGAATATACTTTAAAAATACACTGGTTTAATTTTTCTGATATGAGTCCTGAGATGTGCAATTTTATATGGAATATGTAGTAGGTAAAGTTTGAAGGCTGAATACCAAAGCCTGTCTTGAATGTCTGTTTTGTCTGATGGCTATAGCCAGATTCCACTAGAAAATTTTACAGAAAATGAGAAACTATTTCACTGTTAACATCTATGTCACTAGCAGCCAGAAGTGAGCTCTAGATATCTTTAGAATTGTTTGAAGTTAAATTATTTGATGTTAAATTCTGTCGAGATATTGACCAATGTAAATAATTGCAGCTTTTGTAAAGTTCTGTTTATTTAAAAAATTATGTTTTATTCACGACTTGAAATACCACCTGGAAGAGTTGAAAAATGTAAGAATAAATATGAAAAGAAAATTAATGGGTACATTATTATAAAGTTTGTCATGCCAGATTATTCTGCATGTAGATTATATGTGAACATAAAGTTAATTATATCATTAATCTCTATCAGTGTATTTTTATCCAAGAGACATCATAGAAATATTATGGATAAAAGCTGAAGTGACTGGATTAAAAGCTGCAAAACTTTTAGGTTAGATTTTAACTCATAGCTACATGAATGTATTTATAGCTGCCAGTTAGATAAATTTCTTATTTTTGTCTTCTTAGTATTTTCTAACAAAAATGGAAAACAGAACTTGGGTTTAGTACCACATAATTGTGCAAATTTTCATTTAATTTAAAATAAATTATATAAAATATTAATATCTGAGAAGTTTTAAAAAGTGTATGACTTTAGCAAATGATATCTTGTCATTAAATATGGTAAATTAAAGATATGCCCTCATACTAGAACTTGCATATAAACATGCTGTATGTAGTATTTACTTTGGGCTTCTCAGGTAACGCTAGTGGTAAAGAAGCTGCCTGCCAATGCAGTAGACATGAGAGACTCGGGTTCGATCCCTGGGTCGGGAAGATCCCCTGGAGGAGAGCATGACAGCCCATTCCAGTGTTCTTGCCTAGAGAGTTCCATCTTCAGAGGAGCCTGGTGGGCTGCAGTCCAGTCTGAAAGAGTTGGACCCAACTGAAGCGAGTTAGCACACAGTATACTTTAAGCCGAGGAACATCCATTTCTTTTTAATTGATATATAGTTGATTTACAATGTTGTGTTACTTTCAGGTGTATAGCAGTGATTCAGTTACATATTTATATATATTCTTTTTCACATTCTTTTCCCTTATAGGCTATTACAGTAGAGTAGATCCTGCTGGATATCCACTTCATATAACATAGTGTGTCTCTGTTAATACCAAATCCCTGATTTATCCTTCCCCACTTTTCCACTTTGGTAACTGTAAGTCTGTGAGACTGTTTGTTTTGTAAATAAGTTCATTTGTATCATTCTTTTTTCAGACTCACATATAAACCATATCATGCAATATTTGTCTTTGTCTGGCTCACTTCACTTACTGTGATAATCCCTAGGTCCATCCATGTTGCTACAAATTGCATTATTTCATTATTTTCTATGGCTGAGTAATACCCCGTTGTATCTGTATGCCACATTTTCTTTAAAGAGATATTTAGGTTTCTTCCATGTCTTGGCCATTGTAAATAGTGCTGCAGTGAACATTATCTTTTACATGCAGTGTGCATGATTCTTTTCTAATTGTAATTTTCTCCACAGGATAATATGGTAACTCTTTTAGTTTTTTAAGGAAACTCAATTTGTTCTCCATAGTGACTGTGCCAATTTACTTTCCCATCAACAGTGTAGGAGGAAGGAACATCCATTTCTGATGATACAACTGGCTAGATATTCTGAAAATCAATACTCATCAAAAGCTCTTAAAATATTTCCCTTAGTATGTTTAATAATCATGCCAAATATATGGTTGAACTGGCTTGAAAATAAAAACGCCTTTCCAGGTCAAAGGACTAAATGAAACCAGGAACCTGCTGCTCTCTTGATTCCCAGTAGCCCTGCCATCTATGGAGTCTTGAAAATCAAGCCCTGGGACTCAGTTGGTCTGAGTGCAAGTTGAGAAATATTTGTAACTACAAAGTGACCATCTACAAATTGGCAGCATACATTTACACTACTAATTTGCCTGAAATTCCCAAGCTAAATATTTAAAGTATTCTTGGATGATTTATAGAAGCAACTGAAAACCCTCATAAATACTCTCAGTACAAATCCCAAATAATTTTATGGATAAAGTTAAAATGGCCACAAGCTCAGTATGTAAAATCACTAAATGTACAAGGAAATCACCATCATCTAGGATCAAGGGAAACAACAAAAGATAGGATCATAATATTATAATTATCAGGTAAGGTTGTAATAAGTATTCATGTTATATTTACTAAAAAGATAATTAAAATGGTATAAAATGATTTAACAGCTCTAAAACTATCAAATAGAAGTTTAGCAATTAAAATTAGTTTTTACAAAGTCACTCCATGGATTAAATAGTTAAAATCTAGAAAACTGGAAGATCTGAAAGATTGCAGCATAAAAAGGCAGATAGTTGGAAAGTGTAAAAGCCAGATTAAGAGATGTAGAGAGTATAGTGAGTAGGTCTAAGGTGCCTCTTACTGAAATTGCAGAAGGAAAGGCTAGAGAAAATAGAGACTGATATTTGAAAATGTAATGACTGAGAATTTTTCAGAGTCGAAGAAAAGCTAAACCCTTAGATTCAGAAGCATCAACAAATCTCAAGCAGGATAAATATAAAGAAGACCACACCAGGACATCTAGAAGCCCACCCATAGAACCCCGAGGACAAGAATGAAATCTTAAGAGCAGCTACAGAGAAAGGATAAGCTGTCCAATGAACAAGCACCATTAGACTAACAGGTCTCTCTCATAGCATCAATGAAAGACAGAAAACATTAGATAAAGCTCGCAAGTGCTATGAACAATGTCAAATTAGATTTGTAAACCCAGCAAAACTATTTTCCATGAGTGAGACAGAAATAAACATACCTTTCAAAAAAGTTAAAACTGAGAATTTACCACCAGCAGACCCTGACTTTAAAAAGAAAATCCTAGAAGGGAGGTCCAAAGTATAAAAAGAAATGATGAGAAAAGAAATTAGTAGATATGTTGGCTAATCTAGTAAAATATTGATCCTATAAACCGGTAATAGCATCAATTTGTAAGGTGTGAAAATAAAAAATACTAGACAAAAGCTGCCTGTAAGCTGAGGAGAGATGATCAGAATTTATAAAAGATAAAGATCTTTTCATTATTCAAGTAGAAGATTTGGATTACCTTTAAGCATTGTTTAGTGTGACTGTTATATTTTCTAGGGTAACCACTAAAATAATTCAGTGTGTATCTCCCAAACCAGTTATGGACCCGCACATGCACTAATTGTGCAGCAAAAATATTCCTTGCACTTTTTTTTTTCTAATTTCAAGAATTACTTTCTACTTATCACATTGTAGGGCTTATATGAATCCAACAAGAGTAATGCAAACACAGTGATCAGCCCCAGTTATCAAAGTGTTACAATACAGAGATGCCATTGAAAGCAGCATTTTAGACATGAGATCTTGTTGACCTGTCTGGGAGGAAACATGTCATGCTGAGTTCATGTAGGCTCTGGTATTGTGGGATAATGTGGCAAATTCACATTTGTATTTATTATGAAGATAATTAATTCTAATGAAAAAAAGAACTATATTCCCCAATCTACTTTTTCAGACACAATCCACTATTTCTTATCTACCAAGCTTTTTGATGTCCCACATGGAGCTGATACTATATCTCTGCCTAAATGACCTCAAAAAGAGAGGGAAATGTAACTGATGTGACATATATTTCAAAGAAATTATGTGAAAACCTTAACAAGATCAGCTGTAATTATTTGTTAGGAGTCTGTTTCTAGTTACCTCCTTTATATACAGACTCCAGTCCCTGTATGATCCTCTGATATTCTAAAGCTTTAGTTTTTAAAGTGTGATGTGGGGAACTCTGGGAGACTGGGGTCCTCAAGGCGCTTTCGGGGGCTCTATGAGGTCAACATGATTTTCATAATAATACTAAGGCATTATTTGCCTTTTAAAATTCTCATTCTATTACAAGTATATTGTGTTTTTTTAGAGGCGACATGCTATCTTAACATATTGAACATAGAAGCTGGAATGAGGATCCAACTCTCTGCTTTTTAAATCAGACACTAAGGATATTTGAAAACATTTAAAACAATGTCATTTTCTACCTAGATACTTTATTTTTAAAAATATGGTTATTTTTCATAATTAATATGTTATCCATATTAATTTTTGATGGAGAATTTTTAAAATATGTAATTTATTTTAAAATGATCAGTTAATTTATAACACAGTAAATATCTACTATACAGATAATACAGAGAAACAAAAACTCAAAATGTTTAGTAATATTTAAGAAAGTAAAATAACAGGAAGGGACTATTTATGAATTAAGTGATGTTTAATAGGCGTGGAATTCTTTAGACTGGTTGAAAGGCCCTGTGTCATGTGTCAGTTTGTAACTTTTTCTGTAGCAGAATCTTTTAGGAAAGATAGTATGTGCGTCTAGGTGGAGGTGTTTCTAGTATCTTCTGGGCAAGCTTGGAGTGCTTTGTATTACCGCTGATCTTCAGTAGACATTCTCTGTGGTAAATTAGAGCCCCAAATGTTTTCATAGCTCCAACCTTGAACTGTTATTTTAGGATAGACACCAATAAATATTAGAGATCTACTGGGAAGGCAGAGAACATTTTCAGATTTATGAGGGAGAAAAAAATCAATTGTGTCCCTATGGCTGTGTAAGTCATGAGCAGCACAAGTAGTCTTATGCAAAGCTGACAATATCATGAAATATAAACCTTTACTTTGGAATTTTCCCAGAAATTAAAGTGGCATAATAAAGGAAAGTCAATGCCTTAGCTTATATCTCAGGAGGAATTTGTACTTCTGATGGCTTTGTATTGTTACTTCACTTTGGCTGAGCTCTGGAAATTGTTTTTTTTTTTTTTTTCTCTCTCTCTAAAAAGTCAGGTGACCTCACATTCTTCTGCCTTCTGGTTTATTCGCTTTTCCTTCCCCTTCAATCCTTGATTAAATCTTCTTGGCCCCTAGGAGTTCTTATTCCTTATACAGCAAGTCATGCACTTTCTCCTCTTGTTAAGGAATGAATTAATAAGCTTAACTCTCTCTTTGAAGAAGAGTTTGGAATGCTTTCTTGGTGAAAATTAATATTCAATTGCTGAGATTGCTATTTCACAAACAGCAGAATAAAAGAAACAGCATAACTGCACTTGAGAATAATTGAAATTGAATTTCAGTTCGGATTATACCACAATGACTCAAACTTTTAGGAAAAATTTTAAGTTTACGTTCTTATGGAAGTGAGCACATTTTTTTTTTCCTTCTGCATATTGATAACAAGACCACTTAATTCACTGCTTTGAAAGAACATGGGCTGAGTGGTTCTTCTGGCACTGGACTTTGGAGTTTTAGATACATCCTATTGACCTAAAAAATCCACCAGTATTTTTCTTTCTTGAGTTCTCCAAAGGGCAGTAGGCATAATACTTCTTCAGATTGTATCTTTTTATACTTTATAATATTCCTATGATACTTTTATGAGGCTAGTAGATAAATACTTAAGAGGTGGTTCCTACCATTTCTCTCGGCTAGCCCTTTGACTTGCATGGGTTTTTCATCACAGATTATGCAAACAAATCTGTGTTTCTTAACTTAAGTTGCTTAAGAAAATATATATTTGGTAGTTAAAAACAATTTAAATGTCAGAGAAAACTTTGTGCAGGGGAGAAGAATAAGAAATTGGGACATAACAGTATGTGGAAAAGTTTCATAGCTTAAGGTATAAAGAGAATCAACCTAAAGAAGTTATATCTACACACAGGCAACTCTCAAGACAGCTGAAATCCTTATTTTTTATCTCCATTTTACTTATCTTTCTCTGAGAACTTGGAATGTGTAAATGATTTGCAGAAACAATTACAAAAGTTCTCAGTAATAACATAGATTTTTTTCACCCAAATTGAAATAAAATTATCAATAAGACCCAATTTATCCAAGGCTGATGTTGATTTGTCAGGCTGAAATAACTGGTCTGGGAATCAGAAGACATAGCATTGTATTTTGACTCACTTATTTGCTGTGCAACCTTGACCTCATTGCTTAACTTCTCAGGGCTTTAGTTTCCTCATTTACATATTGAGGATAATCATGCTTGTCCTGACTGCTTCATAGAACTTTTGTGAGAAAATATCAAATATCAAGCTGGAGTCAAGATTGCTGGAAGAAATATCAACAACTTCAGGTATGCAGATGATACCACTCTAATGGCCAAAACGAAGAGGAACTAAAGAGCCTCTTGATGAAGGCGAAAGAGGAGAGAGAAAGAGCTGGCTTAAATACTCAACACTCAAAAAAAGAAGATCGTTGCATCATTGATTCATGGCTAATAGATGGGGACAAAGTGGAAACAGTGGCAGTTTTTATTTTCCTGGGCTCCAAAATCACTGCAGATGTTGACTGCAGTCATGAAATCAAGACACTTGCTCCCTGGAAGAAAAGCTATGACAAACCTAGACAGTGTATTAAAAAACAGAGACATTACTTTGCTGAGAAAGTTCCATATAGTCAAAGCTATGGTTTTTCCAGTAGTCATGTATGAATGTGAGAGTTGGACCATAAAGAAGGCTGAGTGCCAAACAATTAATGACTTCCAGCTATGGTGCTGAAGAAGATTCTTTAGAGTCCCTTGGACAGCAAGGCAAACAAACCAGTCAATCCTAAAGGTGATCAACTCTGCATATTCATTGGAAGGACTGATGCTGAAGCTCCAATTCTTTGGCCATCTGATGAGAAGAACTGACTCATTGGAGAAGACCCTGGTGCCAGGAAAGATAGAAGGCAGGAGGAGAAGGGGGAGACAGAGGATGAGATGGTTGAATGACATCACTGACTCAATGGACATGAGTTTGAGCAAAACTCTGGGAGATAGTGAAAGAGAGGGAAGCCTGGTGTGCTGCAGTCCATGGGATTGTAAAGAGTCAGACATGCTTAGTGACTGAACCCCAACAACAGCCAAGTAATGTGTGTGGGCAAGTGCTTTCAGAAAAATATATAATATTACTGATTTTGAATAATTATTATTGATATTAATATCCTTAAACTGCCTTGTTTTCCAATTTCTCCTATTCAGGCACATCTTAAAAATTGTTGCAAACTCTGAAAACACATTAAAATTTTTTTTCCTAGTTGAGACTGTTAAACATTTTATGTTAAAATTCACACTAAGGTACTAGCTATGGGATCTTGTGATGTCTCTTCACCTATAGTCCAACTCTATTTTTTGTCAATAATAACTTTTTAAAAAATGAAGTGGTTTCACTCTAGATAGACAAAACAATCTTAGAAAAGAAGACCAAAGTTGGATGGTTCACATTTCCTAATTTCCAAACTTACTACAAAGCTGAAATAGTCAAAACAGGGATGAACTGACATAAGGATAGACATACAGATCAATGGAATAAGACTGAGAGTCCAAAAATAATCCCATGCATATGTGATCAGCTGATTTTCAACAGGGATTTCATTGTCCATTGTTCTACAATGGCCAATGCAAAGACTGTTTTGAATAGGAAAAAAAGAATTGTCTCTTCCACAAGGGTACTGGTACAACTGGATATCCTCATATAAAAGGGTGATGTTAGATCTTTTTCTCACAAAGAGCATCTCAAACTAGGTCATAAAAACAAAGTCCAAAGCTAAAAAACTTACACATGCACACAAGGGTGAAGCCTTTATGACTTTGGATTTTGCAATGGGTTCTTAGATATGTTACAAAAATCACAGGCAATAATATATATATATAAAAAGATAATTTGGACATCATCAAAATGAAAAGGTTTTGTGTCTCAAAGAACACTGTCAAGAATGTGAAAAGGCAGTCTAAGAAATGGGAGGAAATACTTTTAAGTCCTTGATCTGAAAGGGTGTACTATCCAGGATACATAAAGTGCTCTTACTACTCAACAACTAAGAGAGAAACAATTAAACAGCACTTAAAAATTGAGTAAAGGGCTTGAATAGACATTTCTCTGAGGAAGATGTGCAAATAGGTACATGAAAAGATAATCAGCATGATTAGTCACTAGAGAAATGCAAATGCAAACCACAATGATATACCTCTACACACATGCAAGGATGGCTATTATAAATTTTAAAAAGGGAAAATAACAGTGTTAAGGAAGTAGAGAAAGCAGAACCCTCATATATAGTTGGTGAAAATGTAGAGTTCTAACCACTGTAGAAAGTGGTTTTGTGGTTCCCCAATAAGTAAAATATAGAATTACCATATGACTCAGCATTTCCACTCCCAAGCATATACCCCAAAGAACTGAAGACAGATGTTCAGACAGCAACTTGCACAGATGTTCTTAACAGCATTATTCACAGTCACCAAAATGTGGAAATAACTCAAATTTCCATCAACTGATGAATGGGTAAACAGGATGCTGTTTATCTATATAATGAAATCATATTCCATCATAAAAAGGAATGAAGTACTGATACTTGCTACAAGATGAATGATCTTTGAAAGCATACACTAAATGAAAGGAGCCAGACACAAAAAGCGTCCTATTCTATGCTCCATTTGAAGTATATAGTAGGTAAGAAATATACAGAATAAGAAAATCCATAGAAACAGAAAGCAAATTAGTGGTTATTGGGGTCTGGGGAAAAGGGGAGAATGAGAAATGACTGCTTAATGGGGAAGGGATGTCCTTTTGGAGTGATGAAAATGTTGTGGAATTAGGTAGTGTTGATGGTCACACAACATTCCCAGGTGGTAAGCAAACCCACGATGCTTTGTGCTTTCTATATGAAATACACCTGAACAACAGTGAGCTGGTTAAATATTAGTGAAAATCACAATAATAGAACACTCACTAAGCACAAGGTACTGTTCTGAGTGTTTTGAATGAATTTGCTCATGTAATTACCATAAAAGCTATATGGAATGAGTGCTCTTCCTCTCTTTTAATGTGAGGTAACCAAGGTGTAGAATGTTAGGTGACTTTGCATGAGGTCACATGCTTAATAAGTGGTTAGGTAGTAACGGATTTGATTCCAGTTGATCTGTTTCCAAAACCAAAGCTCTTCACAAAGACATTGTTTTTGCAATAGAAAATGAGGCCAAACAGATAGTACTTTGGCTTCACTGCTGATTAGAAGATATGGGGAAAGTTATACAGCAGAATCCGTATCACCGTTTTACTATTACAGCTTTCTATATCTGGGAAAAAAAACAAAACAAAACAAAAGCAAGCAACTCTTTGGAGAAGCGGAGATCTCCTGGCCCATGCATAATGTTAACAGAACAGCAGTACGTGTGAGGAGTTAGCTGTTTATTGTACTGTCTCGGTAAGCATCTGTGGACAGTTTACCTCCAGTTCTGATCATCCCTGTATGTGTTTTTTAGTTACTTGCAAACTACTGTGATTTTTCTCACCACACTTCTGTATTTATTTTTGTCCCTGTCAAGTGTTATTCTCCCATCTCTTGAATCAAGGTTGAAATTTAGTGATAAATATTGTTGTTTTTGGTATTTAACAGAGTATTTTAGAAGTCAGTTTTCTGAAAGTTTTTTAATGAGACCATTTATAAAATGTAAAATAGAGTTAAGGCAGAATAATTTAAAAAAATAACCAAGTTGGAATACATCTAAATGTTAAATATAGGGTGCTAAAGCACTCCTTTCTGATTGTAAGAATCATTTTGGTCAGAGAAAAGGCTGTTTATATTTTGTAACTCCCTTAGCCTTCAAGGTGGTGTAATCAATCCTGTTAAAAATGGGCAACTTTGATTCCTCCTACCTGATCTAAAAACAAAACAAAATCCATTTCACTCATCATTCTCTAGTCCTTTTTCTCCTTTATTTCTTCCTCATTGAAATGTAAGTGGCAAAAAGACTGAACCTTATTCCCCACTGTGTCATCAGTACCAAGAAAAATAGTTGGTTTGTGGAGGATTGAATACACTTTGATTGAATGAGTAAGTGAATAAATGAATCTACATCTTGTTTTCTTGACTGATATTTCTGAAAAAGTGGAGTTACTTTGGATAAAAATATTTTCAAACCACCTCCAAGTAAAAATTGAATGGATGTAAGGAAATACAAAAAGAATCATAAGTTTACTATAGAGCATACTGTTAGAAACAAAAGGAAAAACACTAAAACTTCAAAAAAAATAGCTGTTTTGCTGAATATGAAGTAAAACAGTAAATAAATAAATATGTTAAAATAACTACTTCACTATTAAAATATGCAAATGAAATCAAGAGCAGGGAGCACGTTTTTACCTATAAAATTTATAAGTTCTTTAAATCATAATATTCACTTCTATGAAGGAATGATGCGGTAGATATATCAGTGAAATTATGAGACAGGTAAAATCCACTAACTCCGTAACATGTAGAAGGGCTGTCAAAAAGCAGCCAGGATCAGACCTGGACCGCAGGGGTTGAATTTAGGAAAAAACCCGGATGAGTACAAAAAAGACACTTTGTGGCAGAAATGCAGTTACATCCTCTTTTTTCTTTCTTTTAAAAGGCATGTGGAACTGAGGTGAGCAATGCTACTTCTGGAAATTTAACTGACTTGATAATCAGACAATAAACACTAGTGTAGCCTACAGGTCATTGTATATTTTGAGTGTCAGTCTGAACCGAAAATATGTTTACATATATGTGAAATAATATATTTTGAATTTTAATCACTGCAATAACATTTTATCAGGAGCAGAACATTGGAATAAAGCCAAATATCAATCAGTAGAAGTTTGGTTAAGTAAATTATGATACAAGCATGCAATGGAATAGAATGTAGCTATCTCTTAAGTAATGATATAGAATTAACTATAAATTGTATTATTAAGTAGAAAAAGCAAGATATACCATTATATGCATTATATGCTGCTGCTAAGTCGCTTCAGTCGTGTCCGACTCTGTGCGACCCCGTAGACGGCAGCCCACCAGGCTCCCACATCCCTGGGATTTTCCAGGCAAGAACACTGGAGTGGGTTGCCATTTCCTTCTCCAGTGCATGAAAGTGAAAAGCGAAAGTGAAGTCGCTCAGTCGAGTCCGACCCTCAGCGACCCCATGGACTTCAGCCTTCCAGGCTCCTCCGTCCATGGGATTTTCCAGGCAAGAGCACTGGAGTGGGTGCCATTATATGCTGCCCATTATGAAAAAAAAGATAAAACACATATGTTCATCTTTACTTTCCTATTCATAGATAAAATCTAAAAGACTATATACATTAATAATACTGCTATCTGCAGAACAGATGAGGTGAATAAGAAAAAGCCATGGGAAGAACTTTCTACTGTTTACTTTTTATTTTTATTATAGTGATATAAAAACAACTTATAAGATGAATATATTGTCTACTCAAAAAATAAATATTAAAAAAAATTAGAAAAAAGTGAGATGTTTAGAAAAGCATGTTTTCAAGTTGAGGGAAATAATATATACATGCTTCTGTTTGTGGGATGTTTATCATAATGGTATTTAGGTTAAATGATAATTTAGGGTATATACAAATATTTATTGCCAGATACATACATTGAACTATTGTTTACACTGATTACTTATTGGAAGTATCTCGAACACTGTGATACATTTACACAATGAAATACCATCAGCAATTAAAATGGTTCTGAAAAATAATAGCTAAAGATATGGAAATGTATTTACAGTATGTTGTTCATGGGGGAACAGAAGAAACGAGTGAGATAATTCAAGGTAGGCTTCCATAGCTACAAAATACAGAGTTGGAAAGCATGCGTACAAGCTTATTCACACGTAGAGAAGGAACTAGATGTATATTCACTAACTGGTGATTGTATTTCTCTTAGGATAGTTGTATAATATGTAACTTTTTCTTATCTCTAAAGTTCTTCCAATAAATAATCACAGAAAAACAAAATATTTATTGAAGGCTTTGAATGGGCTATGCTATATATTAAGCTTTTGGTGACCATCGTCTCTTTAATTTCTCAAAACCACACAACTTAGGTATTAATCATTTTACAGATGGACAATCTGAGGCTGAGAGAGATTGAGTAACTTACCCAATAGTGCAGAGCTAGGGTTGGATGCAAGCCCAGGTCTTCTTGATCTAACACTGATTTCCTGATCACCCTGCTAAATGATTCGGAGAAGCACTGCTTGCAACGGAAAAAACGTCTCTGCCACTAGTTTTCTTTTTAAGTGGCAAATCTTTGCCTTGTTTTTCAGAACTTATGTTTTTGTGGGATATACTAATAATGCTCAAGCATTCCCTGATAGTAATTTAAATATTCTTGCACGTGTGAATTATTTGTGTGTGTGTGTGTTTTACAGTAGAGAAAATATGTTAATTTGTGTAAATGGTCTTCTGGGTGCAGATGCTCACCCTGAAAGCAGCCTTATCTTCAAAGCTGCTTGTCTTTCATGTGAGGCTTCTTTTATATGCATAGTTTATTTTTCTAATGCTGTCTCAATGTAGGAATAATTTTGAGGAGGCATTTGTGGCTAAATGAAAGAAACAAGAGCTCTCTTGGCTTTTGGTAAATATTAATGAGCTCATAGAAGATCTTGTTAGTGAAGTGCGGCACTCTTTTGAGATTTTTCTGCCATCCTGGCCCTTTGTGGGTCCTGCTGCTTTGTTCAGATTAGCATACTGGGGTGTGTGCTATTGTGAGCCCTGCTTTAGCTCCTTTATGTGCGCTGACAGAAGGCTCACCTTGGTCTATTATCAGAAATGTCTAGGCATCGTAATAATATATTGGATTTCAACGAGACAAAAAAAATAGCAAATCATTCAGAAATAATTAATCTGACTTATTCATTTCCAAGTTTTACCACCAAGGGGATAGTGTTCATTTCTGATCATGGTTATATTGTCATCATTAACAAGCTGAAATCTAACTTCTATTAATTTGCAAGTAAGGAGAAGTTTAGATTCTGAATTGTTTGTGTCAAAATTCACACATACATAGCAGGGGTAAAATTATTGTAATACATGTACAATTTGTTTTAGGCACTTAGTTTTATTTTAGACAATGCATTGTGTGTAACCATCTTTATTTGAAACAATATATTATATATAACCATCTATATATTTTTAATAATTGGTTTTACCTCATAAGCAATAATATTTTTAATTGTGCCAAGTCATGAGAACTCAGAGAAAATAATATTTAGCTTATTATTACCACATTGGTTATCCTTTAAAATGGTGTCATGGGGTGTTACTATGTAAATCATGAGTATACCTATTTGCTGATTTTATTCTACCATACATAATACTGGAACATAGGGGGAAAAAAAAAAGACAGTTCCTCTAATAATGGAATGTCGGAATATCCAAATTACCTAAAATAAACCTTTAAAACTTATCCATCATTTAAAAAATTCTCTATTAGTCCAAGAGTGTATATGGCACTTATAAGGGCATTACCTGACAAAGCAGCATTTTCTTTTCAAGAATGCAGAATTTGAGTCTAGTGACAAGGGGTCATAAATTCATACCTAGTTTTTAAAAAATGAGCCATTGAATAAAAAATCAAGAAAAACAAAGCAGTTATTTGAAAACAATTTTTAGACAAGAAAAATGCATTAAGCACTTTCAAGAGTTATTACTAATCTGTCATTGCCCACGTCTTCATCTACTTTCACAGGAGTTCAACGTATTGTACGCTTTTACTGTCGTAAAGAGAGAAAAATGACAGGAACCCAAGAATATAACAAGAGTGTTTGGAAACATAGACATAAAAGTGCCATTAATCCACCATAAGTCTCTGCTCCAAAACCTTGCTAAAGTTTTGTTCACATTGATTTAAATAAATTATTTATTAGGTCCTTTTCCAAACAGCTTTTCGGTAGATTTTTATCAGAGGCAATTTTGAACGAAGGTTGAAGCTCGGTCATTTTTAGTTGCTTATAAACAGTGTGAATCCCTTGAGAAACCATTTCAATTGTTTGAGAAATAAGGAGACCAGTCCTGAATGTGATTTTTAAATCTGAAAAATAAAGCTGGTTGCTGACAGAAGTTTTAGTAACTTTAAAAACAGAAAAAATATTAAGTCATGATCACATATAGCCATTTATCCAAGGCTGTGTTTTTGGTGAGATAGAAGAGAAGTATCTAATAAAACTCCAGAAATACAAACAGGGTCAGATATAGCTTTTATTATTAACAGTTTTGAGACAGACAGACAGAGAGAATAATGTTTAATATAAAGTGTGGTTATTTCATTTTGAGGTATACTCCACTCAGTGCAGTTGTATTAAAATTCTACTTTTATTTTTTAGAAAGGTTAAAATCATGGTTGAAATCTGAACCACTGGCTAGATATATTGGTTTCATATGCTAAAGTGCTTAGTCCTGGACACTAATTCTAGGCAAAGTATTGAAAATAGTTCTAAAATGTTTAAATTGTACCTTAAAGTTCTAAAGTAATGGAAGCTTTATTTTAAACGTTTGACTTGCGTTAAGAAAGCCCATCATAAAACCCCAATTATTTTTAACATAGCTAATTTTCTCAGTGCAGTTCAATAAGATCTGACATTGAGAAATCTTATTTAGACAGTTTTTCAAGTAACATATTGTGGTAGTCAGAATGATGACCCTTCTAAGATGTCTGTGGGCTTCCCTTATAGCTCAGTTGGTAAATAATCTGCCTGCAATGCAGGAGACCTGGGTTCGATTCCTAGGTTGGGAAGATCCCCTGGAGAAGGAAATGACATACCTCTCCAGTATTCTTGCCTGGAAAATCCCAAGCACAGAGAAGCCTGGCGGGCTACAGTCCATGGGGTTACAAGAGTCAGACACGACTTAGCGACTAAACCACCACCAAGGTGTCTGTACTCTGATTTCTAGAACCTGTGAATATTGCTTTATATGATGAAGGGATTTGCAGATATGATTAAGATGGAGTAATTAATTCTAGTTTATTTGGGTGGACTCCCTTTAATTGTAGGAGTCCTTAAAAACAGCGAAGCTTTCCCTTCTATAGTCAGAGGGGGAGGTGATTTTGGAAGAAAAGCATAGAAAGGTGCAACATGGCTGGTTTTGAAGATGGAGGAAGGAGGCAACAAATCCAGGGATATGGGTAAACTCCAGAAGACAGAGAAGGCTTGGGCATTAGTCCTCTCTTCAAGGTCTCTAGAAAGAACCACCCTGCCAACACCTGACTTTAGCCCAGTGAAACTGATTAGACTTCTGACCTCCAGAACTATCAGAGAATAAATAAAACTGTGTTGTTTTAAGTGACTTAGCTTATGGAAATTCATTTCAGCAGCCATAATAAACTAATGTAGGCATATTTAAGATATAAATTGAGGCATATGTATATGAAAAGGTACATGGGCAGAGGATGGTTTTTGATTCATTGAATAAAAATTAGATTAGTAAAATCATAGAAGTTATATTTTCAGATAAAAGCCTGTTTACTTTTGTGTTAAATGAACTCCAATTGGAAAAACTTAAAATGTAGTAGATTGTTGCAGAATAATCATCCACAGTTCTTATTTCTATTTTCACACACTGAGCAGGCCCGTTCCATACTGACTATTAATTTGACCATGAAACTAACTTTGGCCAATCAGGCATGATCAAAAGTGGCTCAAACAGAAGCTTAAAAAGTGCTTTGCCATTGAACTTGCTCTTTCTCTGGCTAGAAACTTACTTCACAGTATGAAGAGGCCTGGGCTAGCCTCCTGGAGAATGAGAGATCCTGAGAAGCCTCTAGAATGGGAACGATACTGTCTTAGACCACCAAGTCCCAGCTAAATGGGTCCAGACTGGAAGAACCACTGACCTAATCAACAGGATCATAAGATGTAATAATTAGTGTGTGTGTGTGTGTGTGTGTGTGTGCGTGCGTGCATTTTATACCATGAAGTTTGGAGATGATTTGTTTCTCAGAAATGAATAACCAGTATAGTGCACCAGGAGCTTTGCTGCTGGCTCAGGTGGTAAAGAATCTGCCTGTAATGCAGAAGATGAGTGTTTGATTGCTGGGTTGAAAAGATCCCCTGGAGAAGGGAATGGCTACCCACTCCAGTATTCTAGCCTGGAGAATTTTATAGACAGAAGAGCCTGGCGAGCTACAGTCCATAGGAATGCAAATAGTTGGAAACAACTGAGCGACTAACACTTTCAGATACATGTAATGCATTTACTTTCTCAGGCTTTCAGTTCAGTTCAGTCGCTCAGTCATGTCCAACTCTTTGCGACCCCATGGACTGCAGCACACCAGGCTTCCCTGTCCGTCACCAACTCCTGGAGCTTGGTCAAACTCATGTTTATCAAGTCTGTGATGATGTTCATTGAGTCGGTGATGTCATCCAACCATCTTATCCTCTGTCGTCCCCTTCTCCTCCTGCCTTCAATCTCTCCCGGCATCAGGGTCTTTTCCAACGAGTCAGTTCTTCACGTCAGGTGGCCAAAGTATTGGAGCTTCAGCTTCAACATCAGTCCTTCCAATGAATGTTCAGGACTTATTTCCTTTAGGATGGACTGGCTAGATCTCCTTGCAGTCCAAGGGACTCTCAAGAGTCTTCTCCAACACCACAGTTCAAAGGCATCAATTCTCAGGCTTTGGGGTACATTTTAGACATGACTGTTCCTCTGGCAATGGTAGGGGGTAGCATTTAGCTATCCTATGTTAACTTCTCTTAAATCATTTTTAGCCTTTGACTTTTAGGAGGCTGTGCTAGAAATTGTGTCAGGGATTTTTGGGGCATCCTGAGATGACCAAAAGCAAGGTACCTTGACTTGGACTTTTCAGCCCCATTTTTTATCTGTATCCTCCAAAATACATCTAATCAAATACAATATTTTAGTAAAAACTTTTTACCTTTGAAAAATATAGCATGGTTATTGGTAAATACCTTCTGTGTTTTTGTAAATCTGTAGCAGAGAGGGGGTTACCTGAGATGTCATACCTCATTGGTACCTTTGAATCAAGTGGTTGAAATCATAACTTTGCAAAAAAGGAAACCAGAGACCATTTGGTCCTCATGAACACTTACTACTAGGGAATTTATTGAAAATATAAGGAACATGGGCACAATCTCAGCTGGTTTCTTGGGGGAGTTGTGTATTCATTTCTGGGGCTGTAAAAGATCACAGTTTGAAGATGCACTGGCCAGATAACCTCTGAAGTCCCTTCCAGCTCTAGAATTACAGCATCATGGCTGCTCCTGTTATATTGGGAAGATGATATTTATCTCCATGGAGCAAAGCAAAGTTAACTGACTCCCCTGGGGATGGAAGCAATGAGTCTGTCCTCTTCACCTTAAACTCAGTCAACTGAAATAGCCATTCAGGCCTCCCAGCTGCTTCCAAGTGTTCACTTCCAGAAATCTGTCTCTCCTCTGTGACCATCCATGCTTGCAGAATCATATGTTTTATTTTAGGGTAACTGATATGTAAGAATTAAAAATGAAATATAATTTAATTGTGTTTTTTTAGTCAAAGACAATAGCATTTGTTAGTTAAGGGATTTTTTTTTGCCAAATATTTAGTTTGACCTCAAAGGGAGTTAATCAGTGAATCTTACAATATCCTTGTTTGAGTTAAAGTCGAAGAAATTACATTTTGTAGAACATGATGTTTGTATTGGAAAGGTATGTGTGTATATCTATGTGTATGTTTGGATGTCTATGTGTACAGTCTATAACTTGTAAGGATATGATGGAAACTGTATTATCTCATATAATATTTCATTCTGCTTCATGCATAGCTTTTTAATTAGGTAACTGTATCTCCCATGGTTTCATGTAAAATAACAAATCAGATTTTCCATTGCCAAAACTTGAGCCTTTTGAGAACACTTTTCAAACTGTTAAGACATCATCAGTGTACTGCTATCTACCCTTGTGTTCTGAGAGTTAATGTAGGTTTTAGAAAGGGTCTCATTTACTGGCTAATGATATCTTTTCAGAAGAGTTACTTGGCTTCTGTGGAATAGCCTTTATCTTTCTGCTTTTTGGTTAATTCAATTGAATTTTCATCTCATCTACATTGTTTCATTGTAATTGCAGTTAGTCCTTCATTTTACAAACCATTCTACTCCAAAAACTCCTTTCTGAGTTGGTTGTTTGGAATTTAGAAAGTATTTTTCAATAGTAAAATAAATGCTACAAATGTTGAGTCTGTGTCAAGAATAAGCCACAGAAGCTAACTTAACCTTTCATGTGCCCAGTGCTGCCACCCAGTCTAAACAGTATCAATAGCCAGCAATGTACATGTGGGTAAGATGCTTTTCAAGATCCAAGTTAGGAAGACTGGAGCTCATTCTTCTATATCATTGTTTGGGTCAAGGGTTGGGGACCTGGGAGTTGTGTGATAAGGTCAAAGCATCCATATAGAGGCTGAAGAGAAGGAGTCAGAGTTGTGAGTCGGAAAGGTGAGACAGGAGGATGAAGAGGAGAGAGGAAATTTGAGAGCCAGCTAGGTGAGTGAGTGGATGTAAACCTAAAGCTGGATTAGGTTTAAAGGCTTCTGTAACCTTCACTCCTGTCTCTAAATAAGTTCAAAACCGGGTACAGATTCAGGCTCATTAGGCAGTACTCTGTCTTTCTCCTGGGACTCACTAGCTAGACCAGGCAAGTCTGTTTCATGAGGATTTAAGAAGTGCAGGAAGGCAGGTTGAAATGCTTAGAAGCTGCGGGCCTTCAATTCTACCTTTTCCTTTGAACCAGAGCCTGTTAACTTGGCCAAATAAAGGAGGAATAGGAAAATTGGCCAAATAGGAAAATACACTGCACCTCTTTTAGTGGGTGAAACTGTAAAGTCACTTTATAAAGAATGTGGATGCATGGACAGGTGAAGAATTGGGGCTAGTAGCACAATCTACTGACCTACCTCTTACCTGTGCACTGGTGGGAGTGCTATAGGCCTTTGCTGTCCTTCTGAAATAACCTCTTGTTCTGACTTCTGAGATGAAACAATTCCTTGATCTTCATCCCATTCCTTTGGCCCACCCTATATATAATCTCCTTTGCCAATCCAACTTCCTAGACATTCAACTGGAAATGTTTAAGACCTGATACTGTGACCTCTTTGTATTTTTACTTCTTTTTAATGTGGCTTCTAGTGAGTGTTATCCATGTTCTTGGATCTCATTGCCATGGAAATAAAAAATAAAGATGAAATCAGAAATGCTTAAATTTCTCCCCTGGATTCCAGTATGTATGTGTGTGTGTATATATATATATATATATACACACACACATATATGGCTTTCTCGATGACTTGGTGGGTAAAAGAATCTGCCTGAAATTCAGGAAACATGGGAGGTACAAGTTTGACTCCTGGGTCAGGAAGATCCCATGGAGAAGGAAATGGCAACCCACTCCAGTATCCTTGCCTGGAAAATCCCATGGACAGAGGAACTACAGTCCATGGGATTGTGAGGAATTGGACACGACTGAGCGACTAGGCACACATGCATATATCTTCCAGTTCTAAGATTTCTTTTAAAAAATATTTATTTGTTTTGCTATACTGGATCTTATTTGTAGCATGTGGGGTCTTTCATTAGTTGTGGCACGCAAACTCTTAGTTACAGCATGTGAGATCTAGTTCCCTGACCTTGAATTGTACCTGGGCCCCCTGCACTGGGAGCATGGAGTCTTAGCCACTGGACCTCCAGGGAAGTCCTAATATCTTGACGATAACTCAGATTCAGCATCCTATCCCAAACCTTCAGTGCTTCCTAACTCAGTGAATGGTACCATATCCATTGAGCTAAATGTGCCAAAAGACCAGGAGCCACCCTTGATACTATTCTTTTATCATTAA
Source organism: Capricornis sumatraensis (assembly GCF_032405125.1). Lineage (NCBI taxonomy): Eukaryota > Metazoa > Chordata > Mammalia > Artiodactyla > Bovidae > Capricornis > Capricornis sumatraensis. The sequence goes on from NC_091083.1 coordinate 11,958,802, forward strand.
ATGCTATTCCTTATGTTGCCAAAATAGTTCTGGAATTCAACTGCTTCTTTCTGTTGCTGCGGTTCCTCCCTAGTTCGTCCTTGCTCACAAGGACAATGGTAATAACTTCTAAACCTCATCCCCATTTTCCTTCATCTGACCTCTTCTCTGAACTGAATCCAGAAAGGTGTTGTTGACAAACAAGTCTAATTATTTCCATCCTTTCCAAGACACTTCAGTGGATGAAGTCCTGCCAAATGGATAGAGATAAAATGCGAAACAGCCCTATTCATCTTTGTTCTTCTCTCATCCCAAGTCATGCTTAATGTCTTAGTCAGCAGTTCTCCAAAAAACATGACATGAGACAAGGATCTTGTAGGACTTTTATTTGGAAAGTGGAGTCAGGAACTAGCAATGAAGGAGGAGGAAGAGTGAGCAAGAACAGAAGGGAAAAGGGTGCTTTCCCATAGTTCTGCTATAGGCAGGGCTGTTGGGGAAGATGAAGAATAGGACCCATAATGATTCACGTTTGGCCACCTGATGTGAAGAGCCCACTCACTGGAAAAGACCCTGATGCTGGGATAGATGGAGGGCGGGAGGAGAAAGGGGTGAAAAAGGGTGAGATGGTTGGATGGCATCATCGACTCAATGGGCATGAGTTTGAGCAAGCTCCAGGAGATGGTGAAGGACAGGGAAGCCTGGCCTGCTGCAGTCCACGGGGTCACAAAGAGTCAGACGTGACTGAGTGACTGAACAACAGCAGTGCTATGCCTACAGGACGGGCAGCTAGTTGTGTGCATCCCCTGCCCCACCCCTGTTTCAGGGTTGCATCCATGTGTGTTTAGTTCACCTAAATTTGAGAGCCAGACTTTGTAATCCTCCCTATCTCTGCCTACTTACTTCCTACTCATCGTCCAAATCACACTTCATTCCTTTGCCAGAGAGTCCCTGCCCCTGAATGAAACAGATCATTCTGTCCCTCCCAGCAAAACCAACATGCCTTTAATTATGTTCTAAACATTCCAAGTAGATCTCTACTTCTGGCCACAGTGTGTGTACTAAGTCACTTTAGTTGTGTCTGACTCTTTGCCACCCCATGGACTGTAGCCCTCCATGCTCCTCTGTCCATATGGGATTCTCCAGGTAAGAATACTGAAGTGGGCAGTGAGTTTGATTTTGCTATGTTTTAGCTACTGAACTGGGAATCTTGTCTGCTTTTGATCATCACTGTCTGACCCGCACCAAACCCAGGACTAAGTACGTAAAATATGTTCGGTATATATTCAGTAAATGTATAAGTATAGGCCTTTATATGCATATACATACATGTGTAATTTATAAAGAGAAAATTTGATTTGTTGGTGCATAGATCAATATCAAAAAAGTTATTTTTAATTCAAATATCTTCTATTTTTGCATATTGCTTTTTTTCTGATGCTTAAATAGATTACACCAGTAGAATTCTGTTTAAAGGAAGTCATATTGAGAAGAGAAAATATTAACTCTTACATTACAGCATCTTGACTGATCTAATAAGGTGTAGTATTGGTCATATTTTCTAAAGAAGTTTATCACTATACGGTTTCTTTAATAAGACAGTGATTTTGAGTTAAAAGGGGGGATAACCAGATCCTAGAACACAGCCCAGTGCCATCTTGCATTAATCAGTGGAGAATAGCACCCCGTTTGACAGCCCTGGGCAGTTTAAGGACTTGGATACTAATGAGTGTGTGTGTGTCAGGAGGGGAGGGTAAGTGTGTGTATCCTCTAAAACATGTCCAGATATATACATTTTTACTTCAACTGGGAGCTGTGACTTTATAGCAGGAAACATGTGAAACTAAATCAGTTTTCATCTGGCTCCTTGCTGATACAAAATGATGATGAACAAAATGGGAATGAAGAGGTAGGTGGGAATCTACATCAATTATTTTTAATAAAATATTTCTATAAAGGTAAGCTACCAATAGTAAGTTATCCACATTCAACATGTATTTTCTATGTTTCTAGTTATCATGTTACAGTTCATATCACTCAGTATTAATTCAGCAAACATTGACTGAGTGCTTACCATGTGGAGGTGATAGAGCACCCTTGGCAAATAGGATGGGCATCGTCTCTACCTTTGCAGAGATTATGGTGCAGTTGGCATTCTATTGATATTATTTAAAATGCAAATATTTTCTCTAAAAATAGCCACCATATACTGAACCTTTTTTTTTTTTTTTAACTTCATAGAAGAGATGCCAGAGCAGTATACTTTTAATTTGGTCTCAAACCTCAACCACCAAGAAATAAACTGTGGTGAAAGGACTATGAAGATAGTGAATAGATTATGAAAGTAGTTGTATGTGTGTCAATTAGCAGCTCCTGTCAATTAGTGGTTGCTTATATCCCAGTTTCTCTCTTTTGGGAAATGCAGAGAATAGACATTGATGTCTAGTGGGCATAGAGAGTTTCTTTTTATCTAGTAGTTGTCACAGTTATGCACAGTGCTGTGAACTGAAAATGACACATCAACCCATGAACTAAAGATTTGGGGACTCTAAAATACTTTCCCCAAGGACACTCATCCCCATATCAAGCATTGTAAAAAAAATTGGGTTTTGCATTTGGAATCAGAAGATAGCTGTCATTCTAGGATCCACAAACTCCTGCCCGTGAGACATGTTTAGATGAAGTGGATTTTTGTGAGGACTGTCAAGGGGATGGTGGACCAACATAAAGTTAAGAGATCATCGTTTTTGTTGAGCCAGGGACACGATAGAAGACGTGTTCTGAGTTTTATTTGTTTGTACATAAAAGAATCATGTTGTAAGGTCTCAGGACACTATGGGGCCTTACAGTAAGCAAGGGCATGACGTGTGTCCTGAGAGGAGCTTGCCTTCTTTCATGTCAGCTGATGGTGACTCAGCAATGAAGGCATAGGTTCTACTTTGATGGGTGACAGCTCAAGCTCAGGATTCATCTTCCAGTTTCTGTCTCCGAGATCATCCTTCAGGATTAGGACAGGTGGAGAAATCAGAGTGATCTGTGCTGGAGACCTCGTCAGAGTGAGGGAGACCACTCTCTCCTGGCACTCTGACCATGAGATCCCTGGGCCGATTCAGATGAGGTCACCTCAACCTTGTTCCCAGCACCCCAGCTATGGGTCATTTCTGATGAAGTCACCTCAACAATATCCTTACCATTCCTCCCTGGAGGCCTTTGGGGTGAGGTCACCCCACCAGGAACATTGCTTGCCTCATGTACTTGAGATTGCCGTATATGCTGACTAAGTCAGATGCAAGTGCCTCACAGCTCCTTCTACATGTGTTTTTCGATTCTAAGTATTAATAAAATAACCTGTGAGTTGGGCCCCTCATGAACAGTGGTTACACTGAAATTTGATGACAAAGTCAAGTTAAATCAGTGACTTTAGAGTCTGACCTACCAGGAAAATAAGACTTAGTTTTTGAGAAAATGACTTAGGTTGCTTTTGAGAGAGTCAGGTTTAGTACAAAGTATGTTCTATTAGGGCTTCTCTGGCTCAGCGGGAAAGAATCTGCCTGCAGTGTAGGAGACACAGGAGATGTGGGTTTGATCCCTGGGTTGGGAAGATCTCCTGGAGAAGGGCATGGCAACCCACTCCAGTATTCTTTCCTGGAGAATCCTGTGAACAGACGAGCCTGGCGGGCTGTAGTCCATGAGGTCCCCAAAGAGTCGGGCTTGACTGAAGTGAGTGAGCACACACGTATGCATCTGTGTGTTACATTAACATAATTGTTCTAGTCATGAAATCTGAAAAAACAAAATTGTTAATCGTTTGAGAACATAAGTGTTCACCGTATTATCTTTTGTACTTTTCTATGTCTTTTTTTCTTTGGAGAGAAATGTAATTCTAAGAATCTTGGAGGCTTCTGTCTGGGTCAGCATGTATGAAGTTAAGAGGAAATAAATATTCCATTAATAAGGTCCTCGCACGTGAACAAACAGAAAATATCACCAAGATTGTCCATATTCCAAATGTAACATTTGTTATGTTATACTGTTTACTTGATTTTATTTAACTGATAAAGAACTATCTTTAAAAATCGATCTCAAGCCTGATAATCATCTTGGATTGTCAAGGGAAGTTTAATTTTGTTAATTCATTCTGTCTTCTAAATGCATTACCTTTATCCTTGCTGCTCTTCTACAGTCCTTTAGGGATTTTCCTTTTCTCTAGGATAAAATCAAGATCTTGCTGAAACTTGCATTACCCTGTGTGGTTTGGTCTCTACCCAATTCTTCTCCTGGTTATCCATTTTTTCCTGAATTCTAGCCGCCTTGGTTTCTCTCAGTTCCTGAAATGTATCAAGCTTTCTCCTACTTTAGGATCGTCCTACTTTCTGATCTTTCTTCCTGGGTTGCTCTTTGTATACTTGACTCCTGCTCCTTCAGGTGCATCTTAAGTATACCCTTCCTTAGAATGGCCTAGCTAACCACCTATTCAGTGACAACCCTTGTTATTCTTCTCATGGACTTTGTTTATTGTTTTCATTTCTTCATCTCAATCTATGGCTTTTAAAAATATGTTGACTTTTCCATTAGGTTGTGAGCTTTGTGACAATATGAGCCTCATCTCCTGTTTATCATTGATATCCCTGGTAATCATAATTTGCTTGGCACATAGTAGGTATTTAATGGAAATTATAATGGATTGATTTCAACTATAAATCAGAAGCCTGCCGTGCCCCTTCACCCTGTAACCCACCTTGATCTGATAAAGCTTTAGTCTGCATGCTCTTCTGCCTATGAAAACATTTCTAGCAAATGTAATAAGAACAAAAAGACATAGCTTAAAATATTAATCACATATTTATTTATAGTGATTTAGAATACATAGCAAGAGATTGCATTTTTAAATTAAATATCTGAAATAAGTAATGCTAAGTTTAGGACAACTTAGCAAACTAGTAATACAATTAGACTTTTAAAAGGAAGGTCCCTTTCTTCAGTGACAGAATACATTAAATTTATTATATTTCACTTCTATGTATCAAAGTGAAAAACAAAACAACATTAAAAAAGCACTGTTAGATAAATTTGGGGATCAAAGCTGTAACACTCTGAAATGTGTCTGGGGACTTTAGAAGAATAAACTTCATTTAGTTTCAAGAAAATTAAAGTATGAATTTGGGCAATAATGTTATTTTTTTGGGTAGATAGCTTATAAAGAAAATAGATCCAATATGACTCTTTTTAAAAGGCTGTGTATTAAGTTTGCTGATTTCATATTTATTAAAGGAGAAAAACAAGCATAGGAGTTTCAATTTTCTGGTCCCTTGTTTTCATGCATTTATTTGTTGTTGTTTAACCAACAGATCACTAGTGCCACTGGATTTATATAGCATTATGTGTTACTTTAGTAAGTATTTATAATATCATTATCCATTTTAGGATACTAGCAACACTTGTTTATTGTGGAAAGAAGTAATCTGCAGAGATGGTTCAGTGGCAGTTTCATATGTAGACTGTTTCCCTGAGTGGCACTGTTTATTAAAGCATGCAGTTCTGTATTTCCCCAGCCAAACTAAGTGGATGGATCCAGGCATGTGAATTTGGTACATTTCAAAACATGAACTAGAAACAAATATTTATGTAAGATTGACTGAAAGATAGTTCATTTATTATTATAGCTTAAATAAAGCTGTTCCTAACTCAGTCCACAGAGGAGCCCATTCCATGGTCAACACTTGGATAGCCTCCAGTGGAGCTGGTTTTATCCAACTAGGCCTTGTGGTGCTTCTGTCTACTTATGTGGAGAATATGGGTACCGTCATTCGGATTACTCTAAGGATATCATTGAAGATGCTGAGGATCTCTTTAGGATTTCAGCATCAATACCAGCTGTTCCCATCTTTAAGAGAAGTACCGTTAAGTTGGTTTTTCCTTTGTAAAACAGTGAGTTGTGCAATTGACCTCTTTTCTTGTCTCTTTAGAGTGGCTTATAGAACTCTAAGAACCAGATCTGGAGGCCCCCTTCATTTCAGTTCAGTTCAGTTCAGTCGCTCAGTCGTCTCCGACTCTTTGCGACCCCATGAATCTCAGCACACCAGGCCTCCCTGTCCATCACCAACTCCCGGACTTCACTCAGACTCACGTCCATCGAGTCAGTGATGCCATCCAGCCATCTCATCCTCGGTCGTCCCCTTCTCCTCCTGCCCCCAATCCCTCCCAGCATCACAGTCTTTTCCAATGAGTCAACTCTTCGCATGAGGCCACCTTATAGTAGATATTTCATGGCGCATATCTGTGTATCAATCTATCTGTTTTTTCCCATCACTTTCCTTTTTCCCTTGCTTGTGTTTAATTCATTGTATCTTGCTTAATTATATGCTTTATAGTAAGCTGACTCGAATCCCTTTTTGAAATTAGGTAGGTTATTCATTGTTTACCATAGAGATTACTTGCTTGGCTCATTGTAATTTTCAAGTCATAAGAACAACAGGATAATTTATACAACTCTTTTGAATGCTATTAGGCATATCAAAATTAGATGTTGGGAAGGTCTTCAACTCAATATGTATTATATCTTCTATTTAAGTTAATTTTCTTACACATTTCAACACAGAAAACTGATGAGAAATTTTAAGGATAGAATAAGAGTATTTGATGGCATAACTGATCTAGCACAAGAAATATAATTAATAGTCTTGGAAAAGGCATTGCTAATATTTAGTTCAATATTCCATGTCATAATTTGCATAACAATATTGCAATATGCTTTATCTTCATATTCAGACAGTTTCCAACATACAAAGAGACTGTATTAGAAAGGTATGTTTATAAATTAGTTTATAGTGCAGAATTCATTTTCATGAACAATCAATATTCTAAATGGATTAGGATCTTAGATTAGTTCATAAAATTTGTTTTTCCTATAGTATAGAAGAAATATTAAATTATGGTGAAAAATTTCAGAAAATTCTATTTTACTTCTTAAAATAGAAAAAAAAAAAGACCAAGAAATACTATATTTCAATCCTGAAGCCCAAGCCACAAATTATATAACTAGAAAATCAGGAAATATACACAAGCTCTTATCAGTTTTAAAGATGTACTTAAAGGGGAGGCAACCCACTCCAGTGTTCTTGCCTGGAGAATCCCAGGGACGGGGAGCCTGGTCGGCTGCCGTCTATGGGGTTGCACAGAGTTGGACATAACTGAAGCAACTTAGCAGCAGCAGCAGGGTTTATTTTACTGTGCAATTTCACTCTTAATATATATGTTTTGTTTTGTTTTGTTTTTCCAGATAGCATTAGTGGTAGATGCTCTTCCATTTGTCAATGCACTTTAGTTCCTTTTTGACTTAAAAATAGAACAAATGGCAGAAACGAAGAAGAGCAAAAGATAGAAAAAGTGAGTTGAGATTCCAGAGGTAACTGGGCAAGAGCTGAGGCAGAAGAAAGCATCTGATAAAAAGAAAGTTTGTGGACCGGAGGGAGGTTTTCTGAGGCGGCGCTGAATGAGCCATGAAGTACTGAAGTCATGGGGTGGGTGAAGCGGCAGTTTCTGTATTGCACAGAGCTCCGAAGGGGAGAGGAAGAACTGGGGATGAAGGCATGTTGGAGCAGTCAGATCCCATGTTGTCCACAGAGTTGGGGGCACGGAAGAGAGGGGGCAGGGAGGGATGCTGAGCAGATGGCACTTTCTTCATTTCAGTTCAGTTCAGTCGTGTCCGACTTTTTGCGACCCCATCAATTGCAGCGCACCAGGCCTCCCTGTCCATCACCAACTCCCAGAGTTCACTCAGACTCATGTGCATCGAGTCAGTGATGCCATCCAGCCATCTCATCCTCTGTCGTCCCCTTCTCCTCCTGCCCCCAATCCCTCCCAGCATCAGAGTCTTTTCCAATGAGTCAACTCTTCGCATGAGGTGGCCAAAGTACTGGAGTTTCAGCTTTAGCATCATTCTTTCCAAAGAAATCCCAGGGTTGATCTCCTTCAGAATGGACTGGTTGGATCTTCATTTCAAGGTGATGGCAAATTGGGTATTTACAGTCTTGGAAGTACTTGTACTTTTAAAATCTTAGCTCTAAAGTCCTCTGGTACTATGAGTGTAAAAAAATGATTCAAAATTGTATTTTAAGTATGAAGTGCTGAGCATGAAGCCAGGTGCCCAGTAAAGAATTGGTTCCTATTATTTTCTGGCATTTAATACAATTGTCAGTGGATATTCTTTATAGTCACTTTGTATGAATAACATAGTTCTCTAAGATGCTCAGCTGGTGAAGAATCTGCCTGTAATACAGGAAACCCCAGTTCAATTCCTGAGTTGGAATGATACCCTGGAGAAGGGTTAGGGTACCCACTTCAGTGTTCTTGGGCTTCCCAGGTGGCTCAGATGTAAGGAATCCTCCTGCAATGCAGGAGACCTGGGTTTGATCCCTGGGTTTGGAAGAGCCCGTGGAGGAGGGCATGGCAACCCACTCCAGTAATCTGGCCTGGAGAATCCCCATGGACAGAGGAGCCTGGTGGGCTACAATCCATGGGGTTGCAAAGAGTCGGACATGACTAAGCAACTAAGCACAGCAATAAGGTATCAGTTACATAGGTGCTAGAACACAGTGCAGCATGGTACCCTTTAGCCCCTCTGCCTCAGTTCCACCTGGGACCTCATGCCCTCACATGCTCCATCCTTCAGTTCTGTTTACTCTCCTTCTCCTTCCTTCCCATGCATTATCCTGAGGTCTCTTCTATGCCTTCCCCCAGGAGAGCATAGGTCCTTTACATTTGCCCTTTCTCTGTTCTTGGTCTCAGAAATGCTTTTGCCATGTAGCTTGGTAACTACTCGCTTGTTGGAACTCACTTCCATTGTTCCCATGTCACCTCTTCATCTGCTAATGCAGGTCATTGAAATCCTGCACTGTCAAGTTCCATCTCAGCTGTCTCTTTCTCCAGGGAGCTCTCCTGATTTTTCCAGCTGCCCGCACCCCCTGCTCAGACCATTTTGTCTTTGTCTCTATTGGGAAGCCTGTTTTCTTCTTTGATTTGTAGTATTTATAGGTATTCAGGTATTGTTAAGATCTCCGCCCTGGATTCCGACAACAAGGTTACTGAAAACAGGAAATTGTCTTAGGTAACTGTGAAAACCACTCAGGGAGTCAATTTCCAATAAGGGTTTGACTTTCTTTTTGGATGCAGTCTATTGAAAGTTTGCCATTGATGTATACTATTAACAGTTGAGTCATGATATCTATTTCTGAGGTAAGAGAGTAACAAATTCCTCATGTAATTCCCTCATGTAATTCCCACTGTACTCAGGCTAGGTGACTGTGCTCTAATTTTGGTGAACACTCAGAATTTCATACCTTGACTTCTGTTAGTTTACTGTCCCTTAATCCAGAGTAGTTCTTATCTAAACTTGCCTTTTATTCCCAGGATCCTCATTATGAGACTGCTGTTTCAGCTCATTGATATGCTCGAGCAAATCTGAGAGTGCTGAGTCCTGACACTTGCTTTATATTCCTTAGGTTATTCTCCAAGGGGGCTTCTTGTCTGACTGCTCTTTTAAGGCCAACCAAATCTGAAATGCAGTTTCTCCTTGATAGAGCTGTAGACAGATTTATTTTGAAAATATACTAGTTGCACTTGTGTCTAAAACGCCCCTTTTGTAGTCTCCCCACACAAACCTAGATGCTCTTTCCTTTACAATTTATAAAAATTCAGGACACTGTGTTTTGGAAGGAAGTTTTACCTACAGTGAAGATAAATCAGCAGATACTTGGGCACCTTCTCACTGGTAAATTGCCGCAGGCACAGCCACCACCATGTTCCCTCAAATGTCTTTCCTTCCATAATGGGCAGATCTGTGTGACATCCCCGAATATGTCCTGACTCCAGGCCTGTTCTCTCCCCCTTCAGGGCCTCTTCTTGTGATGAGGCTGTTCACCTCACTGCCTGGGACCTTGCTTAGCTGTACAAGGTCTACAGCCTTGCCCAAGAGAGAGTGACAGTCCTTTCCCACCTTTCAGGGACTGTGTAGTATTTTCAGCACAATCTTCCACTTAGGCTGCAGGTAGCACAGCAGAGAGTTCCTCCCTTTGTATTTATCTTTTCTCAAGTGTCTGTATAACCCTAGAAGACTTACCCAGGAGTGGGGTCATGGTTTCTGTACATAGAGTAACACAGTCTTCCTTCTTCCTCTGATCCTTTGGAAAGAAGGAAGGCTAATACTACTGGCTCAGTTTATAGCGTGACAAAAAATCCAACCAAACTTAAAACAAACAAACAAACCCTATCTATCTTGATATCTTTTAAAAAATTTCTTGTTTGTAAGACTGGACATTCACTCACTCCGTCTGCATGCATTTCTTGGGTGCCCTACTGAAAGTAAGCTCTGCAGTGGTCCCTGTTGATACAGGTCAGCTCAGCACAGAATGGTATAGAAAGTACAGATACAGTAGAGAACAGAAAAACAAAATAACAGAGTACAGAGAATGGGGCAAATGATCTTTCCAAGATGGAGTTTAGGACCAGAGTTGTTCCTGGGAACTGCATCAGGTGGCCCAATTATTGGAGCTTCAGCTTCAGCATCCATCCTTCCAATGAATATTCAGGACTGGTCTCCTTTAGGATGGACTGCTTGGACCTTCTGACAGTCCAAGGGACTCTCAAGAGTCTTCTCCAACACCACAGTTCAAAAACATCAATTCTTTAGCGCTCAGCTTTCTTTATAGCTTTCTCACATCCATACATAACTATTGGAAAAACAATAGCCTTGACTAGATGGACCTTTGTTGACAATGTAATGTCTCTGCTTTTTAATATGCTGTCTAGGTTGGTCATAACTTTTCTTCCAAGGAGCAAGTGTCTTTTAATTTCATGGCTGCAGTCATCATCTGCAGTCATTTTGGAGCCTAAAAATGAAGTCTGCCACTGTTTCCACTGTTTCCCCATCTATTTGCTATGAAATGATGGGACTGGATGCCATAATCTTAGTTTTCTGAATGTTGAGCTTTAAGCCAACTTTTTCACTCTGTTCTTTCACTTTCATCAAGCGGCTCTTTAGTTCTTCTTCACTTCCTACCATAAGGGTGGTGTCATCTGCATATCTGAAAGTAAAGTAAAGTAAAGTCGCTGAGTCGTGTCCGACTCCTAGTGACCCCACAGACTGCAGCCTACCAGGCTCCTCCATCCATGGGATTTTCCAGGCAAGAGTACTGGAGTGGGCTGCCATTGCCTTCTCCAAGGTTACTGATATTTCTCCTGGCAATCCTGATTCCAGCTTGTGCTTTGTCCAGCCCAGCTTTTCTCATGATGTACTCTGCATATAAGTTAAATAAGCAGGGTGACAATATACAGCCTTGACATACACCTTTCCCTATTTGGAACCAGTCTGTTGTTCCATGTCCAGTTCTAACTGTTGCTTCCTGACCTGCACACAGATTTCCAAGAGGCAGGTCAGGTGGTCTGGTATTCCCATCTCTTTCAGAGTTTTCCACAGTTTATTGTAATCCACACAGTCCAAGGCTTTGAAAGAGTCAATAAAGCAGAAGTGGATGGTTTTCTGGAACTCTCTTGCTTTTGCAATGATCTAGCAGATGTTGGCAATTTGATCTCTGGTTCCTCTGCCTTTTCTAAATCCAGCTTGAACATCTGGAAGTTCATGGTTCATGTATCATTGAAGCCTGGCTTGGAGAATTACTTTACTAGCAATGTGAGATGAGTGCAATTGTGTGGTAGTCTGAGCATTCTTTGGGATTGGAATGAAAAGTGACCTTTTCCAGTCCTGTGGCCACTGCTGAGTTTTCCAGATTTACTGGCATATTGAGTGCAGCACTTCCACAGCATCATTTTTTAGAATTTGAAACAGCTCAACTGGAATTCATCACCTTCACTACCTTTGTTTGTAGTGATGCTTCCTAAGGCCCACTTGACTTCACATTCCAGAATGTCTGGCTCTAGGTGAGTGAACAAAGTATCTAGGTATCTGAATGAAGGCATCTAGTTGGTAGCTGTATATATAAAATCTGTACCTGAAGGAGAGAGAAATGTATACCCTGTAGATGTAGATTTGGAAGTTATTAACACTCAGTTTCTGAACTAAAATCCATTAATAGGTTTCAGGGCTTCACAAACCTCACATACACATGACTGTATTTTCCTAGACTGAGGGTCTATGCTGAATATTTCACCATACATGCTCTACACTAATCTATGCCCCCAAGAGATGGATGGTTTGCCCCGCATCCCCTGGGCTAACTTTTGTGGTTTGAAAGTGGGTTAACCATTGGGAGGCACTGGCAGGAAATGAGAGGAAAAGTGGAGATTAAGGGTTGGGATATTTCTCCTCACTCCCTGCTTTGGATCCCATTTCTGAAAAGGCTGCCCTCCTCTGGGAATATAACTCTTGTCCAAGTTCTTGCTGTTCTGCAGGGAGCTAGCACTCACAAGCCTGCAGTAACCCCACTTCATCCCTGTACTTTCAGTCCCAGGACAAGAACTACTGCTCTTGCTTTGCTCTTGGTGGATTGACATACTTTCCTGGTTGCCTGAAACCCATCTGTAGCATCTAAGGAATCCTTTCATCCCAGTCCCTATGCTGTCTGATTGCTTCTTGGCAGATTCCTGACTAATGCAAGGTCCATGTGTCTTTTTTTTTTTTTTTTTAACATTCTTGTATGTGTCTGTGGGAGGAGAAAACTCAGAAAAACCGCAGACATGGTTGACCTCACTCACAAGTGTGACCTGGGAACTATGCCCTGTGGGGACTGCCAGGTACCTTAGACAAATTTACTCTTAAACAGTTTCTAGGGTCTGGTGACCAACAGTTATCTTTGCTACACACCCCAGGTGAAGTTGTACTCAGGATATATTGACGCAGATTCCTAGGGCTGGTCTTGAACACTGCTGAGCTTGGTAGAGAAGGAAAATATGACCCTTCAGAAGCTATATTGTCAATATAAATTCAACTACAGAGTGAAGGGTGAATACTATATTACTAGCTTTGATCTAACCTGAGTATTCTTGTGTTTGGATATTTATTTTTTCTCAACTTTTTTAGTGGCAAGTAGGGTAGAATTTTTTATAGTCGAAGAGTGCAGGAATGTCTCAGCCTTGTCCAGCTAAAATTATACCACTTGGTACACAAGAGTATACATACATACATTACACGAGGGTGCCATGTAAGCAGTGACAGTGAATGAGGTGTCAGACTGTTGGTTTAGGACCTAGTGGTCCAATGAGAGCTTCAGTTCAAGGCTTAAGCTGTAACTCCTGCTTTCTTCAAATTTCAGAATACAGATCCACAAGAAAGAATGTGGGTTTGTACAGTTTACAAAATTGTGGCCCCACTTATAAGAAAATATGACCAATGAGTAGGTCATCCTCTAATCAATCAGATTAATAACTCCTTGTCTATTTCTTTTTTTTTCTCTCTCTCTCTGTTTCTTCCTTCCTCCCTCTGATAAGACACAGGAGTTGACAGAAATGGGTCTGGTATAAGTAGAGGGTTAAAAACTCTTTTTTTCTGTCTCTTGAGTATTAGTCTTCCTCCTACCTAATTTTTCCTACCAATATAACTTATCAAGAAACTCTTTTACTCCTAACTTTTTGTTGAAAGGTGAATCATCAGATGACTTGGACATCATTGACCTTGTCTGACCATGTTTGTAACATGCCATCCTTAAATGTAGCTAAGTTTGTAATTCCATCACAAGTTGGCAGATATGATTGTTTGTGATGGTTAGGATAGAGCCATTCTGTTCTCTTCCAAGGGAATGGTGGTGGTGGTGAAGTCGCTCAGTCGTGTCTGACTCTTTGCGACCCCGTGGACTGTATCCTACCAGGCTCCTCTGTCCATGGGATTCTCCAGGCAAGAATATTGGAGTGGGTTGCCATTTCCTTCTCCAGGGGATCTTCCCGACCCAGGGATCGAACCCAGGTCTCCCGCATTGGAGGCAGACACTTTAACCTCTGAGCCACCAGGGAAGCCTTCCAAGGGAATAAGAGAATAAAATTTTAGAGTTAGAAAAGACCCTAGAGATTGTTGCTGTTTTGTCACTAAGTCATGTCCAACTCTTTGGCAACCCCCTTGACTGTAACCCACCAGGGTCCTCTGTTCATGGGGATTTCCTAGCAAGGATACTAGAGTGAGCTGCTTTTTCCTTCTCCAAGGGACCAGGGAATTGAACCCATGTCTCCCTCATTGGCAGATGGATTCTTTACTGCTGATCCACCTGGGAAGCTCAATACTAGAGATGGTTTTGTTTATTTTTTTGCATTGAAAAACCCCTTTATTTGAGCAAAATCTTAAAAATAAATCAGTATATGAAACAAGTCTTGTTCTGAATGGAGTTAGAAGTCTGAGTCCACTTGAGGCCAGCTGGGGTTCCTCCCATTAGACTCCTGGGAACTCTGAGTGCTCCATGAATCCCAGCATGAAAACCTTCAACTACTGTGTCACAGAAATCAAATGACCGGTCCAGCTGGAAAGGCTCCCAGACCAAGGAAACTGCCTCTCAATCCGCAGTACTTGGCCTTCTTCCGCAACACCATATCAAATCTCCATTCAATTCAAGAGATCGCGTACCTGATGCCTCACTCAGCACCGCCTCTACACTAGTCATTTCCTATGGAGCTGTTTATCTCAGAAAATATTCTTCCATTTAAAATGATGAATGTGTGTATGTACGTATGTGTGCATTGAAGAGTGTGCTGGCCATGTGTTTTTCTCATGGGCAGTCAGCCAGTGCTGCAGTGGGAGTGCCAGCCTACATTCTCCGCTTAAGAGTATCTGTCTACCCATCCTTCATGCTGTACTCCTGTCATTTAGAAAGGCTCTCCTAACTGATTTATTTACTCTGCCAGGATCCTTCTGTGTCATTGTTCCTGCTTTTCTGTACAGTTTTAATAGTACTAGCTGAAAACTCCAAAATCACTGGGGACAGTGACTGCAGCCATGAAATTTAAAGACACTTACTTGCTCCTTGGAAGAAAAGCTATGGCAAACCTAGACAGCGAATTAAAAAGCAAAGATATCACTTTGCCAACAAAAGTTCGTATAGTCAAAGCTATGGTTTATCCAGTAGCCATGTACAGATGGGAGAGTTGGACCATAAAGAAGGCTGAGCGCTGAAGAACTGATGCTTTTGAATTGTGGTGCTGATGAAGATTTTTGAGAATAACTTGGACTACAAGGAGATCAAATCAGTCAATCCTAAAGGAAATCAACCCTGAATTTTCTATGGAAAGACTGACACTGAAGCTCCAATACTTTGGCCACCCAATGCAAAGAACAAACTCAATAGAAAAGACCCTGATGCTGGGAAATATTGAAGGCAAAAGGAAAAGAGGGTGGCAGAGGATGAGATGGTTCGATAGCATCCCTGACTCAATGGACATGAGTTTGAGCAGACTCCAGGAGATGGTGAAGGACAGGGAATCCTGGTGTGCTGTAGTCAATGGGGTCAGAGAGTCAAACACAACTGAGCAACAACAACAAATGCTGAAAACAGGAATCCAAGTGCTAGTCCCAAAAGTACTGATTAAGTGCACACTGGGTAGTAAAAGGCAACTTTTAAGGCAGCTCCAGGAAGAAAAAGGGAGAGAACTTCAGAAAGTAATGAGAGGTTGGTTGAATTCCTGTGGCATAAGTAATACTGTAAATCTCACTGTAGCCTGGGAGGATTTACCATGAATTGTGTGGGCAATAGCTGGAGAAAATGAAAATGTCCCTCACTAAGTCTTGGTGTAATCACTAACTCTGTGGCAAACACAGTAGGTGTAGTCAAGAATTATCCAAATCAGACTTATCATAAGAGGGTTTTGATTTTTTAAGGAAAAACACTAGCTGAGCCGGTTGTATATAAGTTGAAATAATGAAATATTAATAGAAATTTTAGAAACAAATGAGAAAGTAATGTCATTCAGCTAGAAATCTAGGTAGGTGTCAGATGCTAAATGTCAGTTTGCCTTAGTGTGAGGTACACACACACACACACACACACACACACACACACACAGACACACGCACACACACACACACACACACACACACACAGAGCAACAGGAAGAATGGGTTTGACTCCTGATTCCAGCATTGATTGCCCTGCCACTCAGAATCAGCTCAATTTTACTGCACCTCAGTTTCCTCTTTGTTTAAACTGAGGTACCCATACCTTCTTGGCTTACCTCCTAGGACTGCTGTGAGTGTCCAATGTGACAATGTATGAAAGTATTTCCTGTGAACCTAGGAATTCATAATAGTTTGATTTCCCTGTTCTCAGACCGTATGGAACCCTAAAGACCTACTTAGATATGTCTTTTTCTTTTAAGAGAGCATTTGATTGCATCTCTTACTGGGTGAATAGTGGGAATGCCAGTGACAGTAACTTTTCAAACAGCATTCCCTAAAGAGTACATCCCTTGAACTTCTCAAAAAAGAGAAAGTTAGGGAGTCAATTCTCTTTATTTTGAAAATGAGGAAAAATAATAAATGGAAGTTTGAGTTTGATCAGGACCAGAAGACAGAATTTAAGCTGTTTCTTAATCTATTATTAATAATAAGGCCTTAGACCTCATTTTAGAAATGACTTCCCTTTAGAGTATGAAATGGAACCCTGAAGACCTAATCATGGATGAACTTACCAAAACCAATATATTTCTGCCATTAGAAGGTTTCCCTCTCAGTTCAGTTAGAAAAGTGAAAAACCACCCTGGTGGTCATCCTTCATGTAACATAAATACTCCCTGGAATTATTTGGTTTCCAGTCAGAATTTTCTTTGAGTCCCTCAGTGCAAAGAGATTGCTCCTGTGGAATGTTTTTCAGTGGTGTGAGGTAGAACCTTTTCTGTCTCAGCATGATGAGAAATTTACACTCCTCTTACTTACTTTGGCAAAACAGTTGTCATTTTAACACGTGTTTGAAAGTGTAAAAACTATTATATTGTTGGGGGAGGGGTGAATTATTCATATAGTTTTCTTGCTTTAAATCAGGACAATGATACATCATTCTTTAAATACCCGTCAGAGAAGCTTTCAGTTTTAGCTCTTTAAGTTCCTGGTTCTGTACTACACAGGATCAAGTTACTGGGTTTGGATCAAAGTCAAAACACTCAAAGTGCTTTTGAGTTCTGTGACTTCTCATCATTTTGAATCAGTTTTACTCCTACACCTGGTTTGAGGTCGTTTTCTTGATACTTATATAGAGACTGTTTCGTGTAGTGTCGCTTCAGTCATGTCCGACTCTTTGCGACCCTATGGACTGTAGCTCACTTGGCTCTTTGGCCCATGGGATTCCCCAGGCAAGAATACTGGGATGGGTTGTCATAGAGACTGTTAGAAGCACCAAAGAAGCATCACATACAACGACGTTTTTGTTTTTGTTTTAATATACACGTATTTATTTTAATTGGAGGTTAATTACTTTACAATATTGTATTGGTTTTGCCATACATCAGCATGAATCCGCCACAGGTATACACGTGTTCCCCATCCTGAACCTCCCTCCTCCCTCCCCATACCATCCCTCTGGGTCGTCCCAGTGCACCAGCCCCACTGGCGATTTGTTTCATATATGATATTATACATGTTTCAATGCCATTCTCCCAAATCATCCCACCCTCTCCCTCTCCCTCAGAGTCCAAAAGACTGTTCTATACATCTGTGTCTCTTTTGCCATCTCACATACAGGGTTATCGTTACCATCTTTCTAAATTCCATATATATGTGTTAGTATACTGTATTAGTGTTTTTCTTTTTGGCTTACTTCACTCTGTATAATAGGCTCCAGTTTCATCCACCTCATTAGAACTGATTCAAATGTATTCTTTTCAATGGCTGAGTAATACTCCATTGTGTATAAGTACCACAGCTTTCTTATCCATTCATCTGCTGATGGACATCTAGGTTGCTTCCATGTCCTGGCTATTGTAAACAGTGCTGCAGTGAACATTGGGGTACACGTGTCTTTTTCAATTCTGGTTTCCTCAGTGTGTATGCCCAGCAGTGGGATTGCTGGGTCATAAGGCAGTTCTATTTCCAGTTTTTGAAGGAATCTCCACACTGTTCTCCATAGTGGCTGTACTAGTTTGCATTCCCACCAACAGTGTAAGAGGGTTCCCTTTTCTCCACACCCTCTCCAGCATTTATTGCTTGCAGACTTTTGGATTGCAGCCATTCTGACTGGTGTGACATGGTACCTCATTGTGGTTTTGATTTTCATTTCTCTGATAATGAGTGATGTTGAGCATCTTTTCATGTGTTTGTTAGCCATCTGTATGTCTTCTTTAGAGAAATGTCTATTTAGTTCTTTGGGCCATTTTTTGATTGGATCATTTATTTTTCTGGAATTGAGCTGCAGGAGTTGCTTGTATATTTTTGAGATTAGTTGTTTGTCAGTTGCTTCATATGCTATTATTTCCTCCTTGCTTATAGATTCCTTTGTTGTGCAGAAGCTCTTAAGTTTAATTAGGTCCCATTTGTTTATTTTTGCTTTTATTTCCAGTATTCTGGGAGGTGGGTCATAGAGGATCCTGCTGTGATTTATGTCAGAGAGTGTTTTGCCTATGTTCTCCTCTAGGAGTTTTATAGTTTCTGGTCTTACATTTAGATCTTTAATCCATTTTGAGTTTATTTTTGTGTATGGTGTTAGAAAGTGTTCTAGTTTCATTCTTTTATAAGTGGTTGACCAGTTTTCCCAGCACCACTTGTTAAAGAGACTATCTTTAATCCATTGTATATTCTTGCCTCCTTTGTCGAAGATAAGGTGTCCATAGGTGTGTGGATTTATCTCTGGGCTTTCTATTTTGTTCCATTGATCTATATTTCTGTCTTTGTGCCAGTACCGTACTGTCTTGATGACTGTGGCTTTGTAGTAAAGCCTGAAGTCAGGCAGGTTGATTCCTCCAGTTCCACTCTTCTTTCTCAAGATTGCTTTGGCTGTTCGAGGTTTTTTGTATTTCCATACAAATTGTGAAATTATTTGTTCTAGCTCTTTGAAAAATACCATTGGTATCTTGATAGGGATTGCACTGAATCTATAGATTGCTTTGGGTAGTATCCTCATTTTCACTATATTGATTCTTCTGATCCATGAACATGGTATGTTTCTCCATCTATTAGTGTCCTCTTTGATTTCTTTCACCAGTGTTTTATAGTTTTCTATATATAGGTCTTTAGTTTCTTTAGGTAGATATATTCCTAAGTATTTTATTCTTTTCATTGCAATGGTGAATGGAATTATTTCCTTAATTTCTCTTTCTATTTTCTCATTATTAGTGTATAGGAATGCAAGGGATTTCTGTGTGTTGATTTTATATCCTGCAACTTTACTATATTCATTGATTAGCTCTGGTAATTTTCTGGTGGAGTCTTTAGGGTTTTCTATGTAGAGGATCATGTCATCTGCAAACAGTGAGAGTTTTACTTCTTCTTTTCCAGTTTGGATTCCTTTTATTTCTTTTTATGCTCTGATTGCTGTGGCCAAAACTTCCAAAACTATGTTGAATAGTAGTGGTGAATGTGGGCACCCTTGTCTTATTCCTGACCTTAGGGGAAATTTTTCACCATTGAGGATAATGTTTGCTGTGGGTTTGTCTTATATAGCTTTTATTATGTTGAGGTATGTTCCTTCTATTCCTGCTTTCTGGAGAGTTTTTATCATAAATGGATGTTGAATTTTTTCAAAGGCTTTCTCTCCATCTATTGAGATAATCATATGCCTTTTATTTTTCAATTTGTTAATGTGGTGTATTACATTGATTGATTTGTGGATATTGAAGAATCCTTGCATCCCTGGGATAAAGCCCACTTGGTCATGGTGTATGATCTTTTTAATGTGTTGTTGGATTCTGATTGCTAGAATTTTGTTAAGGATTTTTGCATCTATGTTCATCAGTGATATTGGCCTGTAGTTTTCTTTTTTTGTGGCATCTTTGTCAGGTTTTGGTATTAGGGTGATGGTGACCTCATAGAATGAGTTTGGAAGTTTACCTTCCTCTGCAATTTTCTGGAAGAGTTTGAGTAGGATAGGTGTTAGCTCTTCTCTAAATTTTTGGTAGAATTCAGCTGTGAAGCTGTCTGGACCTGGGCTTTTGTTTGCTGGAAGATTTCTGATTACAGTTTCAATTTCCATGCTTATGATGGGATTTTCTATTTCTTCCTGGTTCAGTTTTGGAAAGTTGTAGTTTTCTAAGAATTTGTCCATTTCTTCCACGTTGTCCTTTTTTTTGGCATATAACTGCTGATAGTAGTCTCTTATGATCCTTTGTATTTCTGTGTTGTCTGTTGTGATTTCTGCATTTTCATTTCTAATTTTATTGACTTGATTTTTCTCCCTTTGTTTCTTGATGAGTCTGGCTAATGGTTTGTCAACAACAGCATTTTTGGAATGCACTGTACCACATCTGTAGTAATTGATCTCAGGCATATTCAAAACTATTAACCATAGGAAACAATCAACATCGCTTTTTCCCATTCGCTTTTGGCTGTGTGGGGTGTTCGTTGCTGCTTCTGGGCTTTCTCTAGTGGTGGTGAGCAGCTGCTCTTTGTGGTGGTGCTTGAACTTCTTGTTGTGTTGGCTTCTCTTCTTGGGGAGTGTGGGCTCTATGTCACGTGGGCTCAGTAGTTGTGGCACACAGGCTTAGTTGCCCTGTGACTTGTGGACTCTGCCTGGACCAGGGTCAAACCCATGTCTCTGCATTAGCAGGCAGTATCCTCTCCACTGTACAATCAGGGAATTCCTCAGCATTGTTTATACAAGCATATCTCAGAGATATTGCGGGTTCTGCTTCAGACCATGGCAATGAATCAAACATCGCAATAAAGCAAGTCATACAAGTTTTTTTGGGTGCTCCATGTGTAAAAGTATAGGTGCTATACTGCCGTCTATTGAGTGTGCAATAGCATTATGTCTGAAAAAAATGTATATACATTGATTACAAATACTTTGTTGCTGAAAAATACTAACCGTCATCTGAGTCTTCACTGAGTTTTAACCTTTTTTACCAGTGTAGGGTTTGAAATATTGAGAGAGTTACCAAACTGTGACACAGAAACATGAGGTGAGTAAACGCTGTTGGAAAAATGGTGCCAATAGACTTGTTGATGCAGAGTTGTGACAGACCTTCATTTTTTTTTTATAAAAACAGCATCTTTGAAGCACAGTGAAGCCAAACACAATAAAATGAGTTTTGCCTGTAAGAGAGAAAGCCCATAAACTGATTAATGTCCAACATAAGGTATAAGGAATTTTGCAGAGTTTTTAAGAAGTAGCCATTGAAAATTATGCAATAAAAATTATGCTTATTAGCATGAAAATCATCTCACAATTCTAAATAAAGGAATCAAATTATAAACACCAGGATAGTATGATGTGATGATATAAAACATACATTATTTATTTACATTGGTAAAAAAGAAAAAAAGACAATGTGGAAAATGGTATGAAAGAACATACCAAATTGATACTTTATCTCTGATAGTGGAAATGCAGAAAATTATTTTTTCTTTTTATCTCTTTATTGCTTTTTTTGTATTTTGGATTAGTCCATAGTGAACATTTTTTGTTTGTATTATAAAAAGTAAGAAAAATATTTAAAATTATGTACACATTTTCAAATGGGGGCTGCAGGACAGGGAAGTGGTGGAAATTGACTGTGGTTCAATCAGTCAGTTCAGTCACTCAGTTGTGTCTGAATCTTTGTGACCCTATGGACTGCAACACGCCAGGCCTCCCTGTCCATCACCAACTCCCGGAGCTTACTCAAATTCATGTCCATTGAGTCAGTGATGCCGTCCAAACATCTCATCCTCTGTCGTCCCCTTCTCCTCCTGCCCTCAATCTTTCCCAGCATCAGGGTCTTTTCGAATGAGTCAGCTCTCTGCATTAGGTGGCCAAAGTATTGGAGTTTCAGCTTCAACATCAGTCCTCCCAATGAATATTCAGGACTGATTTCTTTAGAATGGACTGGTTGGATCTTCTTGCAGTCCAAGGGACTCTCAAGAGTCTTCTCCAATGCCACAGTTCAAAAGCATCAATTCTTTGGCACTCAGCTTTCTTTATGGTCCAATTCTCACATACATACATGGCTACTGGAAACACCATAGCTTTGGCTAAATGGACCTTTGTTGTCAAAGTAATGTCTCTGTTTTTTAATACGCTGTTTATGTTGGTCATAGCTTTTCTTCCAAGGAGCAAATGTCTTTTAATTTCATGGCTAGAGTCATAATATTCAGTCATTTTGGAGCCCCCCAAAATAAAGTCTGTCATTGTTTACACTGTTTCCCCATCTATTTCCCATGAAGTGATGGGACCAGATGCCATGATCTTTGTTTTCTGAATGTTCAGCTTCAAGCCAACTTTTCACTCTCCTTTTTCACTTTTATCAAGAGGCTCTTTAGTTCTGCTTTGCCTTCTGCCATAAGGCTGGTGTCATCTGCATATCTGAGGTTATTGATATTCTCCTGGCAATCTTGATTCCAGCTTGTGCTTCATCCAGCCCAGCATTTCACATTATGTACTCTGCATATAAGTTAAATAAGCAGAGTGACAATATACAGCCTTGATGTACTCCTTTCCCTATTTGGAAACAGTCTTTTGTTCCATGTCCAGTTC
Source organism: Capricornis sumatraensis (assembly GCF_032405125.1). Classification (NCBI taxonomy): domain Eukaryota; kingdom Metazoa; phylum Chordata; class Mammalia; order Artiodactyla; family Bovidae; genus Capricornis; species Capricornis sumatraensis. The sequence continues at coordinate 11,981,364 of NC_091083.1, forward strand.
TAACTGTTACTTCCTGACCTGCATACAGATTTCTCAAGAGGCAGGTCAGGTGGTCTGGTATTCCCGTCTCTTTAAGAATTTTCCAGAGTTTGTTATGATCCACACAGTCCAAGGCTTTGAAAGAGTCAATAAAACAGAAGTAGATGTTTTTCTGGAAATCTCTTGCTTTTTCCATGATCCAGTGGATGTTGGCAATTTGATCTCTGTTCTTCTGCCTTTTCTAAATCCAGCTTGAACATCTGGAAGTTCATGGTTCATGTACTGTTGTAGCCTGGCTTGGAGAATTTTGAGCATTACTTTACTAGTGTGTGAGATGAGTGCAATTGTGTGGTAGTTTGAACATTCTTTGGCATTGCCTTTCTTTGAGATTGGAATGAAAACCGACCTTTTCCAATCCTATGGCCACTGCTGAGTTTTCAAAATTTGCTGGCATATTGAGTGCAGCACTTTCACAGCATCATCTTTTATGGTTTGAAGTAGCTCTACTGGAATTCCATCACCTCCACTAGCTTTGTTCGTAGTGATGCTTCCTAAGGCCCACTTGACATCACAGTCCAGGATGTCTGGCTCTAGGTGAGTGATCACACCATCCTGATTGTCTGGGTTGTGAAGATCTATTTTGTATGGTTCTTCTGTGTATTCTTGCCACCTCTTCTTAATATTTTCTGCTTCTGTTAGGTCCATACCATTTCTGTCCTTTATTGTGCCCATCTTTGTGTGAAATGTTCCCTTGGTATCTCTAATTTTCTTGAAGCGATCTCTAAGCTTTTCCTGTTTTCCTCCTTTTCTTTGCACTGATCACTGAGGAAGACTTTCTTATCTCTACTTGCTATTCTTTGGACTGTGGTTGGTTTATCATAATTTTAGGGTATCTCGTTTCAGCTTTGTCAAGTAAAGCTTAAGCCTTAAAATGTTTCTGAAAACTGTGGTTATTCTGCATGTGTTTATTCTGAGGTTCAAATATGTGTTGTGAATTCACACTTTTCAACTAATTTCTTCATTTCACTCTAATTTTTCCATGTACTTGTCAAACAGTGCTCATGTATACACATTTTATTCTTTATTTCCAAATAATTTTTAAACACGCTGGTTGCTGAATATGTTCCAGGCCTAGGCTAAACACTTCACATGGACTTGCATATCTAATTTTCACAATTAGGTAGTTAGATATTGTTATCTCACCCATGTTACAAAGGCAGACACAAAGACAGTTTCCCTCAACAAACTGACTGAGGGTAGGTCGGTTTCTGTTGGCAGTGATATAACCTGTAGTTTCTTGGGATTCAAGGCAAAGAGGTTGACACCAGAGTCATATACATATATGTGAAATATGCTATACTGTAACTAAATATTTACCAAAGATGGGATAATAAAAACACTCATTTAAAATGGAATGAAACTTTAGATACCATAACAATCTACTATACGTGAAGTATTATATAGGTATTATCTGTTAACAGAAGAATAAAAAATTCCAAAAAGGTTTTATTTTCACTGATGACTTATAAAGAACTTTAGAGATTTGATTTGAAATTTCTTTTTCTTCTTGACAATATGTGTGTGACACATTTTGTTTGAATGTAAAAAGCAAAACTTTTTTGTGCCACCAATTAATTCAATATTTATTTTCTTTGAACCATTTATCCCATCTCTCTTTTATCTGTGTAGAGTAATTGCTTTTCCCCCCTCCTTGATATGTAACCCATAAAATAACCAGAACCTGCAAACTCACTCTGTGTTTTCAAAGGTTTAATTCATTATCACCTCACATCTTAGTTTTAGGAAAGACAGTTAACAAAAGCTTCTCAAATTTAACATTACATTGCCTAATGCCAAAGTTTAAACATTAGGAAAATAAATGTAATGCTTACAAAAATCTTACTGTACATGATGTTTGCAAACTTTGACATCCTAGAAAGGAAAGAAAAGAAAAGTGAAGTCACTCAGTCATGTCTGACTCTTTGCAACTCCATGGACTGTAGCCTACGAGGCTCCTCCATCCATGGGATTTTCCAGGCAAGAATACTGGAGTGGGTTGCCATTTCCTTCTCCAGGGGATCTTCCCAACCCAGGGATCAAACCTGAGTCTCCCGCATTGCAGGCAGACACTTTACCATCTGAGCCACCAAGTAGTCAACAAATGGATTTTACACTTTAAATTCTTGTAATCATCTTCATACCAATTCCTTTGTGTGGGCTTAAAAAATGTATTTCCTATATTACCATTTTCTCTTTTCTATTTCTATTTTTTTTAATTTTGGCTACTTTCTTTGCCCTTTTCTTTTTCTTCTCTATTTTCCTTTTATTATATAGTGTTATCTTCCTTACATTTTCTCAGAATCATTGTGAAGTTGCTCAGTCATGTCTGACTCTTTGCGACCCCTTGGACTGTAGCCCACCAGGCCATCAATGGAATTTTATAGGCAAGAATACTGGAGTGGGTTGCCATTTCCTTCTCCAGGGGATCTTCCCAACTTAGGGATTGAACCCAGGTCTGCTGCATTGCAGACAGATGCTTTACCATCTGAGCCACCTGATGATATGGATGGAGAAACTATGAGCAAAATGTCTGGTTCTAAAGGTTTTTAAAAATAGATTAATACTTTCATGGCAGTTATTGGATTATATTTTCTGAGACTAAAAACAGGAGGTATGACAGAATTCCTGAAATGACATAAAATAAAGAAGTAGCTTTTATAAGGAACACTTATATTCCAGTTACTGATAAGAGAAAAATTGATTTAAATGGCTTTAATACATATTTTTCCTTCATGTAACAAGTTTAAAGGCAGGCAATTTCCAGTGTTACTTCAGCAAGTCAGTTATATCAGGGCCAAGATCAGTATAATTCCCTTGACCTTTCCTCTTAGTGGTAAGGTAGTTGATGCAGCTCCAACCATCACACCAGCATCCAAGGTAGGATAATGAAAACCTTGTTCATCACACATCAACATTCAAGGTAGGGTAAAATAAGGCATATTTATCAGGAGAGCAAAACATTCTTTAACCTCCTCTATAAATTTCTGTTTACAGTTCATTGCCCCTGTTGTGTTTATAGGGATAATTCTGCTTGCACAGAGCTGGCAAGTGCATGTACCCAGTAAAGGCTGATGTAGTGTTAGCAGTATATTTCTGTGCAATGAATTATACCAAACACTAGTGGTTTGAAAAAGCAAACGTCTACTCTTGTAAAGTTTCTGTGGATCTGGAATTCAGGAGTGACTTAGGTGGGTGGCTGTGGTCCAGGGTCTCTCCTGTGTTGTGGTTAGGATGTCAGCGGGAGCTGCAGGTTCTGAAGCCTGGGCTGTGGGTCTGGGAAATGTCTTGCACGACAGCTCACTCACTTACTGTTAGCAGCAGCCGCCAGGTTCTTACCACAGGGACGTGCGCATCAGCCACAGCGATGGTTATTAGATGGTAAATTGTCCCACAGGAAAGTTTCAATTTAAGCAAAAATAAATCTTTTGTTACAATGTGCCTCAAGCAAATGTGGTTTTGTAGAGCAACTGACCAAAGTGATAAGCTCAAATGGTAACACCTCTAATAGTTGAATTCATCATACTGAGTGTTTGAAATTAAGGTTGGTACCTGTCTTAGTTTGCTGCTGCTGCTGCTGCTAAGTCGCTTCAGTCGTGTCCAACTCTGTGCGACCCCATAGACGGCAGCCCACCAGGCTTCCCCATCACTGGGATTCTCCAGGCAAGAACACTGGACTGGGTTGCCATTTCCTTCTCCAATGCATGAATGTGAAAAGTGAAAGTGAAGTCGCTCAGTCGTGTCCGACTCTTTGCGACCCCATGGACTGCAGCCCACCAGGCTCCTCCGCCCATGGGGTTTTCCAGGCCAGAGTACTAGGGTTGCCATAATAAAGTACCACAAACTGGGTGGCTTAAATAACTGACATTTATTGTCTCATCTGTTTGACTTGTACACTGGAAGGGTGCTTACGTGATGTAACAACACTTATTTCTGTGTGAAACATCCTAGGGTCTTTTTTTAAGGTGCATCATTGAGAAATCAAAGAAATGCCAGCTGATGAAGAATATTTAGTTTCTTTTCCAAATGAATCTCCTTGGGTCTTATAAACAGCATTTTTATAGACTACATGTGTTACCTTTACAACATAAGGTTATTTGATTGTTGGTGTTCTTAACCTGAGGTTATAGTTTTGTCGTAATTAGCATTATCATGGAAGAATGACCTTAATAGAACACGGAAATACAGTATTCACGCACAACTTAAAGGAAACAATGGCAGCATTAAAAAGCATCAGCTCTGATATATGTGTGCTTTTAGGATCATGAGCTTAGAACATCTAAACTCTTAGGTCATACTTGCTACAAAATGATTTTTTTTCCCCCCAGTGGTGCTCTATAACCTTTTAGAAATTTGCCACCAGGGTGACGTTAAGTATCTCCTTAACAGTCAGCTGGTCTGCTGGCAGTGTCAGAACTCAGGATATCTGCTTTTTAATTGCCATGTTCAAGGTCTAATTATTTTCTCTGTACTGGGGCGAGAGAACTGTAATGAGAAAGTACAATCATTAAACGCCAGTGAGGAAGGGAACGGAGTCTTCTTGGCTTATGCTGTGAACCAGCTTCCCAAGCATCGCTGTGACTGCGGCTAATTTCTGTCCGATGATTCCCGCCTTGGATCTCCGAGAGGTCATATAAAACATAAAGGAAGATGGCAGAACTCTTGTAGTCTTTAATGAGAGGGGAAGACAATGGGTTAAAAGGCTATTATTACACGTAGGCTTACAGACTGTTAATAGTTAAGAGTTTATTAGCCTCAGAGTATCAGAGCGTTCTAGAAGTGACTAAGGTAGCATGCAAGTCAAGCTATACATATGGCAAAGTTGCCATTTGAGCAAGCAGTTTAGAAATACATAGTGTTGGACAGATTTTATACTTTTGAAGTTCCCAGAATTTAGAGACTCTTTTCGTTAAAACCTGTATTGCTGGTTTTCAGATAATTTATTATGCTACTGATCACAATTAAATTTTTTCTATTTTTTCAGCTATTTTAGAAAATATCACATGGCCAAATGCTCTCAAAAAGCAGGGTTTCCTATTGTCTGTTAAAAGACAGGGAATCCCAAGTCTTTGATTCTGTGAATGTGAGTGCTTGTACATATGTGTGTGTATAATGCCTGATGCCCCTATGCAGCAAGCTAATTAAAGTCTATGTGAGTGTGTTTACCAATTAAGAAAAAGTGTAACATGCAGCAGAGATTGACCTAAGTACTTCTCCCACATTGTCTCATTTATCTTTATAATAATTCTCTGATGAAGGTATTTTCCACATTTATTAGATAAAGAAACTGGGACCTAGTGAATGGCTTAACTGGGATTTGAACAGAGGTCTGCCTCTAAAGATCTTTAATGGAAGCACATAGTGACCATATTCTTACCCTTCACTACAGAAGATCTCCAGCAGTTTGCTCATCTTGCGTACACATAATTTTGTATATGTCCTTAAGGGGGAAAAATAAAGGACTTCTCTGAGAATTCAGTAAACATCTGCCCTCGTATATCAGCCTTTGCGAGTTCTAAATGGGTTACTTCTATGATCACACTGGTAGTTCCAGTGGGCACACTGTAGTCACAGTGAGTCCCTGGAGTCTGGCCAGGCTGGCAGCCTTCATGTGGGGCTCCATGGAACCGAACCACATGTGTTCGGGAGAGGAGAGCTGGATTTGGCCACGGCTGCTCCACCGTCTGCATTTCAGACTAACAGAGAACACAGGTTGAACAAACCCACAACCACAGCGGAAAACAATGACTACCAGAAGAACAAACCATTGTAACCTCACACAGCAATGGGGAGGGAATTTCCTGGAGCCCAAGAGTAGGGTGAAGGAAGCCCATCGTCAGGACTCACAGGGATCACAGTCACGAGTGTAAGCGACCATGCCCGTTAGGTCTTCTCCCAGCCTGAGGTGAGCAGTCTAACATGTTTGAGCCTCAGTTTCCACACCTACAGAATGGAAGTTACAGTGTTTTCTCATGAGGCTTTTGGTGAGGATGAATGAAATCATGTTTACGAAAGGAGCCTCAAGGCAGTGCCTGGCCCGTAACAGAGCCTAGAGTTGAAGCACGAGTAGGAATGGTAGTGGCAGCACTCTTTGCAGCCATATAACGCAGGGCTATTGGCCCAGGGGTCCTCAGATGCGTCAGATTTGTTACTGGAGTCTGTCTTAGTTTGGGCTGTTATAACAAAAATACCATAGACTGGGTGGCTTTTAAACCACAGAATTTTTTTCCCTCACGGTTAACAAGGCAGATAAAGTTGCCAACAAATCTGGTGCCTGGCAAGGGCCTGCTTCCTGAATCACGGACAGCCATATTCGCAGTGTGTCCTCTTTTGTAAGACTGATCTCACCTCCAAGGGTTCAACCTGTAACCTCATCACCTTCCAGAGACCCCATCTTCAAATATCAGAACGCTGGGTATTAGGTTGCAACATATTAGTTCTGTGAGGGAAACAAACATTCAGTCTGTAGTAGGATTTCTGTTTGAGCTTGTGATCGTGCTGACTTGGTGGACCCATTAGATGCCTTTCTACCATTTGGACATTTTTTCCTTGCCTTTTCCAAGATTGGCAAGATGAACATACATTTTTATAATTATTTACAATAAAAATAACTTTTTATTGCATGTAATACATCTATTACAAAGGGTACATATCAGGCATAGAGCTTAATGAAATTTTACCAACTGAACACCAGTTTCATAACCAACAGCCAATCGAGAAACAGAACATTTCTTCCAGTCATTACACACGCACATGCACACACCTGCCAAGGGGGTGTATCTTGAGCTCTAATAGGTCTGCATGTTCTTGAAATGTGTAAGAATAGAGCCATATAGCTTGCACACGCTTGTATCCCATTTCTTTCAGCGAACTGTAAGTACATAAATTGCATCCATATTTATCATATAGAATTCTTTGCTCTTTTTATAAATTCCTGTTAAGTATTTCATTGTGTGAACATGTCGCAATTTATCCATTTTCCTGAGGATGAACATTTGGGTAGTTTCCAGTCTGGCGATGTTCTGCATCGACATTTTACATTCTTGTGCGTCCGTGCCTTTCAGTGCTGGATGGTTACCTGGGTTTGAGAGTGCTAGGTCATGTGGTGTGCATATGCTTAGCATCTTTCCTAAGTGCATACATCAGTATAATCCCCAGCAGTGAACTGGGTTGTTTTGAATGACTTTTGCTTATTAAGAATTATTTTCCCTGCATTGTGATTACTTCAAAGGATCCAGCAAAGCAGAATGCAGCTGGGTTAAGGGCTGGTCCTTGTGGGCACTGCTGCCGCTGCTGCATCACTTCAGTCGTGTCCGACTCTGTGCGACCCCACAGACGGCAGCCCACCAGGCTCCCCCGTCCCTGGGATTCTCCAGGCAAGAACACTGGAGTGGGTTGCCATTTCCTCCTCCAATGCATGAAAGTGAAAAGTGAAAGTGAAGTCGCTCAGTTGTGTCCGACTCTTCACAACCCCATGGACTACAGCCTACCAGGCTCCTCCGTCTGTGGGATTTGCCAGACTAGAGTACTGGAGTGGGGTGCCATTGCCTTCTCCTTGTGGGCACTAGGTGCCATTAAGCGGCTGAAAGAAGACCATGCCCTATGTGTTAGAAGCTGGAGAGCTAGCACAACCGTGCATTTCTGCCTCTGCTTTACAGCCTGGTATATTTGATGGCAGGCCGTGACAGTTGTGGCTTTCCTTCTCTAATGTTTTTTTTGGAAACTGAAACAAGTTTGAACACAGCCTGATTCATATAGACCACACAAGTAAGAAGAGGCATATTAGATAACACAAATATGGACTAGAGTGGCGCCAGAGAACAGAAAAGAAAAAAGCTTACTTATTAGGTAACTAGTTGATCCAGGCATGAAATTTAGTAATATGCTGTTTAAACATAAAAGGTTAAGAAGAAAAACCCGTTTGAAATTGTAGAAGTGTCTGACAGCTCGTGTAAGGAATGTGTGAGTTTTCACGCTCAAGTCCTCCGGTACCAAGAGTAGGTTCCACTTATCAGGTGGCTTCCAGTTTTACCAATGAAGAGAAAAATGGGTTTGAAATATGATATCTTGTGTTAATTCAAACCATTCATAAGCCTCTGTATTTTGTGAAAAGTCATGCTAAAACCTCAAGCTCACAATAATAAGGAAAGTTTTCAGAAATGTTTGAGTATCTACTGATCTTGAGGTCTTACACACTCCTTTCCACGTTAATCCTTCCGCTCAGCTGGTTATGTATTTTCACCATCCCTTTTCCCACAGATCTGTCCCAGAGGTGAGTAAGTGACTTGTCCAAGTTCCCAAAGTTTACAATGACAGAGCCGTTTTCCAGTCCCATCAGATGACTCTACTGCCTTATATTACCAGAGGGACCTAAAAGGGAAATAGACGTACATTTTGGCAGTAAATAGCAGGGAAACTGTAGAAAAAAAATTCTGATAGACTTTACAAATGCCCTGTAAATCTCTATCATTGCATTTTCTGTGGTAGAAGGAGCTGGATAGCAGTTAGCTCTCAGACCTCCTGCTACCTCAGGAAAGGTCAGCCCCACCTGGACAGCTGTCCTTGTCCTCCTGACTCTCTGTCTGTAGCTGTCTCGGCTCCCTAATGTTTTAAATTTCTAACTCTTTCCCTCCTATCTAGTGGCTTTATCTGTAGAACGGGTCATTAAGATGTCCATAGCTCTCCTCTAGGACAGCCTACTCAGCCCAGATTCAAAATTAATTCAGAAGGCATTCAAACAAAGCAGCAAAGGAGTTCACAGTCATTTGGGGCAGTGATGCTAATGCTTGTTGGAGTCACACCAGAGCCATCAAACTGTGTTACTTCTCAAAGTACAGCTGAATTACCTGGGGTGGGGGTTGGGGGTTGGGGGTATTCTTTTGGCTGTCTCAGAGAGCTTTATTAGGAAGCTCATGTTTTAAGATAGGTACGAACTGGTAGACTAGGTGAGGAAAGTGTTTCAATGCCTTGCAATATCTAGACTTGGTGCTTGAAGGACAGAGTTGTAGGATAGAAAGCGCCTTCATGATTATGCAATCCAAGAATCTCATTTAATGATTGAAGTTCAAAAAAGTCAAATTCAAGAATGCCAAGCAATGGAGGAATCTGGGCTAGAATGAAAATCTCCTCATTCACAGTATAGTCCTTTTTTATTTTTTTTTTACAAACAGCATGCAATTTTTCAGTTTTGTTATTGTAGTCTTACAGATGAGTGCAATTAAGCAAAATTAAGCTGGCTGATTAAATTGCTCAGGACCAGCTTCCTCTCTAGCATCAACTAGCAAAACATAAGTCAGCATTGGATTGGACAAGATTTTGGGTGGGGAAAAATTGTCAGACTTGTTCTATCAAAAGTCATCATCAGATGTCTTTGTTCCAAGCTGAGTGTACAAAACAGTTTGCACTCACAGTGCATCCGTGCAGTTTATTTATCTTCCTCAACTGGGACTGTGGTCATCTGATTTCCCATTCTCAATGCCAGCTCCTGCTTTCCCTGTGTGTGGAAATTCTGAGTTATTTTTCTTTCTTTATAGACACACTATACTTTTTATCTTCCAAAGTTAATTGCAGTGATTGTGCTGGCCTTCATGTGATTACACACTCATGTGACAAGATCATAGTTGCATTTTGCTGATTTCTACTGAGAACCTCTAAAGGAGTCTTTGGATTTTTGTCATGATCTCTGTGTCCCCCTTTAGTCCCTAATTTACAGCAAGCTGACAGCATAAGGCATTTAGTCAGCCGATCACGATGGCCTTACATCTCTCTGTTATTCAAAACAGAATTTAAGTTGGAACTGTATGTTGTATTATGTTCCGTAACCCAATGTTCTTATGTATTATAGGTTTATATTGGTAAGAAATATGGTAAAAATAAAATTCTGTTCACCAAATTCTCCTTAACAGATAGAATGTTTATTAGACTGACAAATAATAGGATTTTAAATAACTTCTAACCTTTATATTCTCTGTATTCTTCATGTCCTCCCTATTTTTATGTATAATAAAGTAAAACTTTATTGTGTCTGAAATAGTTACGGGTCAATACTTATCTGAACATTATATCCTGCACTTATTCATTTTTCCTATTTTAAATGCAGTAAATTTAATAGCAAACAAACATTTTGATTGTTTGCTATGAGCCAGGTCCTGTGTTGAACAATTAGATTATCTTATTTAGTCCTGAAACATGTGAGATAAGTATCATTGTGCACTTTTATAGTTGAAGAAACTGAGGCCCATAGGGAATGAGTCATTGTCTAATGTTATACCTAAGAAAGTGGCTGAATCAGGATTCGTGATCAGGACTGTGAGGGCACATTATTCTGCCTTTGAAGTGGGTGGCCTTTTTTTTTGGCAGGGGGGGATTTCATATGGACCATTTTATCTATAAGAAGAAAAAAGAAGAAATTGTACAAACTGATTCATGATGTAATTGCTAGTGAATTGATGCCGATAAAACAGACATGAGTACATAGAGAAGCATGAGGGGGGCATGATACAATCAGCTATTCATTCCAAATAAAATGCTTTTTAAAAACAATTGAATTTTATTGATTCAGATGCCAGAACTTTAAAAAGGCAATTTTAACAGAAATTTTTCTTATATAGTTCAGTTCAGTCACTCAGTTGTGTCTGACTCTTTGTGACCACATGGACTGCAGCACGCCAGGCTTCCCTGTTCTTCACCAACTCCCAGAGTTTACTCAAACTCATGTCCATTGAGTTGGTGATGCCATCCAACCATCTCATCCTGTCATCCCCTTCTCCTCCCGCCTTCAATCTTTCCCAGCATCACGGTCTTTTCCAATGAGTCAGTTCTTCACATCGGGTGGCCAAAGTAATATTCAGGACTGAATTTTTTTAGGATTGACTGGTTGGATCTCCTTGCAGTCCAAGGGACTTTCAAGAGTCTCTTCCAACACCAAGGTTCAAAAGCATCAATTCTTCAGCACTCAGCTTTCTTTATATAGTAATTTTATATAAATGGGTGACCCAAGGTCATCACTTGAAAAATCCAGAATTTTACTATGCAGTAGAATATGTATGGGTCTGCTTTTATTTGTTTTGAGCCCTTCTCTATCTCGATATTATTTCTCTTGTGTGTGAATCCACTCGATTCTTCCCTTGGTTGCCTTTCTTCCTACTAGTCTGCTATCAACAGCAAAACTGTATAGCCCAACGTTGCACAAAATCTGAACACAGAGTGGTTGAAATTCTTAGGGAAAGCCTTAGTGAGCAGGCAGAATTTCAGTTTTGGCTTTTTTGGGCACCAGAGAAGTTTTACAGTTTTGAAATGCTGATTGATTGTTTTTTGCACAACTTTGTTCAACATATGTAAATGCAGATGAAATAAAATTGTACTAATTCTACATCATGAGAAAAAAATGTCAGTGCTGGAAATGTATAAAAAAGAACAAATATGCAGGAGCTTTGTGGTAGCCAAACAGAAAAGGCCGATGTAGTTAAAACTTTTGTTACCGTAGAGCGTATGTATCATACTATGTAACAGGAGTAGCTCTGTTCCCTTGTTTTGAATTGTAAGAGAACGTCTCATAGGAGAGTTATGCATCTTTAGGACTGTGATATGGTGAGCTAGAAGATCTTAATTCTTAATATTGCTCCAGTAAAGTCATAATCATCATCAGTAATTGGCACAGCAGTTGAGCTATTATGTTATCAATAAAGGTGCTCTGAGAGTTTCTAGCAGTGTCCTAACCTCCCTAGGGGACTCTGGTAGCCCAGCCTTACCCACCCAGGGGCAAAGGAGCCTGGCTGTTAACACACCAGCTCCCATCATTTGTATTTTCGAAACAGTTTGCCTCCGCACTTCCCGTCTCCCCTGTGCAGGTGGGAGCGAAGCAGGCTCTGGACACTAAAGAAAGCCCTACAGGAACATAACGACATAAAATACAGGTGCCGGCAGTCAGGCCTGCGGGCCCCGAAACGTTCAGAGCGAGGGCATGTGAGTGGGGCCCGGTGACATCGAACCAATGCCGAGAAGTGAGGAGGACACAGTCACACGGTGTGGACAAGGGGTTTCCAACTCACTCCTACATCCGCCGGCTCGCCGACTTCTACTGCCGAGTCCTTCCTGCTCGCTCCAGCGCTTCTCCCCTCCCCACCTTGGTTTTTTGTTTTTGGTCCTTTTGTTGTCTTCTGGTCACATATGCCTGACATCCTATCATATCTCCCTGGGCTCCTTGACTGGAAGGTCCCTCTTCTATTCCTGTTGACGCCCTCCTTCCAAGCCTCCGGCTGCAGGCTGCTTCTCACGGCCTACGCTGCAGTCCGCGGCCCTTCATTTTCACGCTTCGTACAATTGCCTAGTGTTAGAGTTATGTTATTAGGCCTCTCTCTTTCTCCCTAGATTGTGAACTCCTGAAGGGCAGGTGTTGCTGTTCAGTTACTCCAGTATCCACTGCAGCGCTTCGCATGTAATGGGTATTTGATAAATGCTTGTTGAATTAATTTGAATAATTTAAAATCAGAGTTGGTTGGCAAAGGATGCTGTTCTGAGGGGACCGCCTGATTTGGCTACCTGGTTGGGGAAAACACACACTCAATTTTTCTAACAGCTTGCACTCAAGCTGTCATTAAAATTAAAGTCCTTTATTATACACTTTCATTGTTGCCGAAATAATAGTCTGCCGTGCCTTGGAGCAGTGAATGTAACCGCCTCTCTTAGTTATAATTTTGTGACATCAGGTATCAAACAGTTGGGAAACTGCAAGTGCTGGTAATATAACTTTACATATAGTATATCATTACAAATGAGAAAATAGGACCCTGAGGCAAGGATGCTCTGTAACGTGCTTTTCCAAAAAGAAAGAAGAGTCAGTAGAATGAGAGTAAATTTCTGTAAAAAGCATTTTCTCCTGAAAAAAAGAAAACACAGTGCCTATTTAGTTACCCTTTAATAATTTCAGTTAACTTCTGCGTGGCAATGTGCTAAGTGAAGCAGATTATATTTGTCCCCCGTATACTCACCCAGGGTGGTGTGTGTGCTCCTAATTTGAGCAAGGTTGTTTCAGGAGTCTGAGCTGACCTTGGCCACTGGAAGGACCTTAGAAGTTTTATCTGACACATCCACCATCTCCATACCCCCCCCCCACCACACATTTTTACATGTAAACCTTTTTCATACTTCTGTAAGCTAAATCTAATTGAAATGAGCAGAGAAAAGAGTCTTTAATGAGATATGATCCAGAAGAAATGACACACTGTATTTAAATTAATTCAAATGAAGTCATAGTTTGAGGGAAGAGGAGAGGAACAGTGCCCTCCTGGGCCTTAGAGTCAAGGTGGAGGTCTGTAGGTGAGCTTTGCTGACCATCCTTTCAGTGGGTTTCATCTCACATGTCCCCTCAACATATACCCCAGTGATACTCATGGACATACTGTATCAGTAAGGTGTAACAAAGAGCCCAGATTAATGTGACTCAAGCCAAATGTGGAGTTATTGGCGGGGGTTGGGGGGTAGGTGGTGGTGGTGGTTCTTTTATTTGGAAAAAAAAGTCTCAGGCAAAAGAAACTGAGCAGGCCAAGGGTGATACAGGAGAGCCACCATCATTAGGAGCTTTGGCTCTTTCTATCGCCTTTCTCTGTTAGTGTCTGTTTTCCATCTTAGGTCTTGCCTCATGGTCCTAGATGACGTGGTGGAATTCTAGTAGTTACCTCTGGGTTTCAGGCAGGAAGAAGAAGGAGCAAGGAAGGAGAGTGAAGATCAGAAGCGATGCTCCCTCACTTGATCAGCATCCTTAGACGAGCCCCCTGGGAAACCCCAGCAGACTGCACTTACTGTCCATGGCTGCCTTTGTCTGAAATGGCGAGTAGGAAATGTATTTTAGTATCTGTGCTCCTCGCTGGGTTTCCTTTGTTAAGAGGGGAGAGTGGGATATTAGGTAGGCAACACACAGAGTGTTGCTTCCCTCAGATACTTATTTAGATGAGATGGCAGGAGAATAGTGATAGAATGCTGTAAGCGCATGAAAAGTTTCTAAATTCCCAGTTCTCTTGTTGATACTGTTTGGCTCGCCGAAAGACAGAGAGAGAGAGGAGGAGGAGGAGAAAGAAAGAGAACGCTAAGGAAGGGGCTTGACATTTTCTCAAGTACTGAAATCTCTTCTTGAGATTGCTTGCTCTTTTCAGTGCCTTGAATGCTGATTCTGAGGCATGACAGCTCCAGTTCTTTATTAACATGATTTGAGTCCTCACCTTTTAATAGCCTTGATTATTTCTTCCCTTGGGGAGTGGTTGGCCGAGAAGGAAACAAGGATCTCTCCTCTCTTTTTACTAGCCAAATGTGTCTCTTTTTTTTTTTTTTCATTCTGAGATTTGAGAAGAGATTGAGTTGAACCTATGTTTAAATTCTTAGGGATTCATTATTCAAAGCAAAAAGAAATTTGAGTGGACTTTCCTGGAAATGGAGAGCAGGAGGCTAGAGGTAGAACTCTCTGCTTTTAAAGGCAAAAGCCAGAGCAGATCCTGTGGTGCGGAAAGCTCAGGGGGCACCAGAAACCAGAGCATCTGGCAGAGAAGAATGCTCATAGCATTTTGTTGAAATGATCACCTACCTGTTTAGAATTTTAAATCTAGAATTTCTTGTTGCCCCTTTTTAGTAAGAACAGAGTTGGGTGCTGGGCTCTCAGGGGCCTTGTTCTCTATTCTTTGTCCTCTCAGCCCTATAATATGCATTAAAAGTGAAGCGATGGGGGCAATGCAGCAGTTGACATACAGGAAAAGTAATGCACCTATGAGTTCGTCAGTATGGACATGGCTGGGAAATTCAGTTGATTTCAGGCAATTTCTAAGGAGGTAGAAGTTGCAAGTTTAAATCCGACATGGTACGTTTCTATTACCTTCCTTAGCCATAAGCTACACACATGATGGTAATCATAGCTACCATGTACTTACTGATCCTCATAGTTGATCTGTCATAGCTGCTGCTGCTGCTGCTAAGTCGCTTCAGTCGTGTCTGATTCTGTGCGACCCCGTAGACAGCAGCCTCTGTCATAGCTAATATGATCTAAATGGGATAGACCATTTGATTCCATATTAAATGCCTATTAAAGAGATGGCTAGTCCTTAACTTTTAATAATTAATTTGGAGCATCTTCATCAACCTTCTGCCTATTACCTTTTACATTGTAAATGATCATTTTCGAAAGCCTTTCAAAAAAGAGATCATTAAACTATATTGAAAGAGTGAAAAAATAAATGTTTGTAAATATAAAATTCTGACTTATCCTCAAGGCCATAAAGAAAGAACACCTGTCACTGTTAAGGAGCATGTAGTCTCTTTTCATGGGCAGAGTTCCTCACGCTGGCTCCTGGCACCCTGCCTAGAGTAAGTTCAAAGTTGATGGTGAGTTCAACTGAAGAGATGTGATACGAAGTCAAAGCAAAGGTGGCTTGATGGGATAGGCAGGATAACGTTTACCAATGAGTCTTGGCCCCTATCACCTTTACCATGATCTCACCTGAAACAAAATCCCTATTCTGCTAATCTTCCTGAGCATACAAGAAATGTGAGTAATAAGTGATGCTGACTATAGAATGTGTGCTGTAGACGTAACGCTGCACCCCATTGTCCTTTCCATGCCAGGGATGCCCTTTTCCAGACAGCTGTGTGCGACTTTCTGTTTTTCTCTAGAACATGGTTTATGGAAGAGGGAAAATATTACTCTGCAGGGCTTTGAGAGTATATAGGACTTAGGGGCTGGTTTTTTTTTTTTTATATATTGATTTCCCTAAATAATAATCCCCAAAGAAATGTTGTAGTCTATTCTATGGCATCAGTGGACCACACAAATGCAGGCACTTGACAGACAGCAATAGAGCAAGTTCACAGATCTCTTTACTAAATCTTGGCTTTACCACTCTAGAAAATATTTACCTAGAAGAGTATTTCGTTTAATTTAGTCTAGTCCATTCTCTGATAGTCAAGTCCAAAAATTAAAAAGCCTGTTTTCTATATATTGAAATACTATGCAGCCTATAAAAAGGTCATTGTACTGATGTGGAAAATTTAAAGGATGGGTAGGCACAAATAAATAGGGTGATTTGTTGTAACACCTGAGGATAAGCAGTATTTGAAAGAATTTTTAATAGTAGTTTTCTTTATAAAGAAGAACTTGTAGGGAAAAGAAGATTCTGATTATCTACTTTTAAGCACTGTTTGTTTTTTTTTTAATTAGCAGAATTTATCTGAATGGTGAAATATTGATTCATTTTTATTTTCTTCTTTATACTTTTCTGTATTTAAAAATTGCCCCAAGTCAGTATTATTTTTAAATATATTCCTGATATATATTATTCTTTTTATTAAGAATGCTATTTTAAAATTAATATACTCGTTCAATCCACTCATTAAAAATTGATGTTTGCATAAAAACTATATGGCATGAAGGTCTCATATAAGTATTCATTTAAAAAATGCAATTAAACTGCCATCTTTGTATGATATGCCTAAACTAAGTTGTGATACAGCATCTCTAGCTTTCATTAACTAAATATAGACATTCTGAAGGTTGAAAGAGAAAAAAGTCATATCATTTTGCAACTTCTCCTTGAAACCAGAACATCCCCTTGAAAAGACCAAAAATATGACCTTGAAAGAATCTCTCTTTATCTTGTAGATTACTCAGACACTGCAAATTCTAATGCAAGCTTATAAACCATCCTCATTTCCATTAGGAATATAACTGTATTTGCTTTCCTGCTATTGCATAAATATGATGATGAAAAGTAAAAGTTAAAGTGCTCAAAATGAAATTTGAAACAATATTTTAAAATTATATTTGTTTTTTATTTTATATTTATTAGAAGAAAATGGAATATTCAAATGATCATTAAAGGGGCCAGATATACTTCTATCCATTTCTTACATATATTTAAACAAACCTAAACAACCTGACAAATATGCAAATTTAAAAAGCCAACATTTCTTCCTTTATTTCGATGGGCAACTGTCTTCTCTTTAAATGGGTATTTTAGTGTTCTTGCCTGGAGAATCCCAGGGACGGGGGAGCCTGATGGGCTGCCATCTATGGGGTCACACAGAGTCGGACACGACTGAAGCGGCCTAGCTGCAGCTGCTGCTTACAAGTATACTTCTTATTTGTTTAGAAATAAAAAATAGAAATAGAAATAAAAAATCTAATACATATAAAATTGTTTTATTCGTCTTCTACTCTGTGAATATGCCATAGCCGTCAGTGTACTCAATAAATATCAGTTGATAATTTGGATCAGAAAAAAGCAAGCATTTCTCAGTAAAACAAAGATTTTATTGCTTTGGGCGAAAGACCCTTCGAAGGCCCAGGGCAGACTACAGATAGTATGTTTTCTTACTTGGTGTAGGTTGGAATGAGGTGCTGAGAAGGATGATATGTAATATTTCAGAGGTCCTCCTATAAAAGGGATTATAACCAAGCTGGCCTTATGAGTCACAACTGAAGTTGTTGTTTTAAAAAGGAACACAGTTCACACAGTAGGGCTAGTCAAATGACCTTCTCCAAGGCAGAGACATGTTGCATTGTAACACTTAAGGGATTAATTAAGTTTCTGTGAGTAGCATAGGCCAGACCTGAATGAAATGGTCAGCATTGTGTTTACATATTTGCTAGTTATGCATCACTTTACCTTGCTCACATAATTAAAAGTAGACCTTGAAGACTCAAATTTAAAGCAGTCACTGTTAACTAATTGCTCCTTAGAGTTTTTCAGAGATGGCTCATTTTTCAGAATAAATTTGCAAGTGGGATTTCTATCACAGACACTCAAAATAATGCTTCCATCCCCTGCCCTCCCAACATACACACAGTGGCTGAGAGTTGCCCTGGGGTGTTAAGTCTTCTTAACACGGTGCATTTCCTCACTGGATTTCCAGGTTGCACCTCTGTGCAAGCCCTGGGCGGGGGGCAGAGGAGAGAAGTAGGTAAACTGGAAAACCGCCAGCAACCCGGAAGGACAGGGAAACCTGGCATGCTGCAGTCCATGGGGCTGCAAAGAATTGGGTGCGATTTAGCAACTGAATAACAGCAGGGAGTGTTCTAAGCTGCAGGTTTCCTCAGCTGATCCAGAGGGCTATGAGGCAAGGCATCACCAGTATCTGCTGCAGACAGAGTTTTTCCTTTCAGAAAAAGCTCTGTAAAACTTCAGGTATGGCTTATATGCAATTTTTTGTTGACCCAAAGTATGATAAAAACTAATTAGTTCTACATTGTACAAATAGATCAATTTAATAAATGATAGAAGGCCACTTTCATTTAAACACAGTACATTAATTGTGCATGCAGGTATTGAGGCCTACATTTGAGCCTCTGTGTGTACAGATTAAAGACCTGTGCCACATCTGTGCACCAACAGTCTGTATGTCTACCGAGCGCTTCATCCTTTGAGAATTGCTTCCATGAGCCCATCATCTTTGTTGTTGTTCAGTCGCTAGGTTGTGTCTGATTCTGCGACCCCATGGACTGTAGCACGCCAGGCTTCCCTGTCCTTTAGTATCTCCCAGAGTTTGCTCAAACTCATGTCCATTGAGTTGGTGATACCACCCAGCCATCTCATCCTCTATTGCTCCCTTCTCCTGAATCTTTCCCACCATCAGGGTCTTTTCCGGTGAGTTGTCTCTTTGCATCAGATGGCCAAATTGGAGCTTCAGCTTCAGATCAGGACTTCTAATGAATATCCATTGTTGATTTCCATTAGGATTGACTGGTTTGATCTTGCTGTCCAAGGGACTCTCAAAAGTCTTCTCCAGCACCACATCGTCTTTGGATCCTTATAAAAGATGTGTGGTTTACAGAGGAGCTATTATTCCAGTTTTCCAGTTGAGAAAACAAAGACCCAGAATTACACAGGGGGATAAAAACATGGATACTGACATCAGGAGACCTGATTACTTCTCCTTGTTTTGCAGTGGTCTTATCTGGATATGTTCTCTCTCTTTGCACCTCAGTTTCTTCCTGTGGAATGTGAAGGAATTGACAGAATGACTATAAACTTTTGAATATTTTCAACTGATGAGCTGGGGCATGGATCAAAGACTTTTGAACGTTGTAATTGTATCCACCACCCTTTCAGATTCCAACAAATCCTCTAGCATCCATACATTCCGTACATCATATATATTATATTGATATAATTGATATAATAAAAACTTTTTAAAAAGCGTCTAAATAATGTACAAATATGAATTCATTCATATTTTTACATGCATGCATTTATATTTATATTATGGCATTATATTTTTAACTTGGTGAATATTTCAAATTAGAATCAGAGAAGGCAATGGCACTCCACCCCAGCACTCTTGCCTGGAAGCTCCCATGGACGGAGGAGCCTGGTAGGCTGCAGTCCATGGGGTTGCTAAGAGTCGGATACGACTGAGTGACTTCACTTTCACTTTTCACTTTCATGCATTGGAGAAGGAAATGACAACCCACTCCAGTGTTCTTGCCTGGAGAATCCCAGGGATGGGGGAGCCTGCTGGGCTGCTGTCTCTGGGGTTGCACAGAGTCGGACATGACTGAAGCGACTTAGCAAATTAGAATATTCTCTAATTTTGAAATCTTAAAGGCAATCCATTTATAGTACTCTACTGATGTCTTTTTTTTTTTTTTGCAAAATCTTAATATTTTTAAGAAAACCCAAACACTAAGCATATTTCTTTATCCTACAATTTTAAAATGTTTATAGTTGATATTTCTATCATAGCATTTAAGGTTTTTTTTAAATTAAAGATGCATTATAAAGCTTGTATCATATTGTGCACTGTAGAAATTGTTTATTATGGAATGACTGTCACCTCTGGTCTCTGCATACGATCCATGAGAATATTTAGATTAGCACTGACTTGTTCTGTATTAATTGTGGATATAAGACTATTGGATTAGCTCTGAATTGTTCTAATTGTAGATGCACCCACATATTTTAATGCAGAACATGTTATTTTTTCCCTACATATATTTCTCTCTCCTATTCAATCGTAATCAATGTACTTCTATACTCCAGTGCCAGGTTATTTTTGTTCTTTAAGATTTTAATTGCATTCATTATTTGTGGCTGAATGCTGGTTAGGAATAGCCTTCAAAGATTAAAGCTGTTTATCTGGGTATGAATGATCATTTGGTGATCTGCCAAAACCTCATTCACAGGCGAAGCTTTTCTGTCAAAAGAAAGAATCCGACACATAAAGCTGATTTTCTGAACTAATATCAGAGCTCTATGGAGTCATTAGGGCAAAGCATCTGCACCTCAAAACACTTTGATGAGAACCTGGGCTGTCATTTTGAACACTGGTATTCCTGTCCTTTGAGTTAGATTAACATTCTAGATTTATCACCGCATTGAAAATTCCATTAACCAGGGTCATTCAGTTTCTTTTCCTTCCTCATTATTGTCCTAGTCAGTGCCTGGGTCCCTTATTCATTAGAGTGGTGTGATCACTGAGTTGTAGCCACAAAGCTGTCTTACCTTTGGAAGAGAAAGGCTATCAGGTTTATTTGCCCAAATTAAAGTTATTGAAATAACTTTAAGTAAGTTATTAAAGTTATTTAAATTTTTTTAAAGTGTCTTTTCTGGTATCTACTCAACAAACATTTACTGAGCATCTATTTTGTACAGGGTTCTACATTGTGTCAAGTAATATAATAGTAAATATTAACAAGTAAGAACACCCTGGTCTAATGGAGATCAAGAGGATTGGAGTCCAAAAGAAATGAATTGGAAATTTCATTTAATCATGTGTTAGCTGTATAACCTTGGATTTTGTCTTTGCTATATTGTATGTGTGTGTGTAAGAAGAATAGAAATAATACCTCTTGCATTAGTTCATAGCTTGCATTGAAAATTAAACATTTTAAGTACCTCATAGTCCTCAACAAAATTGTATTGACAGAATAAGCAATGGCTTAGAGCACTGTGGTAGTATGAATAAGATCCAGTCTTTGTCCTCAAAGGAGTTTACATTTTGTTGATATATTTTATGAAATGCCTAGTATTAAAAGAAAAAAAAAAACTTCAACGTATGAAATATGCCGATACTACATTTTATCTTCTGTGAGGAGTGAACTAGGAAGCCTCTGGTCTTTTCAGCTCTTCTGCTCGCCGGTTTCCTTCCACTGCCCCTGTTGGTGGAACCTAACAGGAAGCCAGCTGCTAAAGAAGATACGTAGCTTCAACAGTCCCAGGCCAGCATCACAGGGCAAAAGACTGGGAAGATGGGATCGAGGCTGAGAGACAAGACCTTACTGCTGGGCACAGGCCTGTCTTAGCAGAATGACATCATACCTGGGTTTGGAGGAACAGAGCTTGGTGTTTTCAAGGTGCAGCCATAGCAGCTACAGGAGGTAACACACAGTGAGAAGTGAGGCACGCTGAGTCTGGAGCAGTAGGAGAGGACAGACCAGGAAGGATTTAGCAGGGCACAGTTTGGATTTTATTCCAACAATAATGGGAATCCATAGAATGTTTCAACTCTGGGGGGTCATGCAAGCTTGTTTGCAGTCTTAAAGGTCACTTTGGTGACTGTGGAGAGTGGTTTCTAGAAGTGAGAGTAATAATAGAGAAGAAAGCTGGCAGCTTGCCAAGAGGTGGTGATGGTGATTTGAGATATGCTTTGGAGGTAGACCCTGAAGGACTAGATGGTAAATTGGGTACGAGGGTCGATGGGGGGTGGCACATGGGGAGAGGAATCAGGAACACTTCCTGTGAGTTGGATTAAACAACTGAGTGGATACTGATTCATTATGGATCTGGTGGAAACAAAGAGAGGGACGAGCACGTGCAATAGAACAAAGATGGATCCCACTTTAGGCCCATCCAGTGTTTGAGACACCTACAAGGTAAATGGGACAGGCAGTGGCTACCTAATTTTGAAAACTACAGTGACTTAGAAACTAGTAGCTTATGCATTGTTGTGTTTTTGAAATGGTCATGTGGCATGTAAAGCAAGGTCCCCGGGTATGGTCATGTAGGGAAATATCGTGCATTTTAAAGAGAATAGCTCGTGTTTCGAAGACTGGGACAAACTGAAGAACAAATCAAGACAGACTGGAAGGTAGTAAGAAAAGGAGTTGAACCTTCCAAAATTCAAGGGGGAACAGTGTTGCCTGAATGAAAGAGCTCACTATGTCTTGTGGAAGCCAAGAGCAGAGAAGTCCAAGTAGATCAAGAGAAAGAGAGGGTCCGTTGATTTGGCCACAGAGAGATTTGCTTTGACCTTGACGTGAACAGTTTCATATTATATGGAGATTTATGAACCTATATATATTTAAGTTTTTATGAGGCTCAGGTGGTTGGTAGGAAGGAATAATAATCACCACGATTTTTGTCAAGTCTCAGGAAGAATTGTCTGCTGACTTCCTGCATTTTCAGTTAGGGGATAATATTTGATACAAGTGGCTCTGAAAGGTTTTCTGCCTCTTCTGTGATTGGAATCTGTAACTGAAAATTGATTCAGTGTGGTACCAAGAATGCTCTCCTTCTGTTTAATTTCTTAGGCTTTTTCTCTGTAGGACACTCACTGAAAATGATGACCAAGAATTGTTTTAGTGTAACCAGGCTGGGAAAACAAGTAGTAACCAAGGTGGAAAAAAGAGCTGTTTCTGTTGAATAACCAGATTATTTCCAGAATAACACAGGATGTTCAAGTAATGGTTTTACATGGATAAAGTGTCATCTTCATTCAATGTCCAGAGAAATTACTTGAACTAAAAGGTGAAATAAGTTCTTTTTCAGCAATGCTCTTAGAATCTGTAGATGTAATTGAATTGCTTTCTTATTGGAGGGAAAGTTGAATTTGCTGTTATTTTAGTTTGCCTTTTCTTAACTGTGCACTACTTTTTTGTTTGTTTTTGATGGCAAAAGGCACTGCCATCCTACTGCACACAGGAGACGCCAATTCAGAAGTGTATAAAGAGATAAAGACAATGTAAAGTCATTATCTTCAATATACATTTTGTGCAAAAGCTTTACAGCCTTGTCAATTTTAATTTAATTCTAAATTTAGCTTTAATTTTTAAAGGGACATCCTGTTGTCACCTTACCTCAACAAACCCCAGGCTGATGCCTTACAAGTTCTACGCAGGCTACACTTTTCTTGACATCTTCTCAGGCCCCAGATGTCTAGAACAAACTCATGGTTTTCCTCCATTAGGCTCCTCCTCGCCTATTGCTCTTTATTGCAGTGCCTGGTGTTACTGAGGATGTCAAGCCAAAATCTTGAGCCCTCACCCTTCCTGACTGCCAGTCCATAACCATGACCTTCCCATTTTACCTCCTAAATATCTTGTTCTTGCACCTTCTTCTGTCTGTACCCACTGTCCTGTCACCTTCCAGCCCAGACTATCATCACCACTGACCTGCACCATTGCAATATCGTCTTAAATGGCCTCCAGACAGTTACCTCAGCAGGTTCTCCAGTGTGCAGGCAGAATGATGTTTTCAGAACCCAGATCTGAGCATGTCATCCCTGTGCTTAAAGCCCTTCAGTGCCACCAGTTGCCTTGGGATAGTGACCCGAACCCCTACCCCTGTCTGTAGAGTTTGCATGGTATGTGTTGCCTCGCCCTGCGCAGTCTGCACTCACACATTCTGTGTTCCTTCCCTTCCTCTTGTGCCTGCTGCCCCTTCTGCTAAGGATCCTCTCCCCCCACCTGCTTTCTCAGTTAATGCTTGCTTGTCCCCACACCCCAGATACAGGCTTCTTTCGCACTGACTGCTGTTCCTTTACAGTATTTTTCATAACTATAGATCTTTATCCATGTGCGTGGTAAGTGCCATGAAGAATATTTGAATAATATCTGTTTCTAACTAGACTACAAATTCTGTGAGAACCTGAATCATGATTGCTTTTGCTCAGTGCTAGTAGCATAAAAGAACTCAGTAGATATTTTTTGATAAATGAATGAATGAGTGATCTTGAAAGGACGGAATAAAATATAAGGCTGTCTCAGCGTAGTTTATGACCAGAATTTAAAAAACAAACAAACAAAGTTCACATCCTACTGAGTTAATAGGACCTTCCTTATATGTAAAGGCCAGTACATTTTGAGATTAAAGTTGACTTTTTATTAACTTATTATATATGGCACCCTACTCCAGTACTCTTGCCTGGAAAATCCCATGGACGGAGGAGCCTGGTAGGCTGCAGACCATGGGGTCGCTAAGAGTTGGGCATGACTGAGCGACTTCACTTTCGCTTTTCACTTTCATGCATTGGAGAAGGAAATGGCAACCCACTCCAGTGTTCTTGCCTGGAGAATCCCAGAGACAGAGGAGCCTGGTGGGCTGCCGTCTATGGGGTCGCACAGAGTTGGACACGACTGAAGCGACTTAGCAGCATACATATATATATATATATATATATATATATATATGTATAATTAATGATGTCAGACTAGGGAACTCTACTGGAGAAGTAGTTATTTTCATATATGTTCTACTGTATTTATTACTGTTCATAATTATAGTAACTAGCATTAGCAGCTGGCAAAACCCACTTGTAAATATTATTTTACTTACTTTAAGTGCATTTAGCATAAAATATAATTGGAAACAGTGACTTAGGTATAAATTTAGGGGAAACATTCCTGTAAGTACACTGACAGAAGTTTAATCTTTTCCCCATGTTCTTTAACTTTCAGTTTTTCTACAGTTTATCAACTTGGATTTATCTTGATAATCTGCAGCACTATTCTGACTTCAGAAGGTCATTGTTTGCCTACTTGTATCTGAAGTTTCTTCCCCAAAGCAGTATTCATCATTCATATCACATGGATGATTGACAGTCACACAACTATGTAACTTTTTTGTCTCATTACTGGATTTCATGGGTGAAACATTAATAGTCATGTTAGCTTCATAGGAGCTTCTAGTCATATTTCATTGGTAACCTACTACATTTTAGTATGCAATAAATATTAATTGATGAAGCTAATCCAAATGCTATTTATAATTTAGAAAGTAAATTTACTTTATTCTCTAAGTCCTATCATTTCTTAAAGCATTATTTATTTTAATTTGATGTATGGTTATAGCCACATAAATGAGTAAGGCTACTGCTATAATCTTGTTTCAATATCCCAGAAATAATGGGACATTTATAAATTTGAGTTTTTACTCCAAATTAGTTTTTAATGGTGATTTGAATTAAATAATTCTAATAACTATGATTTTCAGATTTTTTATTACCCAAGAATGTAATAACATATACATTTGGACAGAGTCTCTAGAGTAGAACTGGTTAATTTAACAGTATACATTGATATATTTTTATATGCTCTCTAACGTAATATTTCCTCTTTTAGAAAATTACCTGAAGGAAATTGTTAGACAAGGGGCATGTTTACAGTTAGGAAAAAGTTATGAAAAATATAATAATTTAATGCTATTTTATTCCTTAAAGATTTCTCATTTGTTTAAGTATATTTCTGATAAGATTTTGATTTTGAAGAAATTAAGTCATTTTTTTTCTTGCATCCCAGATCAACCTGATGAAGCCCTTACTTATTAGCATTTTAATTTGGGAAATCCCCACACAATCTTAATATTAAAATAAGAGGAAGTGATAGTAATTTTGTCAGTGACATCCTTTTAAACAGCAGCTAAAGCATATTAGTTGAATAGTTTATGCAAATCATAGTGTTTTCTTTTAGGAAATTGCTTAAAATTGTGTTTCCAAGTTTTTGGCACTCATTTTCATTTTAGCATAGATTTTAAGTCCTGCATTAATAATGAAAATGTCACCTTCATTATGCAATAGGGTAAGACCTTTAGATTAAGGCAAAGCATAGATGTGGCGCTTCTGGTATGTGTAAGTTTAAAGTAGTTATTTCAGTGTCTTTGTGTGTTTCCTTAGAAATTGTTCTGAGAAGATGGCTGTTGGGTTTCCTGGCCAACTTCTGGGCATCCCGGCCCTCCCACTAGGCGTATTAGTGTCAGAATGGAGCACTGGACACTACTCCATGTAATTGCACAGACCTCACTCCCTGGGTTAGAAGCTCACACGGGACCCTGTTTGTTGATGTATTTGCAACAAAAAGCCATTAACTTGCAGGGTCAAGGGGTTAATGGAAGAAATATTCTTGTCTTCCTATTATCTTGCAGTGTTTTGCTGGGAGCTGAAGAAAGATAACACTTTTCTCCCCCAATTTCTCTTGGCAGTTTTAAAAATGGTGACTTTGTGTTTCCATGACTAAATAAAAGATTAAGTGCCAGTATGGAAAGCTTTAGAAATGCACTTAGTCAAGCTGACAGTTCAGACAGGCATTCTATCATGACCACCTTTGCTGAGGTCACCAAATGGCACCTACTAACAAAACCTAGGAGGACGGCACCCTAATGATTTCTTGATTTCTGAGTCTTTAAGATTTTTTTTCTTGTTCCATTTTGGACAAATTAGTCATCCTGCACAAGAAGTCAAAGAAATTTAATCAAACTTTGATCAAACTTTGAAGGAGAGAATCAAAATACTTCTGTTACCTCCAAAAGGAATGCTATATCTTAAAGGAAGCATTCAACTACTCAGAATAGTGTCCCCCAGATTCCAAGTATTTTTAAGAAAATATAAAGAGGATAAATAGATACCCTTATGCGGATGAACAGAAACCCACTCCAGTGTTCTTGCCTGGAGAATCCCATGGACAGAAGAGCCTGGCCATAGGGTCTCATAGAGTTGAATACGACTGAAGCAATTGAGCACGCACGCACATGCTGAATAAATTCTTATTAAAACTATGGACGATTATAGGTGGGGTGATAGATGAAATTAATTTGCCTGGATTTTATATGTGGAAATCATTGCCTAGCTAAGGTTATATCTGTGTTTTTTTTTTCCTTTGAAAACAATATATTTCATAGTCTAACTCTTCAAGCATGATGTATCTGATGAAATTAGGTTGCCTAGTGCAATTTGAGAGTCGCTGGAAGGACCTCTCTTCTTGTATGTAAGGGTTCCACTGGGGAATTTTCCCCAGAAATCCAACAAATTAGAGGATTTTCTAGATTAATTAAAATAAGTCCTTTTGGGATGCATTGTTGAGTACGTTAGGAAAATTGTCCAATTCTTTCTTTCTGAAGGCCAGAATACCTTTACAGTTTTATTTGAAGGTTAGTCATAGTCTTGGGTATTGTTATTCAGCCAGGATTGTGTTACATCAAAATAATCTCAGTTTATTTAACTGCATTGCTGTGCCAGCAAACACAGGTTGTGCTGGTTTGATTTGACACAGCTTGGCTGGCAGGTTTGACTAATTTTACTAATTAAGTCTGCCACAACAGTCAATGTATATGGATACATATGGTTATGGTCTTCCATTTCACCCATAATTTAGCCTGACAACACACATGTGAGTTTTCTTTCTACTTAATGTTTATAGAAAGAGAATTTGTAGCACATAATTTTCTAATTTTCCTGAAATCCTAACTTCAAAATAATAGAAGGGGGGAAGGTAATCACACCTCTTGCTTAAAATAATTTAAGAGTGAAAAAGCCGGTGGAAAACTTTTTGATTGAGATAATTTTTTTTTTTTATATTTCAGAATTAGTAGACATCATGCTTTATAACAGGCTAGCCAGCATTGCTCGTGGTTGTGATCAGCCGCCTTCCTGTGACCTCCAACACTGAGAACTTGCCGCTGTGATTTTGCCGTAAAAAGCTTCGCTTGGTCTGTGCAGCCTGACCCAGGGCTTCAGTCCCTTTAGTCCCACAGACTTCATCATTAGGCCAATTTGTCTTAACATCTCTGGCAGTCTTTCGTGCAGCCTTTGCATATTCATGAACTTATTAAAAATGACAACATAAATGTTTATCCCCAAGGGATTTTTTTTTTAAAGATGTCTTACTTTCATCTGTTTATTTTACATATTCTCACACCAGGAGTTACTCATGCAGTAATAGATACAATGATAATGTATACTGACCATCTGCTAAGGCATATTTCTAAAAAAGTCTCCCATCCACGAAACTAAGTATATTAGGGTTCCCAGGAGAAATTTCATGTATGCTCACCGACAACCCAGTCGGCTGTGCAGACTGCTGCTCTGTGCTGGCTGTCACTTCCTTCTTTTGCTCGAGGCCCTTCAGTTGCACCAAGTCTGGTCTGCTTGATCCCTGATTTCTGGCAGGCCCAAGGGCACCACTAACACCTGGATGCACATTCCCAAAGAGGGACTCGGCCCCTCTCACTGCTGTCTGTTAGGTTCTGTTGGAGGGAGGGTCCGGAGTTTCTCCCACTGGGTCAGAGGCTTGTGGGGCCCAGAGGTGGGGTGAGGAGGTAAGTAGAGGGAGCCACGAGGGTGCTGTCAGAACAGTGAGACTAGTCCACTCCAGGTCCAGAGAATAAAGGGGCACAGCTTCCTTGTGCGGCAAGTTGGAAGTTAGTGTAGCATAGTGAGGGGCGGACAGGTGACCTGACTGGGTACCAGGATACCTGAGAGGCTGTCTGACCCTGATGAAGTCATTTGGCCTTTCTGATGCCTCGTCTGTGAGCCAATAACTAAGTTGGCTACAATTGGTGTATATATATACATATCTGTGTGTATATATATACACACACACACACTCCTTCCTGCTAGAGCAAACCACCCACCACCCATTCTCTTCGGTGCAGCCCTGTTTATAGATGCTTGCCTCAGACAGCCTTCCTCCCACAGGCTCTTCAATCCCGTGTGTATATGATGTTTTGACAGGTCAACCTGGCCATGAATTAGATATGACCCAGGTTAGGCCCAGGCCTACCTAGCATGTACTGTTAAAGAAGGGCTGACATTTTCCCTTTTTTCTTTTTAATTCTCCTTCTGCTCTTCCTTTCCCTTTCCTTTTCTTTCCATCTCCTCTCTTCTCTTTTCTGCCCTCCTCTCTCTCTTTTCTTATTGTTCCTTAAAACTTGATTTCTTTGAAAGGCACATTACTTCCTTGTGCTGCAAGTTGGAAGTTAGTGTAGCATAGCGTAGGGTGGACTGGTGACCTAACCGGATACCAGGATACCTGGCTTGGTATCCTGGCCCCTGAGAAGCTGTGTGACCCTGACGAAGTCATTTGGTCTTTCTGAGGCCTCATCTGCAATATTAAAGTAATTGAACTTGATGAATCACAACCATTCCAACTGGACATTTCGACTATTCTATGTAAGAAGAAAGTAAAAGGCAAAAGTAGAAACAGAGTATAGAAACAGCAAGCTTTCTTTTTATAGCTCTTGGCCCTGATTTCCTGATTGTTTTCCTTTTGACTGTCCAAAAGATGAAATCTTAGCCACCCTTCTTTTAAGTTTCACCCACCAAGGGCACAGTGGGTCCATAGCAGTGACTTTCAGGACTTCAACACAGTTAAGTTCTAGAAATATCAGGGACAAAGCAGAATTAGTTATATATATCTCTACCAAATTACAGAGCCCCTAGAGTGGTTGACCAGGGCATTTCAGCCCATCACCAACCATGACGTAACATACCTTGAATGGAGTGACAGTCCTGTAGGAGCAGCCTGAGACAGCGTGGCCCTGAGTTTCGCTTTAGCAGATAATCATATCAGCACTGGCTATTGCTGTGTACAGTGTCTCCAACCAGAAAAGATAGGAATATAGTTTATGGTGGGAGAATTCTGAGGTGGAGATTGGAGCAAAAAAATGCCCCATTTACATTTATAGTTAAACACTTCTATTAAAGAAAAACTTTTAACATCTGGGGTACCTTGTAGTCATTGTTAAATATCCTCTTCTATAACATTTCAGAAGGAAATTAAGCACAATAAAAATGCTGTTAAAACCATCACTGTCCCTAGAGCACACCATTAATCTATATACTTAAACATTTTTACATGCATATATGTAAGTATACCTTCTAATTTGGACTCATCTCTATTTATACATTCTGTATGTTGATATAAATCAAGATTTTAACAGTGATTATTTTATCATTTTGTTTACTTTTTGGCCATGCCATGTGGCATTTGGGATCTTAGTTTCCTAACCATGGGATGGAAATTGTGCCCTTTGCAGTGGAAGTGTGGAGTCTTAACCACTGGACCTCCAGGGAAATCCCAGCAATGATATTTTAAAAACCAAAAAGATTATTTAGTGGTTATACCTCTAATAAAGTAAATCATGATGAAACAAAATAATAATTGTCCCATCTGATAGCCTTTTAAATTTGTATTACAAGTAAATATCTCTGTGTGTATCTGTGTCTCTATCTCTCTGTCCTTGTATCTCTGTCTCTCTGTTTTTGTCTCTCTTTCTATACATACATAGACAAACACACCTTGTGTCTTCAAAATAAATAACTGATTTTATCGTTTGTTAGTATCTGCATAAAGATTTGTTTGGTTGGAATTTTTCAGTTTTAATGATAATATTAGAGTTGCATCTACCACTCGTTTTCCTACTGTAATTGAAATTTTTTAAATAGTCATCTTTTGCCAGCTGCTTGATGTCAATGAAGTTTTTGCGCTTAGCTCTGAGTTGAAGGGTATTTTTATGTACACTCAGTATGGTTGTGGGCCCACTGGCTCTCATTGCAACAGCACTTCCCATCACCCATATACAATTTCATTTAAGACAAAATAGCGGCTCCAGCAGAAAATAAGCACAGTCCTCTCCTTTGTAAGTTGTAATTGAGGTTATGGCACGGCATATTGCCTGTGGCAGAATCTATTACGAAGAAATGGAGACCATGATTTGAAGCTGGATGCAATGTAAGCAAAATGAATTAATTATTAGCAGCACAGAATTGAAGCAAAGTACAGGGTTTCCTAAAGTGAAAACTATTGGCATTTTTAAGAAGAAGACACAGCAAGTCACTTATTGATGAATCACCCAGTCTTTCCCACTGTTCTTGTTTTTTTGGAATTCTTAAATGTTTAGGTTAAGATGACTGTTTATAAATCAGTCAAACTTTGCTGAGAATGTCATATAAATACTTTCTAATATATTTAGTTCTTTCCTAATTTGAAGTCAGTGTTTTTAAATGTATGACTTTTAGCATGACTTGGATAGGTAAGTGATTAAATAATGATATGACCAAATTATCTTTAATGTTATTCTTTAAAACTGCCTCTTTTTCTTTTCCAGTATGCTTAAAGAAGGCAAAGTGGCAATTTTTTTAGGGGGAGGTCTATGAATACTTACCATTTCATCTCATAAATTGTAAATTTTAGTGTTTTTTATAGATAATTATTTAGCAAAATAAAACTCTTCATAGCAGCAAAGTACCCAGGTTATTTGTACTTCTTTCCTTTACCAGTGCTTTTGCAGGGATTTATATCATTTTTGTTGTTTTTTAGTCTGATTCACCAATCTTTCCCAAGCTAGCTAATAGTTTATAAATCAGAAATAAGGAAATTCAGTGAGATAATAAGAGAGAGGATTAAGTTCAGCCTTACTCTTTTAATTATTTTATTTCAACTTTACAGGGAGATATTACATAGAGATATAGATATATAGATTTAAATATATTAGCATGTCTGATATGGATAAATTCATGAATATGTTATTTAGTGATTCTCTGATGAGTCCAACCACTTCTCCCTTGTCAACACACACTCTCTTTCCCCTTCCTCCTTTTGATTTTAGAGTTATTATAACACGTATTTTTACTGTTATACCCTGGCCTCCAATCTGACTTATTTAATTGTTATTATTTCTGTTAGGGTAAGGAGTAGAAGTAGTATTTCTTTTTTATTTGCTCATCTGTACTGTGCTTAGTTGCTCAGTCATGTCTGACTCTTTGCAACCCCATTCACTGTAGCCCACCAGGCTCCTCTGTTCATGGGGATTCTCTAGGTAAGAATACTGGAGTGGGTAGCCTATCCCTTCTCCAGGGGATGTTTCTGACCCAGGAATCAAACTGGGGTCTCCTGCAATGCAGATGGGTTCTGTACCAGGGAAGCCCCATTTGCTCATCTAAGCATTTATAATGTCAGTAAACTAAATCTTTTTTTAATAGATTAAACAATCACAGAACAAAATTATAGTGACCAAATTTAATAAAACCAAGAATATGTACGTGGTTTTCCATTTCACTCAAATTTCATTCAGTTAACTGACACTGAGTTTTCATTTTTAAATCTCACCATTCAAAATAAAATATATTTGTAAAGACTTATTTTCAGTTCTTTTTCTAGAAACAGATGGCTTTTTATTTTATTTTTGATGTTATTTTTTTGTATAATTGTAGTTTAATCGTTTGCTCTTATACCTCATCTAGATTATTTTGTGAAAGGATACTCTGTTTTCACTGGAGATTTGCCAGGAATTGTGCATATTTACCTGCCTTTAAGTTGTGGAAAATCTGGGCAGATGATTTTCTCAGTATCTAGAGCACTAGAAGGCAGGGTTCAAGGTCACTCTATGCAAACTGTGTATGTTAAACTGGGAATCTAGAGTTTTTCTCATTCCTAACTGTTCAGGTAGGAAGCAACAGTCACATGGGTCCATGGGAAATCCTCCAGCACCTAAGGAGAGGACCAGCATCCTGGGAAAGAGGAGAAGCTTGGAGAAACCCCAGAGTTTCAGAGGCTTTCATCTGGGTCTGTTCTGTTGGATGGAGATGCGATCTTTCTGTAGCATGTCTCAATCCCCACAACCCCTGTTGAACTGATGGTGTCCACGAACAGCACAATCACCGCAGTATGAACCTTAGGAAAGCCACTCTGTCCTGGTCACCAGTGATTATGCTCATGGTAATTTCCCCTAAACTTTCTTCCCCATTTTTCCTAGGACTGCAATTTCTGACAAGATGTAACAAGAAACGAAATAAGCAGGGGTGTGTGTGTATGTGTTTGTGTCTGTGTGTGTTTAAGTGTTGAAGATAGGTTGCTGCTGCTGCTGTTGTTGTCATTGTTCATTTGCTAAGTCATGTTCGACTCTTTGTGACCCCAGAGACATGGGTTTCTCCAAAGTTCTCCTCTTTCCCAGGATGGTGGTCCTTTCCTTAGGCACTGGAGGATTTCCATGGACCTATGTGACTCCTGTTTCCTACCTGCATGCCAGGTGTCTCTGTCCCCCACTATCTCCCGGAGTTTTCCCAAGTTCATGTCCGTTGAATCAGTGATGCTATCCAATTGTCTCATCCTCTTCCACCCCTTTCTCCTTTTGCCTTCAATCTTTCCCAGCATCAGGGTCTTACCCAAGGAGTCACCTGTTCACATCAGGCAGCATTTGAACTTCAACTTCAGCATCGATCTCTCCAGTGAGTAGCCAGGGTTGATCTCCTTGCTGTCCAAGGGACTCTGAGCACCACAGTTGGAACGTATCAATTCTTCAGCGCTCAGACTTCTTTATGGTCGAACTTTCACACCTATACTTGACTACTAGAAAGATCATTGCTTTGACTACATGGACCTTTGTTGGCCAAGGGATGTCTTTGCTTCTCAGTATGCTGTCATGAAAATAAATAGGAGGGGGATAAATTCTGGTGACTCAAAAATGGGCTCCTACACAGAAAACCCTAGCTCTTAGGTTGATATCTATGAAGCTCTGTAGGTCTTTAGATGTTCTTCAGTGAGTTCATGGATCCCTTGTAATTTTAAGCTAGTTTTGTGTGCATGCACGTATGCCATCTTAGGAGAGAGGATTCATTGTCTTTGATCAGATTCTCAAAAAGAAACCTGAAGCTGTTCCTAAGAAAATTTCACCTCCAGGAAAATAATGGTTGTCCAACATACTGGTTACTTTTTATTTCTTTAAGGAAAAAGTTTTCTCTCTACATTTAGGCGGTCATTTTGTGTATGGGCCAAGGTTGTACTTTACAATCCAGTTTAACTAATCTTATAATCAAAGAAAATTCCTCCTAGGTTCTGATAATGACTTAACTATCTGTTATCATTTTACATTTCACTTATTTTCTTTTTTTTTTTTAATCTGTATATTTTCTAGGTCTTGTATTTAGGATTAGGAGACATTTCCATAGGCTACCAAGCAGACACCGTAATTAACAGAAGTTCCTTACTGTTCACATTAAATATTGGTCCCTTGAATGATTATACCATTTTATAACCTTTTTATAAGATGTGAATTACATCATTTTCAGAACCATACTTGAGATGCAGAACACCATAAAGAAGAGAAACTCAGAGTCCATGAGTTAATGGATCTCTTGTTTTACGTAGTGCAGGCATGCACTGTATTTCTTCCCCTCTCTGCCAAATACTAGCTCTTGTCATCTGTTCAATAGACGCCAGTTTAGTGGAGACGATAACTAATCATAAGTGAGTATCATCTTGTCATTTGTTGGGAACTTACTTTCTCTCAACCAACTTGCTAAAACCTTTATGCACATTAAATAAGCCATTATAAAAATTCAGTAAAGCCATGGTAGCTTAAATAACTTCACAAAGTTAACAGAGTTCTGTATCCAGTGAGACAATCCTTCAAGGAATAAAAGTGAAATAAAGATATTCTCAGATGAAGGAAAACCAAGTGAATTTGTTGTCAGCAAACTGAATCTGAAAATTGCTAAAGGAAGTTCTTGAGACCTTAGGGAAGTCATAGAAGGAAACAAGAAATGTCATGAGTGAAAAGAGGAATAGAAAGGGTTAATATTTTGTGAATATAATAGATTGTTCTCCACGTGGGTTTTGGAAATTATGTTTGATATTTGAAAGCAAAAATTGTAGCATTGTGTGAAGTGGTTCCCAGTGTATTCACAAATGATATTTAGAGCAGAAAGTAAGAAAATGCTTCAAAAACAAATGTGCACATGAACCAAATGAAGAGCTTCCAGTGGTCAGAGGTGGAAGCTTGACCAAGAAAATAAATAATGCTGTATTGGTTTATGTTATAGAGTAGAAATGGATAAAGTAAATATCCATGAATTCATGCTAATAAATGCTTGAATAAATAAATAAGGGATAACAAAGTATTCTGTACAGAATTTCAGATAAATGTAGGTACTTTGCCCTCAGGAGATACAGCCAAACTCCATACGTTTTAACCGTGGGCTGTACATCAGGTCATGCTCTCCAAGAGAATAGTATGGAAGGGAGTAAAAATACTGTGCAGTGGAAACATCTGACAGAAGTCCACCTTCGCCAGGAGACCAAGGTCAGTATCACCACTTGTCAGTCATGTGGACGATAGTATGTGCCATTGGTATGTGAGGAGGACGGCCCTTCACCTCTGTGGGCTTCCTCCCCAGATCCCATAAACGCCATCTAATCTTGAGGAAAACATCAGACAAATTCCAAGTGGAGGACATGCTACAAAGTAGGTGACCACCATTTCTCAAAACTGTCAAGGTTATCAAAGCAAGGCAAGTGTGAGAACCCGTCATAACCAAGAGGACCCTCAGAAGACAACTGAATGTAGCTTGGTATCCTAGGTGGGATACTGAAACAGGAAAAAAAAATAGGTAGAAACTGAATAGGGAATGGGTTTCAGTTATCAATAATATACCAATATTGGCTTGTTAGTTGTGATAGATATGTCATACTAATACAAAACATTGATAGGAGAAACTGGGTGTGAGGTATATCAGTTCGGTTCAGTTCAGTCGCTCAGTCGTGTCCGACTCTTTGCGACCCCATGAATCGCAGCACGCCAGGCCTCCCTGTCCATCACCATCTCCCGGAGTTCACCCAGACTCACGTCCATTGAGTCCATGATGCCATCCAGCCATCTCATCCTTGGTTGTCCCCTTCTCCTCCTGCCCCCAATCCCTCCCAGCATCAGAGTCTTTTCCAATGAGTCAACTCTTCGCATGAGGTGGCCAAAGTACTGGAGTTTCAGCTTTAGCATCATTCCTTCCAAAGAACACCCAGGACTGATCTCCTTCAGAATGGACTGGTTGGATCTCCTTGCAGTCCAAGGGACTCTCAAGAGTCTTCTCCAACACCACAGTTCTAAAGCATCAATTCTTCGGCGCTCAGCCTTCTTCACAGTCCAACTCTCACATCCATACATGACCACAGGAAAAACCATAGCCTTGACTAGATGGACCTTAGTCGGCAAAGTAATGTCTCTGCTTTTGAATATGCTATCTAGGTTGGTCATAACTTTTCTTCCAAGGAGTAAGCATCTTTTAATTTCATGGCTGCAGTCACCATCTGCAGTGATTTTGGAGCCCCAAAAAATAAAGTGAGGTATATACAAACCTATTTTATCTCTGCAATTTTTCTGTAAATCTAAAGCTATTCTAAAATTTTGAAGTTTCCTGAAAACGTATACTAATCAGGGGCTTCTGTGGTGGCTCAGTGGTGAAAAATCTGCCTGCATGCAGGAGACATGGATTCAATCCCTAATCTGGGAGGATCCCATGTACCAGGGACCAACTAAACTAAGCCTGTGCGCCACAACTGTTGGGCCTGGACCTGCAGCTGCCGAGCTCGTATGGCCTGACTGCTGAAGCCTGTGCACCCTGGAGCCCGTGCTCCCCAAGACAAGCCGCTGAAATGAGAAACCCACATGCTGCCGCTGAAGAGTAGCCCCTGCTCTCTACAACTAGACAAAACAAGAATTCAGCACAATCAAAAACAAATAGATAAATAAAATTTCACAACATATATACTAATCAAAGGAAGTCAGAGTAGTTCTATTCATATGAGACAAAACAGACTTCAGAACAAAGACAATTGCCAGCATCAAGAGAAGATATTATAATGATAAATGGGTCAATTCATTAAAAAAGATAAAATCCAAAATGTGTAGGTACCAAGCAACAGAACTGGCAGAACTGAAAAGAGAAACAGACATGTCTTCAATTACAGTCATGGACTTTGACACTGGTCTCACTGTAATTGATAGAACCACCAGGCAGCACATCAGCAAGGACATAGAA
Source organism: Capricornis sumatraensis (assembly GCF_032405125.1). Lineage (NCBI taxonomy): Eukaryota > Metazoa > Chordata > Mammalia > Artiodactyla > Bovidae > Capricornis > Capricornis sumatraensis. The sequence goes on from NC_091083.1 coordinate 12,018,177, forward strand.
GAACTGAACAACACTATCAGCCAAATACTTACAGAATTTTGTGCAGACGTGTGCCAACTGATTACAAGATTTCTGTGGGAAAGCAAAGAAACTAGAATAGCTATTTTTTTAAATTTTGAAAATTAAAGTTGGAGTAATTCACCTAAAAATAAATACATGAAAAGAACTTCACAAAGGTGATACAGGTAAGAAGTAACAGAGCCAAGATTCCAACTTAGGTCGCTCTGATTCTAAAGCCCATAAACTTGCTGAACCCCATGCCATGATGCCACCCATAGTGGGTGAGCACAGCCCATCAGCTTTCACTGTTGCATGTCATACAGCTAAAAGGAGCAGACTCCAGAACACCCCCTTGTTTTCCTCTCCTGGGGTTTAAGATGCAATGGCTTATAAGGAGGAAAAACTGTTTGGTAGCATATAGTTGCTATCAACTCAGGTCACAAAGTTTAGAATTGCAGAGAGTTTGCTTGTTAGGATTTTCATAAATGCTCAGACCCCGAACCTCCCATTTTCTCTGTCTGACCTTGGGCACATCATCTGACATTTCTGTGCTTCAGTCCCCTCATGTCTAAAAGCAGGAATTCAATGAGTTTACATACATACAACAACAACAACAACAAAACATTAAAAATAGTCAGTTCAGTCACTCAGTCATGCCCGACTCTGCAACACCATGGACTGCAGCACGCCAGGCCTCCCTGTCCATTACCAACTCCCAGAGTTTACTCAGACATGTCCATTGAGTCAGTGATGCCATCTAACCATCTCATCCTTTGTTGTCCCCTTCTCCTCCTGCCTTCTATCTTTCCCAGCATCAGAGTCTTTTCCAATGAGTCAGCTCTTCACATCAGGTGGCCAAAGTATTGGAGTTTCAGCTTCAACATCAGTCCTTCCAATGAATATTCAGGACTGATTTCCTTTAGGATGGACTGGTTGGATCTTCTTGCAGTTCAAGGGACTCTGAAGAGTCTTCTCCAAACCATAGTTCAAAAGCACCAATTCTTTTGATTTTAAAAATAGTGCCCTATACCTAATAAGCACCCAAGAGGACTGTTACTGTCAGTTACAACTCAAATAGAAAATCTTATTTCCCAAGGGCATCTAATATACCTTTAGATAGAAATGAGCATGAAGATGACAATAGTTCTTTAAAAATGATATCTGGGTCTGAATATAACCTTTCTTCTCCCTTATCTTTCTTTCCACACCCCCAACTTCAGCAATGTCTCAACACCTCTTTGGGTAAACCAGCTTTAAATAACAGAGTGATTGGTTGGAAGATGAGCCCCGAAAGAGCATCAGCAGAGATTGCATTCCAAGTCTGTGCTTGTACACAGTTCTCTTCAGGGCACAATCTAAAGTTTTATTTGAGGACTTTGCCATTTCACCACCACCCTTTCTCAACCCTGGAGGCAGCCAGAAGTAACATATAAGGATGAATACACGGTAGCAGCTTTGTAGCTTTTCATTGCTGGGTAGCTATAAATGCTTGCAATTTTTGTTTCAGAATAAAATTGATATCATAACTTTATAGAAATAAGTTATGGAGGAGAGTTAACAGACATTATATCTTTGTAATAAAACATTCTACTGGCTGGTGTGTGCATACATAATAGATTACTTTTTTTTGGCAGACACTAAAAAATTAAAGTTTGGCAATGTAAATAAAACCCATCAGTAGAGAGAAATGGTACCCAAAAAGAACGGGAAGTTTTGAGCGACAACATCTTTTGAAGGATCATTTCTTTCTGTGATAATCATTCATTCAGCAAACATCTGAGAATACGTACCATGTTGAGGAACCTGGCTATTTACTAAGGCCACAAAGATGACTAAATTATTGTCATCCTTGCTCTTCAAGTGCTGGTTGAAGGGGACAGATAATCGAAGAAATAATTGTAGAACATGACAATGAGTATGATGATAAAGACAGGGGAAGGATGCTGAGATAGCACAGAAGAGGGAATTTGCAGCTCCAGGACTTTGAGAAGAATTGTGAAAGAAAGTACATACATTGAATATTTACTCAATGTGTGGATGAAGGAGCAAAGAGTATCTTAAAATGAATGTGATCACAGATGCTATGCCCTGAAAAGATGACCTGGGATTTGGCAAATAAAAGGGAAGTTTCAGTAGAGTAATCTGGACATAATCCATGTTGCAGAATCCCTAAGGCCCTTACACCCCCTAAAAATTAAGTAACATATTTTAAGTAATGTAAGCTGTGCAGTGTTATTTCCCAGAAAGGAATAATTTACTGGGGAAAATTGTGTCTAGGTCAAGTTATATCTTATTTCAAATAAGATATATAACTGGGCTATGCATTTTTAAAAAAAACCAGCAGTGAATCTTTGGAAAAGAAAAAAAAAAATCTTTAAACTCTTAAGTAATTTTTTTTTAATTTAGGAATTTGCATGCATGCTTCCATAACTAGTTTCTAAATGACATTGATGTTTCCATAGATTAAATATTTGCCTTAACAGAATATATCACTATGTCTGTTCCCTGTGTACATGTATTTATCTCTCAATATCGAAATTCCCTCTTTTAATTCAAATATAAAATTGGAATGTCATTCTTAGAGGTACTGTTCAGTTACTGAATATTATAGCTAAATTGGAGTCTAATTTTTCATTGAATAAGATTCCCTTTCTAGTATTGTGTAGCATTCAATCATGAGTTCATAATAACGATAACATTAGCAATACTTAACATCGTAACATTTACTGAGTGTTTACGATGTGCCAAAACCGTGCTGTCAACCCTTTTCATGTATGATTTCATTTAACCCTTATGATTAACTATCTCAAACTGCTGTTGAAAGCGCCAAATGTAGAACTGGTCTTTTTTCCTTAAGGCATTTAAGTTGCCCTTTACACTCTACTTGACCTTTGGTGTCTAATTGTTGCACTTACAGTCGGTCAGTTAGTTGCTGATTTTGCTTCCAAATCACTAGGTTCTTCTTAGCACAATCAAGAGATCCTTTCCATCCTTTGTTTTATTTTTGCTTCCAGTTGCAGTGTTCCTCTACCCCGGTTCTTCAGTTTATGACGATAGACTTGGATTAAATTGAGCACTGTTACCACAGTCTATGCTTCTCTGATTTTAATTCCTACATTTTTCACTTCTTAACCTGAGTGCTTTACATGAATATAATCTTGTTTTAATGTTGTTGTCTTAAAATTGTCTCTGTCAATGAATACAACCAGAATTCATTTTATTTTTAGAACAAATATCCTTATTGTGAATATGTAAAAATCCTGCAGACTTTATTTTTTTTTTATAATTCCTATACTTTATTTATTTATTTATTTAGTTAGTTTTTTATTTTTTATTTTTTTTAATTTTTATTTTCACTTTATTTTACTTTATAATACTGTATTGGCTTTGCCATATATTGACATGAATCCACCACGGGTGTATATGTGTTCCCAAACATGAACCCCCCTCCCACCTCCCTCCCCATAACATCTCTCTGGGTCATCACCGTGCACCAGCCCCAAGCATGCTGTATCCTGTGTCGGACATAGACTGGCGATTCGATTCTTACATGATAGTATACATGTTACAATGCCATTCTCCCAAATCATCCCACCCTCTCCCTCTCCCTCTGATTCCCAAAGTCCGTTATACACATCTGTGTCTTTTTTGCTGTCTTGCATACAGGGTCGTCATTGCCATCTTTCTAAATTCCATATATACGTGTTAGTCTATTGTATTGGTGTTTTTCTTTCTGCAGACTTTAGAGTGCTTTCATCTTTCTTAAACGCTTTGATATCTGTTCGGATATGAATTGATATTAAGCCATATCTGAAACTTAATACTCCCAAGAAGGTGGGTCAGTGAAAGTACAATGAGATGGAATCATTTGCCCAAATAATAAGACCTGATCAAGTCCAAAGCCAAATTTCCTGAAGGTCAAATTTCCCTTTCTCCCATTCCAAACTTTCTTTGACTTCTTTTTTCCACAATTAAAGCAGTAATATCATGACATCATAACACTTGTAGTGAATGTTTTAATACGCAGAAGCAATCCACATCCACTGCTGTCTTTGGTGCTGTCAATGTCACAGGGAGTTTGAATAAGCACATAGTTCTGATTGGCCCTCTTGTGGATGAGGACACTGAGGCTCTAAAGAAGCAACGTGACTTCCAAAGTTCACGCATTTATAGTGAGCAGCAGAGGCCGGATTTTTACACAGGTCTGAGAAGAAGATCATATTAAATAAATAGATTTAATTTGAGGTTATATATACACTGGAGTAGCTTAGTGATAAGGGGAACAAGAGATTATTTACTTGTTCATTATTCCAAATTTTTTCATTAGAAAATCTGCTGATTCCAGTTCAACAAATGGTTTGTACTCTATCTTTTTTTTAAGAAAGAGTTTTGGGAAACATAATTATGTCATTCTCATTATGAGTCAAACCTGGAATCTACAGGTTTCAAATTATAATTATTCTCAGCTATTCATCCTTTTTGTATTATTGTGTAGTATTGGTTGACCAAGACAAACCTCTGTTTCAAGTGGAACACTTGCAATTTCAATTTCTTTTCTTATTCTTCTCTTAGTGATACCTTTCAAAGGAGGTGGGTGAATTTGAGATCTTAGTAAGAATTATTAGATAAATCTTAGATCTGATTTATTCCTCGTATAACATCTCGAAAGAAAATGAGAATGAACCAAAATGGTAGATACGGTACAACTTACCTAAAATTCTGTTGAAAGGACTCAAGAATAAAAAAAGAATATATTTATAATAGCACTGGAAAATGATAGTAAGTATTGCCATGAGATAGAGGCAAGTCCAGAATGCTAATTTACTGTTCAACATTATGCCAGATATTTTAGCCAATGTAATAGCACATACATTATATATACACATAAAGACAAAATTATCACTAATTGTAGATTATTATCTACCTATAAAATTGTATCTAAATAAAAATATTTCATTTTATAACAGAGTTTAGTAAGGTGTCCAAAGTCAGGGTCCATTTTGGTATGGGAGTGGCATGATTAAGACTTTATACTAGAGTAAAATTCTAGAGACCCTCACTAGGATTAACCAAAGCAAAAAGAGATTCATCAAGAGGTTGTTGAAATGGCCAAGTGAAAGATGATGAGGGCCTGAGTAGAAGGAAGTTGATAATAAGATTTCTGATCTAAACACAGTAGAACATGACGCTGAATGGATTAAGCTAACAGAGTAGGCGGACAAAAAGGCACCGATGACAATTTTTCCCTGGGAGAATGGTGACATTAATACCAAAGATTGGGGATTCAGGACAGAGGTTTTTTTCTGTAGCAGTGAATCTTCATCTTGGCTGCACATTGGGATCACCTGGGAGCCTTTAAAAATCCTGATGCCTTGGTTGAACTGGATCACAGTTTATCTGGTGAGACTATGAGATTCCTGAAAGCTCCCCACGGGATTCTGATCTATTGCTATGAAAAACAGTTATTGTTCTAAGCAAAGATCAGAAAATCTTCCTAAGAAAGGGCCAGATAGTAAATATTTTAAGCTTTTCAGACCATATGGTTTTTGTTGCAGCTATTTAACTCTGCCTTTGTAACATTAATCCAGCCATACACTGTACATGAAAGGATGGACATGGTTAGGATATAATAAGCTTCATTTCCAAAAATAGCCTTGGGCCAGATTTGGCATGTAGGTCATCATTTGTTGAGTTTGCAGTGATAGTTATGATGACAGTTGTGTGGAAGACATTCAAAAGACAAGTGGAAGTGAAGATTTAAAGTTGGGAGGTATCTTTCTTGGACTGCTATCCTTGTACACTGGTAAATCCAAGATCAACATGCCGGCGATTTAGGTGTCTGCCTTCTTTCTGTGTTCTCACATGTGGAGAGAGAAGGAGGCAAGCCCTCTGATGTCTCCTTTTAGGGGCAATAATCCCCTGTGAGGGCTTCACCCTTAGGACCTCATTTAAACCTAATTCCTCCCAAAGACCTCATCTCCAAATACCATTCAGTTTATAGTTAGAGCTTCAATGTGTGACTCTTGGGAAGGACACGAGTTAGCCCATTACTGGAGGTAACTTGCAGTTTGACGTGTACACTTGGAAGTCTCCCACACAGAGTTGATAGCAGAAGCCTATGGGGAAGTGAAGTTGCTTAGCAAGAGTTTAAGGAAGGAAAAGAGTCAAGAGCTGAAAAGACAGATATCTGTTTATAAGAGCTTGGTCAAGGGAGGACCTCCGAGTGAGTGAGAGTTGCTCAGTTGTGCCCCACTCTTTGTGACCCCATGGACTGCAGCCCACCAGGCTCTTCTGTCCATCAGATTTTCCAGGTAAGGATACTGGAGTGAGTTGCTGTTTCCTTCTCCAGGGGATCTTCCCAACCCAGGGATCGAACCCGGGTCTCCTGCACTGCAGGCAGATTATTTAACAACTGAGCTACAAGGGAAGCCCCAGACAAAAGTAAAATGAAGGAAGTCGAGGATTTAAGATCTGAGTAGTATCCTGGATCTCACTGGTGAGTATGAGGAGAAAAAAAAAGAGAGAGGGAGCCACTAGAGTTGCCCGAGGGTTGGTGACTTCTGAAATAATCAGTATTAGTAAACTCCATCACAGTTTTCCTCTGGGGAGCCAACCTTCCACTCACTCTTTGTCCACCTGATCAACCGAATAGAGAAAAAAAGAGCCAAAAAGTAAACAATGGTAGATTTCTTGGTGATGCTGTTGGAGGGTCTTTATCTGATGGTGCCTAAATCCAGACTGACAATTCCACTTCTTGGTTGCAGAGCCCATATGTTTTATTTTATTCTGTAACAGGTGGCTTGATTTTCTGTCCTTTGCAAATAAAAGGTGTTAACTGATAGGAACTTAGAGCCCGCACTGTGAGGGGTTGCACAGAAACTGGAAGGAGCCATAAGCTGAGTTTCAGTTCGCTATTCCTTTCAGAAATTTGTCAGTGAGTGTACAGAGTGGTAACATGGTAGGTTTGTCAGGGAAAAGGAAAGAAGGAGGATTTATCAAAAGGGGAAAAATAAATGGGTGAGGGATTTAAGATGTAAAAGAAAGAGAGGATGTCTGCCAGATTAAGTTCCCAGATATGGAACCCCAAAATCCCATGGTGCCAGTCTCCCTTCATTTTCTCTGTTTTCCAGACATTTGCATTTTCCTTTTGACTTTACAATAGCAAAAATGTTGCTTAAAAAGTCAAAATTTAGGAATTTGAAATAGAGTAGGATACTTGTTATGAAGCAAGACTCCCAATCTATAAAGGTACTAATAAGTAAATAAGTTAAATTACTGAAGACCTTCAAAAGTTTTTAGAAGCTGGTGTTTTACTTCGTATTCTACAAATTACTTTATATTTCTATTCTTTCATCCATATAAATATATTCAGTTCAGTTCAGTTCAGTCGCTCAGTCGTGTCCGACTCTTTGCAACCCCATGAATATATTACACTTCTTTAACTTTTAAAAGACCTACTTCTTCTATAACAAAGCAGCTTTCATGTTTTTCCATTTATATGCATATATAATACTTATATGTACATAAACTGTACTTTTAAAGATGTATCTAATTCTTTTTTCACACTCATTTTAGGGATGGAAACTTATGATTCATCAAAGAGAGGGATTGAAGTATTTTTCGTTATTGATCATATTCAGTCAAAATAGCTGGACAGATTGGGTAATAGAATTAAATTATATCATGTGAGGTGCTGGCCTTAAAACCATCATTCTATTCTATCATCTGATAAAACACAATTGTGTTTGACTTGTGTAAAATGATTTAAAAAATAAACAGCTACAGTATGCAAAGTGAAAGATTCAGCACTAGTAGTTATTTGAACTAAAAAGAAAACTACTCACCTAAGTAAAATTTTCCTTAAACATTCAAATCATATATACTAACATTTTATAAGAATATATGTAAGTAAAAGGTTACTACTGAGCAACATAATTTCAAAAACATCATTCAGAGACAACATAGTTTTTGAAGAAACTTTTACTTTTGAACTTTCAATTTATATATATTTCTTCCATTCAGTCTCATGTTTTGGAGGCTTGAAGTGTGAATGCTAATGAATATTAGGATTCTTAACTGATACACTTGTTCCTAAGCAAACAAAACCATCAGAGCATTTTATATATTTGAAACTGTACTCCTTTTTTTTTTTTTTTTTTTTTTAGTGATATCACATTTGAAATCATGCTTGAAGAAACATTTTGTGGCAGGGAGCCAGTGCTCTCATTAAGAACACTTTGCCCGTGACCAATTTATTAGTTTACTTATGTCTACAATGCGTATTGCTCCCGTGGCTCACACATGTCTAATGTTGAAAACTGCTTGTCAAGGATGTGTACACTGTGTTGTCTTATTTATATCAGAGTATACAATTTAGCAAGTTATCATACATGGAAGTTAAAGGAAATCTTATTTAGACTTATACATTTTGGCAGCCTGACAAAATAATCTTACAGACTTTCTTAGCTAGAGTACGTGTTGATTTCTATATTCTTCTTTTATGTTTTGTGGTTTTCTTTTGTCTTAATTAGAGTTTCCTTTAGAACTAGATCCCATGTCAAGGTGTAAGTCATACGTTTGGGAAGTTCATAAGTTACTGAGAGGGGAGTGAGAAATGAGTCGGCCAGGGGGAAGCAGTAGGTAGAATTCTTCGAGATGATTTAAAGCTATCTCAGACTTATTCTATCCAAAGGGTGAGAGAAGTGGTGTATTTATACACCGACTCTCATCAGATGTTGGCTGAATGCTGCTGGGCTGGAAATGGAACTTTTCCTGACTGGTCTGGCCTGCCATGCACGTGAGCACAGTAGTCTTTGGAGCTTCAGAAAAACCCCGATGCGAACGGAAGCAGATAAGGCAGCTGGAACATAATTGGAGCTAAAACAAAAACAGCTGGGAGACCTAAGCGTGCCACCCAAAGTATCTGCCATACTTTCCATGGGCTCATGCTCACCTGGCGCTATTTTGTCACAATCTGTGGAAAGCAAGCCGACTTCCCTGGTGACTCAGACAGTAAAGAATTTGCCTGCAGTGCAGGAGACCTGGGTTTGATCTCTAGGTGGGGAAGATCCCCTGGAGAAGGGAATGGCAACCCACTCCAGTATTCTTGCCTGAAAAATCCCCATGGACAGAGGAGCCCTGGCAGGCTATAGCCCATGGGATTGCAAAGAGTCAGACACATCTGAGTGACTAACACTTTCATTTTCATGGAAAGAGAGAACAATCATTTCTCAACTATGCATTCGTCAGTTCATTAGTTTACACACCTTTATTGATCTCTCTTCCAGAGACCACTGTTTGAGGCACAGAGGCAGACACTACGAAAGAGTTTATGACAAATTGACACTAATGAGGTACTCACAGTCAGGGTAACGGGCCTAGGAGGGTATGGGCCAGGGAAGGTTTTTGAAGTGCAAAGAAGTTTGAATATGTGCTCCATCTGTGGGAAAGGACAGATTCCTAGTACCAATCTAGAGTGGCTGTGGTTCTTTTATTAACTTTGAGGGTCCGTGTCTTCACCTTTGGTTCTCCGTGTATCCCTCTGAAGGGGCTTGTGTATGGAAAAGGAAGGGCAGCAATATACAGTTCCAATCAGGTTATTTTAGTAGCTGTGTTCTCTGGCTGGAATAGTCACAGAATTGTTCAAGATTTTGACATGAGCATATTATGACTCTACTTACAGGAGAAAATAGGAATGCCGCATGCTGAAATATGCAGTTTTCTATAAAGGAATGCTACTACTATGGAACATGCATGTATCAGAAGGCCAGTCAGTACACAATTTTTGGATGAAGGCACACTGAATAAATTATACCAAAAAGTATAATATTTAAGGATATGTGTTTTTTAATCCAAAGTGGGAAGTACAGCTACAGTAATGCAAACAGACGTATGTGATTATCTCAAACAGTATTGGTATTTAGAGAGTTTCTACATTACTCTTCCCTGGATTTCTTCCGAGGTGCCTGCAGAGATGGTAATGATAGTCATGGGTCCCAGCTTATGGAACACCAGTTACGTGTCACCAGACATACCTTATCTCTAAAATCTTGACAACTGTTCTGCAAGGCAGATTGCCATCTTCATTGTATATTAATGAAAATCTGATCCATTGAAACTTTAACCTGGGCACCTTGTATTCTGAGGTATGTTTGCAGAACTTATTGATAAGAAAGACAATGTACAACAAAAGGATGTGCAAGTTTCATCTATTTGTTCAAAAGAGAAACTGACCTTGGAAACTGACCATAGACTAGATACATAGCTAGGCCCTACGCACACCAGCATGAATGAGACAGACACCCCGCCGCCCTCTTACAGCTTCTCATAGCCAGCAGCGGAGATCACAAAGCTATTAAGCAAATCTGTGCACACTACAGCTGAGTGTTACAGTGGAAGACGTGCAGGTGCTAAGGGAGCCCAGAGCCAGGGGATCTGATTGATTTTAGGGATTAGAAAAAGCTTTCTTGAGAAAGTGACTGCTAAGCAAAATATTAAAATATAACATGGCCGAAGTGGGAAAGGGTTGGGGAGAACGGTTCCAGGCACAGGGGGCAGCATGTCTGAAGGCCCAGAGGCTTTATTCCAGCTTAGGGAAGACAGTAGGGCTGGGACATGAACCTCACGATGGACAGTGGAGGCAGAGGCGACTGAGGCCCTGTGAACCATGCTGTGGATACAACTTTCCCATCCTAACGGCCTTGGGAAGTTTATGAAGGAGAGCCCGTCTCTATTTGCATTTTAGAAAGCTTCCTATGCCTATGCCTATGCCTTGTAAAAGGATTGAATAGGAGTAAACCCAGGGTCAAGGAAGCTGTACCAGGTATTCTGATAATCACTGTGGAGAGCTGCTAGTGAGAGGGAGCAGAGTGGATTTCTCTGGGGCACACTGAGGATTTAGGAAGGGAAGACATGAGTGAGGTTTCCAGGAAGGAGAAGGGTATAGTGACATTGCCTGAGCTTCTGATTTGGACAGCAGGGTACATTAGTGCAGCTTCTGAAAACCTTTAAGTCTGCCCCTATGAAAGCTGATTTCTACCTGCTAGCCAAAGATCTAGAGGGACCCCACCCTCTCATTCTAAAAGGAGATGTTAATACAGATACAACTCTTTTGGTATCTGAAGGTAGTGGGATGAAGAATTAATTCATCTTCCATTTTCTTGTTTGTCTGCTATACTTTTTTAAAAGGAGCTTTATCTGTGAAGCTACAGCTTCTGTGCTGTCTTTTGATGAACATGTGGCTGGCTCAGCTTACTCACAGGTCAGCAGAGTTAGGCCTGAGTCATGTCTACTAAGCTAAGGGAAAGATAATTCATCACCAGTGTACTTAAGTGAGCTTTTCCAGAATGTGTTAACTTCTCATCTAAGTAATATGAATCCAGACAGAGTGGGGTTGTGATGTTTATTTTCATCTTGTGTTGTCATTAACCACTTTGTTATACTGGTTACCCTTGGGTATTCCATAGAAAAAGATTCCTGTTTTTTTTTTTTTTTTTTTTTTAAGGATTTTCAGTAGTATGCCTGAGTGAATTGATTCATGGGAATTTTTCTTACTTATTCACTGTGTGTTGCTGTGTTTTGTTCTCCATTCGGTTGAGCAGCTGTGCCTCTGTGCAGCATTTACACACTGTTCACATGATGCTTGGGTACCTAGGTGTCAGTTTTTCATTATGCCCAGACGAGGTGAAGTGCGTGAAAAACCTCCGGAACCATAAACTCTAATTTCCCAATTATGAATAGTTAGAAAACCAGAGTTCTATGTTTTCATTAACACAAGGCCCTACATGCCAGCTAAGCTTACTACCTGCTAAGCCTCCTAGATCTGCTGGAAAACATGCTTTGGCAGTTCTCCAATCTTGCTAAAATTCATAAACAGATGCCTTTCATATGAATTGTTTTAGATTTGGCATATTGGCACTGGAATACGTTATTCTTTTAGCAGTTGGACCAATTAAAATAAAATGATGACTCCTTTTTTCAGTCTAATAAACTATGCATAATTGTGTCAATATCTTAATCTGGCAGTCAGGAATTAGATTGTGTTCTCACAATCACACAGTTTCACTGGGGGAATTGCATGTTTCCTTTTCCTTGTTTTCTTGATGACTTTCCTAACTGCCAATAATTCAGGGAGGGTTTGGTCAGACAGAATGGCTGGGATCATTAGGGAGTTTTTTAAACAGTCCTAAATGCTGAGCCCCATCTCCCCCAAATCCTGATTTAATTGGTCTTGTGTGCAGCCTGGGCATCTGGATTTTTAAAAGCTCCCAGGTGATTCTAATGTGCAGCCAAGGTTGAGGGCCAGAGTTCCCATCATGTGTGACATATGGCATATTTCCCCGAAGTGTCCCCCCCCCCCCTTTCCTCTGTTCTCTCTCATTTTCTGTAAGTCCAGCTCACATCTGAAGGCATGGTTCTGGGCTAGCAGAATGATGGAGGGGCCGAGTGGTCCAGTTTGATTCAGGTGGTTCCATTTTATGCTCAGGTTGATCAAATATGAGTCTAAGGAGAACACTCAAGACCACTGTCAGCTTCCATGCAGGTCAGACTGTTCAGGAGTCCCTCTGACACTTCCCAGCTTACTGGCACACGTGTGCATAAAGCAGCACTTCTGTTGACAGGGACTTCTGTCTAGTAGAGACATCCCATAAGTGCTTTAGATTTGGCCTTTCACTAAAATATATATTTCTTTGATTTTATACATTACATAGATGTTTAATATTCAGCTTAGGGTTCAAATGTTTATTTATTGATACAAAAATATACAAGTATTTGGTATCTTGTATCTTTGAACAAGATGTTGCACCAAAACCTATTCTGGAGGCATGAATTGGTGTTGTTCAGTTGCTAAGTCATGTCCATCTCTCTGCAACTCTATGGACTATAGCACACCGGGCTCCTCTGTCCTCCATTCTCTCTGAGTTTGCTCAAAGTCATGTCCATTGAGTCAGTGATGTTGTCTAACCATCTCATCCTCTGCTGCCCCCTTCTCCTTTTGCCTTCAATCTTTCCCAGCATCAGGGTCTTTCCAATGAGTTGGCTCTTTGCATCAGGCGGCCAGAGTATCAGAGTGTCAGCTTCAGCATCCGTCCTTCTAGTGAATATTCAGGGTTATTTTATTTTAGCATTGACTGGTTTGATCTTCTTGCAATCAAGAGACTCTTAAGAGTCTTTTCCAGAGCCATAATTTGAAAGCACCACAGTTTGAAAGCACCACACTTCTTCAGCACTCAGCTTTCTTTATGGACCAACTCTCACAATCCTACATGACTATGGGAAAGACCATGGCATGAATACCAGAGTGCATTTAGAACCCCATTATCTACCGTCTTGTATAAAACAAGGGTTCTATTCCTTAAAACTTAATAAACTTTGACTGGAAATGTGACGTATGTATCCTTGGATGATTTATTTTAGGGGTTGTGAATAGATTTAAATCTTTGTTGAAAAACAGTGAGAAAATTATAGCTATTGAAACTCTGAAGATGCATTTCCAATGAAAACTGGATAATAGTTTCAAAAAGATGATCAGCTCAGAAGTTTGCCTTAAGTTTTAAGAAAATTCTATAGAAGGTATACAGGAAGAGTCGGGAATTCACTCATTATAAAGTGATTTTAATTATGAGTACTATTTGTGTCTTGCAGTCCTTTAAAATAAATTTTAGGATATGTAAGTCTTTTTGCTGTAGTAAGTTTAACTTACATAATGTACCTAATGGTGAACAGGTCAGACAATTTTTTCAAGTGTCATTCCTGAGAGCCTCACTCACTCTTCTTGCTGCAGTCTATGCAGCCTGCTAGCTGTGTTCATGATGCTACGAGAGCTCTGGCATTGTAGGGTCTAGGGAACTTAAAATCTCTGCTCGGCTGGTATTTTCAATGATTGTTAGGAAAACAAGTGGACTTTGTTGCCTAGGTAAAATGTTTACCTAATTGAGGCAATATTTTGTTGAATATTTTGTTGAAAATACCGTCTTTCACTGTGAAACTGTATTTCAATCTGTCACTAAGTTTGAGATCAGTATCAGTTCAGTTCAGTTCAGTTGTTCGGTCGTGTCTGAGTCTTTGCGACCCCATGGACTGCAGCACGCCAGGCCTCCCTGTCCATCACCAACTCCCAAACTTGACTCAAACTTATGTCCATTGAGTTGGTGATGCCATCCAACCATCTCATCCTCTGTCGTCCCCTTCTTCTCCTGCTTCAATCTTTCCCAGCATCAGGGTCTTCTCAAATGAGCCAGTTCTTCCATCAGATGGCCAAAGTATTGGAGTTTCAGCTTCAGCTTCAGTCCTTCCAATGAATATTTAGGGCTAATTCCTTTTAGGATGGACTGGTTGGATCTCCTTGCAGTTCAAGGGACTCTCAAGAGACTTGTCCAACACCACAGTTCTTTTGTTCAATTGTTCAGTGGTCAACTTTCTTTACAGTCCAACTCTCACATCTATACATGACCACTGGAAAAACCATAGCCTTGACTAGATGGACCTTTGTCACCAAAGTAAAATCTCTGCTTTTTAATATGGTGTCTAGGTTGGTCATAAATTTCCTTCCAAGGAGTAAGAATCTTTTAATTTCATGGCTGCAGTCTCCATCTGCAGTGATTTTGGAGCCTCCCAAAATAAAGTCTCTCACTGTTTCCACTGTTTCCCCATCAATTTGCCATGAAGTGATGGGACCGGACGCCATGATCTTAGTTTTCTGAATGTTGAGATTCAAGCCAACTTTTCACACTCCTCTTGCACTTTCATCAAGAGGCTCTTTAGTTCTTCATCACTTTCTGCCATAAGGGTGGTGTTATCTGCATATATGAGGTTATTGATATTTATCCCGGCAGTCTTGATTCCAGCTTGTGTTTCATTCAGCCCAGCATTTCTCATGATGTGCTCTGCATAAAAGTTAAATAAGCAGGGTAATATATAGCCTTGATGTACTCCTTTTTCTATTTGGAACCAGTCTGTTGTTCCATGTCCAGTTCTAACTGTTGCTTCCTGACCTGCATACAGATTTCTCAAGAGGATGGTTAAGTGGTCTGGTATTCCCATCTCTTTCAGAATTTTCCACAGTTTATTATGATCCACACAGTCAAAGGCTTTGGCATAGTCAATAAAGCCCAAGTAGATGTTTTTCTGGAACTCTCTTGCTTTTTCCATGATCCAGTGGATGTTGGCAATTTGATCTCTGGTTCCTCTGCCTTTTCTAAAACCAGCTTGAACGTCTGGAAGTTCATGGTTCAGGTATTGCTGAAGCCTGGCTTGGAGAATTTTGAGCATTACTTTACTAGCATGTGAGATGAGTGCAATTGTGCAGTAGTTTGAGCATTCTTTGGCATTGCCTTTCTTTGGGACTGTAATGAAAGCTGATCTTTCCCACTCCTGTGACCACTGTGGAGTTTTCCAAATTTGCTAGCATGTTGAGTGCGGCACTTCCACAGCATCATCTTTTAGGATTTGAAATAGCTCAATTGGAATTTTATCACCTCCACCAGCTTTGTTCGTAATGATGCTTCCTAAGGCCCACTTAACTTCACATTCCAGGATGTCTGGCTCTAGGTGAGTGGTCAAACCATTGTGATTTTCTGAGTCGTGAAGATCTTTTTTTGTACAGTTCTTCTGTGTATTCTTGAACCTCTTCCTAATATCTTTTGCTGCTGTTAGGTCCATACCATTTCTGTCCTTTATTGAGCCCATCTTTGCATGAAATGTTCCCTTGGTATCTATAATTTTCCTGAAGCGATCTCTAGTCTTTCCCATTCTGTTGTTTTCCTCTATTTCTTTGCACTGATCACTGAGAAGGGCTTTCTTATCTCTCCTTGCTGTTCTTTGGCACTCTGCATTCAAATGGGTATATCTTTCCTTTTCTCCTTTGCTTTTTATTTCTCTTCTTTTCACAGCTATTTCTAAGGCCTCCTCAGACAGCCATTTTGCTTTTTTGCATTTCTTTTTCTTGGGGGTGATCTTGATCCCTGTCTCCTGTACAATGTCACAAACCTCCATCCATAGTTCATCAGGCACTCTATCAGATCTAGTCCCTTAAATCTATTTCTCACTTCCACTGTTTAATTGTAAGGGATTTGATTTAGGTCATACCTGAATGGTCTAGTGGTTTTCCCTACTTTCTTCAATTTAAGTCTGAATTTGGCAGGAAGGAGTTCATGATCTGAGCTACAGTCAGCTCCTGGTCTTGTTTTTGTTGACTGCAAAGAGCTTCTCCATCTTTGGCTGCAAAGAATATAATCAATCTGATTTCAGTATTGACCATCTGGTGAAGTCCATGTGTAGAGTCTTTTCTTGTGTTGTTGGAAGAGGGTTTTTGCTATGACCAGTGTGTTCTCTTGGCAAAACTCTATTAACCTTTTCCCTGCTTCATTCTGTACTCTAAGGCCAAATTATCTGTTACTCCAGGTGTTTCTTGACTTCCTACTTTTGCATTCCAGTCCCCTCTCCTATGAAAAGGACATCCTTTTTGGGTTTTAGTTGTAGAAGGTCTTGTAGGTCTTCATAGATCCGTTCAACTTTGGCTTGTTCAGAATTACTGGTCAGGGCATAGACTTGGATTACAGTGATATTAAATGGTTTGCCTTGGAAATAAACAAAGATTATTCTGTTTTTTTTTTTTTTTTGAGACTGTATCCAAGTACTGTGTTTGAGACTCTTTTATTGAGCTCAGCATAAAAGCAGCTTTTTTCATTCATTGGAAAAACTCAAGATCCTCACTACGGTTTTCCTTTGAAAAATAAAAAGGTGCTTTGACAGAACTGTTGATTTTTACCAACCACCTGTGGTATACACATATCCATCATGCTCATCTCCCACCCATGTCTTGGGTGGGCTTATGAATTAATTTCAAGTTGCATTCTACTGAATAGAATCTATGTACTTTAACAATTTAAAAAATGTTGCTGTTATTTTGTGACAGTTAAACAAATTACCTCACTTTGAATGTGTTTCCTTTATTTGAATCTTCTCAAAGTGTGCTTAATGGCACAGCCAAGACATTGAAAACATTCAGCAGTAGATAAATGGTTTTCCTGATCCTGTCCAGTTCTATTGTATTATTATGGTTGTTACTATCATATTATGTCTTTGATTATGCAAAACAAATTTTAGTAAAAAGGCATGGGTTCTTCTTGTATTCTAAACTGTATGTATTGATTTTCCTATGGCAAATGTCCCTACTTATGACTTGTTGAATTTTTTTGCTGTTTTTTTTCCCTTTTTAAGTTTTTTAAATTAAGGCCAAAATCAAACCTTGTTTTTTCATACATTGAAATACTTAGGTTCCTTCTTATTTGTTAGGATTGTTTATCTCCAAGTAATAGAAAGCCTAAAATAATAGTGGCTTATACAAGGTAGAAGTTTAATTTTTTTTTCATGCTCATGTAAAAGAAGTAGAGACATAAGGAGTCCAGAGCTGCTGTGGTGGCTCACCCGTCACCAGGGACCTGGGTTTTCATATCATTAGCACATGACTTTCATCCTCCAGGTCATCTCATGTTCTAAGATTTCTGCTGGATTATCAGCCTTTCCAGTAGGAAGGAAGCTAGAAAAGGGGAGGGTGGTACCAGAAGAGCTCTTCTCTTCTTTATAATGAATCTTTCTGTAAATCCCATACCTCACTTCTACTTAGTTTTCTTGGTCCGAACAAATTAACATGGCTATACCTTGCTGAAATTAGGTAAATTAGAATTCAGATATATTAGAAAATTCTGAAGGCTTCAGGAAATACTAGACTGAAAGGGAGTCTTGGAATTCTAGAATTTTAGTGGGAGAAATATCAGTAACCTCAGATATGCAGATGGTACCACCGTAATGGCAGAAAGCAAAGAGCAACTAAAGAACAAGAGGAGAGTGAAAAAGTTGACTTAAAGCTCAACGTTCAGAAAATGAAGATCATGGCATCTGGTCCTATCACTTCATGGCAAATAGATGGGGCAACAGTGGAAACAGTGACAGACTTTATTTTCTTGGGCTCCAAAATCACTGCAGATGGTGACTGCAGCCATGAAATTAAAAAACGCTTGCTGCTTGGAAGAAAAGCTATGACAAACCTAAAGTGAAAGAAAAGTGAAAGTGAAGTTACTCAGTCGTGTCCGACTCTTTGCGACGCCAAGGATTGTAGCCTACCAGGCTCCTCTATCCATGGGATTTTCCAGGCAAGAGTACTGGAGTGGGGTGCCATTGCCTTCTCCAGGGGATCTTCCCAACCCAGGGATCTAGCTCACGTATCCCGCACTGTAAGCAGACGCTTTAGCATCTGAGCCAACAGTGAAAGTGAGAGTGAAGTTCCTCAGTCATATCCGACTTTTTGCGACCCCATGGACTGTAGCCTACCAGGCTTCTCCATCCATGGGTTTCTCTAGGCAAGAATACTGAAGTGGGTTACCATTTCCTTCTCCAGGGAATCTTCCCGACCCAGGGATCGAACCCTGGTCTCCTGCATTGGAGGCAGACGCTTTAACCTCTGAGCCACCAGGGGAGACCATGACAAACCTAGATGCATATTAAATAGCAGAGACATTGCTTTGCTGACAAAGGTCCATATAGTCAAAACTATGATTTTTCCAGTAGTCGTGTATGGATGTGAGAGTTGGACCATAAAGAAGGCTGAGCACCAAACATCGATGCTTTTGAACTGTGGTGTTGGAGAAGACTCTTGAGAGTCCCTTGGACTGCAAAGAGATCAAACCAGTCCAACCTAAAGGAAATCAATCCTGAATATTCATTGGGAGGACTGATGCTGAAGCTGATGTTCCAATACTTAGGCCACCTGATGTGAAGAGCCAACTCATTAGAAAAGACCTGAATTCTGGGAAAGTTGAAGGCAGGAGGAGAAGGGGACAACAGAGGATGAGAAGGCTGGATGTCATTACTGACTCAATGGACATGAGTTTGAGTAAGCTCCAAGAGACGGTGAAGGACAGGGAAGCCTGGCATGCTACAGTCCATGGGGTTGCAAAGAGTTGGACATGACTGATAGACTGAACTAAAATATAGAACCAAACACTAATATAAATATTCCTAACAATTATATGAAAAATTCTTAAATTTGTTTATATACTAATCTCTTGTATGGAAACTTCATTTATTCAGGAGTAAATAAGAACCAAAAGGAGTTGCATATTTCATCCGGAGTTATTCAGCCAATCTTCAAAAACAGTTTGAAGCTCATGAACAATTAGGAAATTCTGAAGGCCTCAGAAAATATTAGGTTTATCATGAGTACTGACGACTGTACTTCACTGTGTAGAATTCTTGGAGTCAGTAACAGCAGCAGATAATGAAAAGGTGATAAATATTCTGGTTATTACAAACAGCTCACCCCCAAACTTAGTGGCTTAAAAATACAGCAATCACTAATTTGCTAACCATTTTGCAGATTGTACAGGCCCAGTGGCATGGCTTATCTCTGCTCCACTTGGCATCGTATGGCATGGCTTAGGTGCAGGGCCTGTAGATCCTCTCCCATGATGATGCGTGCTCGTAGCTGGCAGGTCAGTGCTGGCCAATGACAGGGGTATCAGTTCTCCTCACATGACTGCTCCACATGGACAGGCCACACAATGGCAACTGATTTCAAAGACGGATCATTTTAAGGGTGAACATTCTAACAGGAGAATGTTCCAGTGTGCAGGCATTTTTAAAGCTTCTGTTAATATCCCATTGGCCAACAAGGAGAAGGCAGTGGCAACCCATCCAGTACTCTGGCCTGGAGAATCCCATGGGCAGAGGAGCCTGGTAGGCTGCAGTCCATGGGGTTGCTAAGAGTCGGACACGACTGAGCGACTTCCCTTTCACTTTTCACTTTCATGCATTGGAGAAGGAAATGGTAACCCACTCCAGTGTTCTTGCCTGGAGAATCCCAGGGATGGGGGAGCCTGGTGGGCTGCCGTCTATGGGATGGCACAGAGTTGGACACGACTGAGCGACTTAGCAGCAGCAGCAGCAGCAGTCCCATAACAAAGGCCAGAGTCCAAGTGGGAGGGACTACAAATTGGTGTATAAACAGCAGATGTGGTTCCTTACAGGGGTCACCAAGTATCTGCCTGCCCCAGAAAGTTCTGAGAGGGAAGGAAAAAATACCCTCTATTAATTGAGTCACTATCATATTCCAGAGGGATTCTCTGGTAGGTCAGTTGGTAAAGAATCCACCTTCAATGTAGGAGACCCTAGTTTGATTCCTAAGTTGGGAAGATCCATCTGGAGAAGGGATAGGCTACCCACTCCAGTATTCTTGGGCTTCCCTGGTGACTCAGCTGGTAAAGAATCCACCTGCAATGTGGGAGACCTGGGTTTGATCCTTGGGTTGGGAAGATCCTCTGAAGAAAGGAAAAGGTAACCACTCCAGTATTCTGGCCTGGAGAATTCCATGAACTGTATAATCCATGGGGTGGCAAAGAGTCGGACACGGCTGAGCAAGTTTCACGTTCACTTTCTACCGTGTTCCGGTTACTCTCTTTAATGATGATTTTGCCCTGCAAAGATGGTGTAATTTGTCCCATTTTTCAGACAGGAAAATTAGATTCACGGCGTTTTCATGGACCTGTACAAGGTCGCATGGCTCTAAGAGTGGGGCTGGTGTTTCAGTCCTGCTGTGAGTGCCTGCAAAGTCTTTCCCTTTTCCGTGGCCCTCGGCCGCCTTCTTAACCAGTCGGTCTTTTGTAGCTGGCGTGTCTGCCCTGTGTGTTTTTACTCTGAGCATGACAAAAGGCTTGACACCTGATGTGTTGTGTTCTTTGAATTTAGGACAGGAGAGAGGGACTCTTAGAAATTCTAATTCCCCGTGTACCACAACGATGCCTGCTAGTGAGCGCAGCAGGCAGTGGGGCTGGACAAGGGGCGGTCGGGCTCCCTTGTGCTCCACCCCGTTGCCAGGTCTTTCTTCTGAACAAAACTGACCAGTGACAACAGCTTCCAAAGTCATTGCTAGAAAGCCTTCCATGAAATAAAGAATTGTAACAGAGGCATAAAAAAATGTGTTATTTTCTAATACTTTTTAATTGGTGTGTTCTTGATATCACAGCTTTGAGGAGAAGCCCCTTGTCAAAATAAGTACGGGTCATGCACAAGGCCATGAAATTCCATTCTTTACATTTTAAGTAACATCAAGATTGTTCTTTTCCTTCACAGTTTGGCAGATCAGAGTTCACTTTTAAAATGGGAGAAGTTAGTTACTTATCAAAGCATTTGATTAATTAGCTAGGCCTGTCAGGCCAAACAGAACTAGCCAAGTCTTTTAAATCTCTTAATATGCGCCAATTTTCACAATAACCTGTTTCATTCATGGCCTTGGCGTTTTAAATTCTTGCTCATTAGTGACCTGGTATTTGGGCTTGTCTGAAAGGAAAGCATCCATCGTGTTAAACAGGGCTCATTATGGATTATAGGTTTTCGAATGGAGATGCCCATGCACAAAAGACTGCCCTCCCATTTTCCTCTGAATCGCTAATTGGGCCTTCACCTTGTTTTTTACGAGCAAAAGGCTGAGCTTCAATAAGGAGGCAGGCTTTTATAATGTCACAGTTTGGGGTTTGTACTCAAGAGCGGGTCACCTATCATTATCAGTACAGATGCGCAACTAAAGTAAAGCATGTGTTTGGCTTTGCTGCAACAATAAAAATAATGGCTGCTTTTAAAACTAGTAAAACACTGAACTTGATGGAAAGAGAAATTCATTGACTATATCACCCTACAATAGCTCAATTCCCTGAGTGATAAAATACAACCTCCAGACACTCAGAAATAAACATCCGATAGTTAAGAAATAAATGAAACAATTCCAAACCACAGTACCCCTCGCTGACTTCTAAAGAAATACATTTCTTATACTCCCAAAGAGATGCATGTATTATGATATCCCCAGGGGTTCTGCCTCATCATTGTACATCATACAAATGTCTCTAATAGAAATTCCTTTTGAATTTGCCTTGGTTAAAATAATCTTCTATTTGGTGTATGGTTCCAATTTGTTTTAAAATACTATATTACTCGAAGTAATTCTTTTCCTCACTTCCTTTTTATTTTCTTTCAAAATTTACTGTTCATTTCCAATTACTCCAGACCCTAATAGTCTATTTTGCTTTTGGCAGAATTCGTATTTCTGTTTAGTTGCATTCTGCTTGTTGAATTTCTTTCCAGTGAATGTCTCTGCAGTGGCTTCTTTTGATGGCAAAATATTACACTACTTGTTTAGGACCTTCAGTTTCCGTTTGTAATCTGTCCCTACCGTCAACCCTCTTAGTAAGCCAAGTGTCCTAATTAATTCACTGTACCCTCTGATGTAAGTATTTATGGATGTGACTCAAAATGCTGATACACAAGTTCCTATTGGCCTTAAAAGAAATAATTTTCCTGGCAGTGTTATCAATTTTAAAAATTCAGATTTCATACATTTGAGGTGAGCAGATTCAGCAGACAACCTCAGTGTGGTGTCATGTTAATGGAGTCCTGGAAGCTGCTGGTGTTAAAATGAGTAAATTAAGGAGTCAACACTGCTTATTTAGGCACATTAGGATAAAATAGTATGAGAGCTGGGACTTAACAAAAATCAATTCAGCATGCGGAGTGCACATCCATCAGGTCTTTGTTATGATGTCAGGGGGAGAGCAACCTGGTTTTATTTTATGAAGAATGCTACATTAGCATCCCCATGTCCTTGGACGACTGTGACATTTGCTGTTACAGGACTACTTTGAGGCATCCACAAGGCCCTCAGAGACTACTCCAAGTACATTAAAAAAATTAAGTTGGCATCAAATGACTTATTGAACTCTTTATTGATATCCTTGGGATTTGCTTGTCAATCTTCACAGTGGTTAGTCACCTTCCATACAGATTGCATTAAGTACGAGGTTGCAACAGTTATGTTGATGATTTGTGCAAATTACTTTTTTCTATCCAGTCCCCACACATTACAACAGTAATAAAAGCAGCTTGAATTTCAGGTATGGCCTGGGCGTTTTATTTCACAGTAACTTCTAGGTAGATATTATCCCCTCTCTGAGACTTTAAGCATTACCTCAGTGTCACAAACCAGGGCCCTTGCCACTGACTTCAGCTATAGAAAATAAGTTTTAAATTTTATTCTGACCTAGGTTTTGTACCCTGAAAGACTTCAGAGATTGTATTTTATAGATAATGTAATAATTCTTTCTTATTGAACTACATTTGTTAATTTACACTGTTGTGCCAATCTCTGCTATACAGGAAAGTGACTTAGTTAGACACCTATATACATTCTTTTTTATATTTTTTGCCGCTATGGCTTGTCACAGGATATTGAAGATAGTTCCCTGTGCTGTAGATAATAATTATTGAATTCATCTTATTTTTGTATTTGCGCATTTCCCTTGCCAAAATAAAAACTTGCCTGAACATGTTCTTTACTCTGGTCTCTCTCCAAAACTATTAGCTTTTATTAAAGGGTTGGAGCCTAGATGTTTAATTTCACAGGCATACATATTGATTTGTATTTGAATACAGTTTTAATATGCATTAATAGTAGTTCAAAATATGTAAGTAATTTTTTAGTAATATCTACTGTAGAAGACTTCATAGTCTTATATAAAGTAAAAAAGGATTATAAGCAAGAAATATTACATTCTACCCAGGTTATTGTCATAACCCATCTTCCTGGTATCCTTTTATTTTAACAATTTAAATTTTTTATTAAAGTGATGTTGCTCAAATCTAAAGCTTAGGGAAAATAGGAAAAGCATCAAGAAGATAATAGAGATGGCATGTAGTCTCACAGTCTTGCTAATAGATGATATTCTTTCAGATCTTTCACTTACATTTTCCAGTGTATGTATAAAGTTTTTCTGTGTGTTCATGTATACTTAGTACAAGCAAATAATTATGCTACTTTGGTACATTTTAAGGATGTGCCATAATTTTTTAGTTAATTACCTGCTGTTGGAATTTAAACTGATACTGAGCTATTGTGCTTCTAAATATTTCTTTGACCATTCCTGAATATATAGCTTCTTTTTAAGAAGGTAAAATGTTATGAATGTTTAAATTTCAGACATTACCAAAACACCTTTTACTTTTAGGACTACCTTGAATGGCATAATCATTCATTACTTCATTCAAAACCATTTGTTTTGAATGTTTTGCCTAGCACTAGGCATTGTGGTAGGCAATGATATAAAACGGATGGCCCTTTTGCTCTCCCAGAATTTACCACGCAAGGAGCAGAGACAAATTTGAACTAAGTAACTGTACAAATACCTTCTGGATAGAACTTGTGTTATGAAGGAAAAGTTAGGAAGTTTGAACCAGATCTAGTTTGAGGAATCAGGAAACAGCTCCCTAAAGAAATGATATCTGACACTTGAAAAGTGAGGTTGTGCATGGGATGTAATATATACTGTGTTACATCCTTCTGGCAATCATTACCTTCCTACTGGGGAATGCTAGGTATGCTTTGACATATTCTAAGTCAGGTCATTTTATTCCATTTTATGGTTAGACAATTAAAAAAAAAATAGTTTATAGAGTCTCTTTCCAATGCTTTTGCTCACAATTACAATGATTAACATGTGTTGGTCCAGAACTATTTTTAAAAGGAAAAAGTGATGCCCATACTCAAAAGAGTTGCATGTCACCAAGGTTGAGTTCCATCTTACAAGCAATGTATTTAGTGCTATTCTTGGAGCCAAGGGAAATTCCAGTTCCAGTTGTCCAATAGTCATCTTTGAGGGTCTTAAGCAAAAAGGAGAGGACCTTGGAATACCATATTAGACTGTAAACAGTAACACCTTTAAGTCTGACTTTCTCTCTTTGGACATATCTACCCATCACTCTATCTACACTCACCAAAATCACTAATGAGGAAACAAAAATGTGTGGACATTAACTTTTATAATGTCAGAAACTCATGTTTTTTTGAATGAACTGGACTGGAAGAAGCACAAGCTGGAATCCAGATTGCCAGGTGAAATATCAATAACCTCAGATACACAGATGAAACCACCCTTATGGCAGAAAGCAAAGAGAAACCAAAAAGCCTCAGGATGAAAGTGGAAAAGTTGGCTTAAAACTCAGCATTCAGAAAACTAAGATCATGGCATCCAGTCCCATAACTTCATGGAAATAGATGGGGAATCAATGGAAAAAGTGACAGATTCTATTTTTTGGGCTCCAAAATCACCACAGATGTTGACTGCAGCCATGAAATTAAAAGACACTTGCTCCTTGGAAGAAAAGCTATGACCAACCTAGACAGCATATTAAACAGCAGAGACATTACTTTGGTGACAAATGTCCTTCTAGTCAAAGCTATGGTTTTCCCAGTAGTCATGTGTGGATGTGAGAGTTGGGCTAAAAAGAAAGCTGAGCACCCAAGAATTGACGCTTTTGAACTGTGGTGTTGGAGAAGACTCTCGAGAGTCCCTTGGACTGTAAGGAGACCCAACCAGTCAATCCTAAAGGAAATCAGTCCTGAATATTCATTGGAAGGACTGATGCTGAAGCTGAAACTCCAATAGTTTGGTCACCTAATATGAAGAACTGACTCACTGGAAAACAACCCTGATGCTGGGAAAGATTGAAGGCAGGAGGAGAAGGGGTCAACAAAGGATGAGATGATTGGATGGTATGTATTACTGACTCGATGGACATGAGTTAGAGCAAGCTCTGGGAGTTGGTGATGGACAGGGAAGCCTGGCGTGCTGCAGTCCATGCAGTTGCAAAGAGTCAGACACGACTGAGCAACTGAACTGAATATCTTTGTTTCTAGACCACCATTTTCTTAGTTAGTCTCAGCATTAAATTTCTATAGAGCAAGTGTCTTTGATTCTTTGTTAAATATTTCAAAATGTACTTCTTATATTTTGTTGTTTAGTTGCTAAGTTGTGTCCAACTCTCTTGAGACTCCAAGGACTGTAGTTTACTAGACTCCTCTGTCCATGAGATTCTCCAGGCAAGAACACTGGAGTGGGTTGCATTTCTTTCCCACCCAGGGATCAAACTTGTATCTCTTGTATTAGCAAGTGAATTCTTTACCACTGAACCCCCTGGGAAGTCTACTTCTTATTATATAAAACTATGCAAGTACCATTTTCCTAACAGCCCAACTAATGAATTAATTCTTAATATTAATGAATTGGCACAGAATATGCCATGATGTAACATGAGTTTTCTGTTGGATTAAGTCAACACCCTTATGTATGAGCCCCACAGAACTGTAGTTATTTCATTTTTTTATCCAAAGAAAAAATACCTTATAAACATTGTTGATACAAATATCACCATTTAAAATACAGTGGGTTGCTAGCTTTCTCTTTTCTCTGGGAAATGTATGCTTGATTGACTGGGATTCAGTGAAACCTCTCATTAGGGCACTATGGTTCATTAAGACTTAAAGAGGCATCACTGAAATTTGCATTGGCCATGCTGTGATCTCTGGGCCTTTCTGAATGGTAATCAGGAAATGTTATGCTGTGTGTGCTTGACTTCTGCAATGGTTTTAGCGGCTTTTCTTTTTTAAAAAACACTTTAGTGCTGAAGCCTTGTGTTATATCAAATATTGGCAAGTTTCTTAGGGATGGTATCTTTCTGTTTCCGAACTGAGATTAAAAAAATCAGATTCTTATATAAAGCATGTAAATAACAAATTCAAATATGATGCTGGATTTGTTTTTCACTTATTAGGAAGAGCATGTTAGTGTCTTTATTTCTGTTTTATTTCCTTAAGCTGAATGGAATGTCTGCATGATTATAAAGCACTAGAAAAATCAATAAGCAGTGTAGATATTGATTTATTGAATGTCGAACGTTGCAGATTGAGAGAAACCACATTCAAATGTGATAATTTAGTGAAGAGTGGGCTGAAATAAGGGTCACATTACTAACTGGCATGGGATTACCAGATAGATGCATATCATAGCCAGATCCACAGGGAAAGGACTTGTTTAACCTACATGAGAGAACAACTTGTGCTCAGGCATTTGAGAATCAGTAAGTTCTCCATAATTAGACCAGCTAGAAATACTTCTTTTATCAAATGGGCCCAAGAGATCAACCTGCCGTTGCTTTGCTGGCTAGAAAGATACCATCATAAGTAGTACATTTTTCCTTTAACAATATTCCTTTAGAAATCATTTAAGCTGACACTGTACCTAGTCCAAGTGGCCAAATATTTCTCTCTATATCTACTGCTACAGATTGGTTTGCTTATGCTCTCTGCACATTTGGCTCTGGTTGGTGGGTGTGAACGTGTTCCCTGGGGTGGCCTGCATCACACAGAATTGGAAATCTCTCTTTACTCACCTGATTTTCCCACTCTTGTGTTTCCTCTGTGGAAGGAACTGGTGACCACTCTTAGCTCCACACCTATCAAAGGCCTCACAAAAAAGAATGTTTCTAATAAATATTTGTTGGATAAATTAACTTCTATAGATTTTCACTGTCTAGCACAGTGGCTGACACAATTATATCCTTGATAGATGTCATGAGTAAGTGAATGAATGGATACATGCATGGATGCTTATCATTTGTTTCATGAATATTTCCAGTTTTATTGATGTGACTTATTGGAAGCATAATCTCAGGCTTACGGGGGTGGGGGAAGGTTAGAGAAAAATTATTTCAGTTATCCTGTTGGACTATCAGGGTAAGATTTGTTTTTTGGCAATCACTTCCTCAAACTTCTGTCCCCCCCACCCACACTCCCAATTAAAAAAAAAAAAACAGTAAAATGCAAATTAACTGAGCCTTGATAATTCTGTGTGGGAGATTTCTGTGGAGAGTGTACTAGTTAAGGTATATGTTTTTACTTATGAGTGTGTCTCAATTTCACTGACAATGTATTTTGAGCTTTGAAAGCTATTTTTACTCTTTGGATAACAAAGTTGAAAAATAATATGTTTAGCAGGGATATAGTGATTTAGAAACAAATGATCAAATTACCTACATTTTTAGTCACATTATTATTGGATTGGCCAAAAAGTTTGGGTTTTCTGTACCAGTACTGAAAAACTTGAATGAACTTTTGGCCAACCCACTATTATTATTATTATTTTTAATTTCATGATTTACCTTAAATTTATATAAAGGAGAACATACTGAAAGCTCTATCATAACAATATTCAAAGTATATGGCCTAAAGCTCACTCGTGGATACTCCTTATATGGTAAAGCGATAGACTTTCATAGACTTTCATTTTTATAAAGGTTCAAGGGCTACTTACTAACACTATTAATAGTTACCTGCTAAGGTAATTATTAAAGTTTGGAAACATTTGTTGTAAACTTAATACAATACTAAACTTTATAGAAATCATTTCAGAAATTAGGTTGCCCTTTAAACCTCAACTATGCTGCCAGTAATGAAACATGTAAACTTCTAAGATAATTTTAATTCCCAGAATTTTGGGAAAACATGCTTTGTTAATGTCAAACTGTAAGGCCGTTATGCTAAAGTCGTTTTCAGTTTTCTGGCATTGAGTAATGCATGGTATTGAAGTATAAATGTCAGGTTTATGCTGAAAAGATTTTTATTCTTGGAGATGCAACCTGACTTCATTGGGTCCCTTTGAGACTAGTGTTTCAATGAAAAGATGTTGAAATATAATCCAGAAATCCTTGTAAATTAATGTGGTCTTTCCTGAAGGTCTTTCTAGGAGGCAACAGTGAAAGTTGCTTTAAATAAGGTGTATATATCAAGACTTCCTAATACTCCCTCCTATTTAAACATCCCTTCAGAGTTCCATACCTAAGGGCACCGCTCCTTCTCTTCTCCTCTCGACCTCTCTCCTTTCTATCCATTTCTTCAGTCATCCTTACTTCTAAAATACAGTATTTTGGCCTGTCTGGTTGGCCTCTGATACTGTCCTGTTCCCTCTTCAGTCTGATCAATGAAGGCTAGGTGATTATAAAATTAGTAAAGGAATGAAGCCCAGGGGGCTAAGTGGGGGTAAGGAATATAAAAAGTATAATTCAATTATGTGTCTTGCTCCTGTCTGCATCGTAGTTAAACATGACATTCGTCTAACTAAAGGGAATCAAAAATCTTGAGGTGCTACTTTTCTCAGTTTGAGGTCCCCGTAAAGCAGAGCCTGAGACTAAGGTTTGGATGCAAGTCGTTTCTTTGGTCATCATCCCAGGAAGTAGAAGAGGCAGAGAGTAAGTCAGAGAACAGGGGAAAATACAGCAAAGGTTAGAAGTTCTTGAGCTGGTTAGCACTGTGGGCAACTGAGGCTCAGTCCTGCTGGGGACTCTGAAGAAAAATGTGGAACACACAGCCCTCTCTAAACAGAAGTGTCCCTGTAAAGAGCACTCCCCAGTAGGACTTTCTGGTGATGGAAATATTCTGTGCCCACATTGTCTTGGATCATATCCCCAAGTGACTACTAAGCATTTGAAATACGGCTAGAGTGACTGAAGAATTGGATTTTTAATGTATTTAATTTTAATTAATTTAAATCAAACGGCCACATGATAACTGGCTAGGGACTACTCCATTGGACAGCAGAGCTCTAAAGCAGCTCAGATATGAACCACTAACTCCTTTTCCCCTAGTTGTGAAGGTGTCTGGGGTGGAGGGATATTAACTCCCTTGAACTTCCAACCCGCCCAGTGTGGGGGCTGATATCCACCATCCCTGTGGAAGAAAAGTTGAGAGAAACCCTGCCTCCATGTCAGGAGACTGCCAGCCCAGCGGCAGCTCCAGAGGAAAGCGCTTCACAGAGGGGCTGAGAGGATCAGCTGGAGGCGCAGAATGGCTCTTCTGCTGCCTTCTGGAGCATTGAAAAGGCAACGGTTTGGTACATTCGCATCTGTTTTTTATGATTCTGTATCTAATTCACTTCATGACAAATTTAATTCTGTTAGTATTTCTGAAGTTCTAAGTTAATTTAGTGCTTTGAAGCTTTTAATATTTTCTGAATAGTTTTTTTTTTCTTTTAAAACTTTAATAATTTTAATTTTGCTTTAAGTTATTCACCAGGACAAAACTATCACCTCATTATTAAGTAGTATTTTATGGTGTTTTCAGTGATTGCATTTTGAAATGCAAGGAGAAAATGCTATTGCTCTACATTTTCATCTTCATAGAAGTGTATTTAGTTTCAATAATAAATAAAGACTACTTCAAGTTATTTGTCACTAATGAATGCCATAGTTTTGTAAATTGCATAAGCTAAATAAAAATAATATGATGAAAAGTATGTAGCAACTTCTAGTGATTCAAATTATAAAAAGTTATGAGGCTCTATTTTCTTCAAAGTTAGATTTAAACCATTCTATTCATATTTAAATTTTTCAAAATTGAATTTTCTGAGAAAATATTACTTGTCCCTAAAGAAATCTACCAAGCTTTAAAAATGTAAAGTTTATATGGCATAAATGAAGCTAAATAACACATTAGAAAGCTCCTCTGCAGATATTAAAAAAACAAATTTACTCTTACTTTTTGCATTTCTATGAAATGACTGTTTAAAGGGTAGGAATAAAGGCCAAAATTTGCATTTAAATGGAGATATTTTAAGAAGAAATGCCGATTTGTGACCTTTACCCTTGCAGCTAGTTTTTTTTTTTTTTTTTAAGGTGGAAGAATCAAACTTCAGAAAAAAATGCTAGAAGTGGGAATATACTGATAGCAAATATTTAGCATGACCAGCTTCTAGAGCAGTGTGAGTGGTCTTTTCATACCCTTTTCATACCCTTTTCGAGCAAATTGTGCTTTGTCAGGAATGAATTCAATCAAGTGCAATGATATTGGGTAATTGATTCTGACTGGTATAAATCAGGGGTCCTGATCACTGCAGACTCAGTGTAAGGAAGAGTAAAATGAGAAGGGCCAGTGAAGTGTCTGTTGATGATCATAGGTTATTAAATTTCTTCATTCTATGTGTAGGTATCTCAAAATTTTAGGACATTTTTGTATTTACAGATTGTTTTGTACTACAGTGTCTACTCAGGAACAACCAGAATCATTGACTGTAATAACTTTACTGTCTTCTGGATTGTATTAGTCATTGTTAAAGCTCAGTGGATTTAGGATAATGGGCATTGTGAAGTCGCTCAGCCGTGTCCGACTCTTTGCGACCCGGTGGACTGTAGCCTACCAGGCTCCTCCGTCCGTGGGATTCTCCAGGCAAGAATACTGGAGTGGGTTGCCATTTCCTTCTCCAGGGGGTCTTCCCGACCCAGGGATTGAACCCAGGCCTCCCGCATTGGAGGCAGGCACTTTAACCTCTGAGCCACCAGGGAATGCCCTCCCTAATGGGCATTAGGGAGGCACAGATTTTAAAGGTGCTTTAATGATTCCTCTCTAAGCATTGACTAGTTGTGTGTTTTTGAGAATATACATTTATTTGAGTGAATGAATGATGAAGAGAGATCGATTTTTTAGCCCTGACTCTTCTCTTACCATGGTGAAATGGAACTAAAAGATGCTCTGTTAAATTCAGTTTTGCTGTTGTATGTGCATAAGCTCCTTTATAACAACTTTATTTTGGCTCCATCAGTCCCTTCATACTGCTGGTTCTCCCACCATTAATTACTTGGACTTGGGACACATTAGGGAAAAGAGAGCCCTAGAACTCCAGACCATTTTCTGTGGAGAGTTTCAGGAATCAGAAGAGAAAATAAGGTGGACTTCTGAAGGCTTGCATTTGGAACAGTAATTCTGCTCACAGAGGAAAGAACATGTGAAAGATGAGTTAACAACCAATCCAAGGTGAGTCCAGGACTGGGCAGACAGACAGTAAGAGGTAAGCCATATGAAGTATCATGTTTAGAGAAACACAGGCATCCTGGACGTTTGGTAGCCCTCACCTGGGCTCAACCCTAGGGAAACTGATATGTAAGATCGTGAATTCAGTTCTTGCTTCACTTGGAACAAGTTTGAGAAATCCAGGCTTTAAAGACCTGATTCAAGGTGAGGGAAATGAGAGAGGGAATAACATAAGAGCTTAGTCCCTGTGGATCTGACTCAGGTGAACCAAGCTGGTTGTAGGTATCCAGGGTCAGTATATCACTAAGAGTCAGTTGTCACCCTGCTCAGACCCTGGCCCAGAGAAATTTCTACTGCTGCTGCTCTGGAAGGGGCATTATGCCATCCTCTTAGAAGCTGAAACTTGAGAAGCCACTGCCATGGCAATTCCATTTTAATCATTTTTACCTATTTCTTAGCAGATGCCAGACACTGTGCTAGGCCCCATCACATGCAATATCTTGGTGTTACTTGGTATTACCAATACCTTGGTATTAATACTCTACTAATAATAGTTATTATTATTCCTTTGACTCACCTTTCCCATGCATTGCTTCTTCAGAAAAAAAAAAAATCACAAAAATGTTAATATGGCCAATAGCCTACAATGAAAGATTTTACCATTGGCTTTTCTATTTCTGTTTTTGCTAAACACATTTAGACTCCCAAATGAATATATTGGTAGCATAATTCCCCAAAAGGTGGATTGCTCGTAGTTATTAGACAAAAAAGCAAACAAAGCAAAAACAAACAAAACTCATCAAATCAAAAAATACACTAAAGAATGAGGGTTCCCAGCTCCAAAATATTTGGGAAATGGTAGGCTAAATACAGTTAGGCTATTTACATTTTTCTGCAATGCTTATCAGAGTCTTTCAATTTGCTGAAAGAACATTCAAGAAGGACTGGTGTATGCTGAGTTTCTCAAAAATGTGACCTGGGAATAGTTTCCACTGAAGCATCTTGAGAGCTTGATGCCTGACAGCACAGATTGGTTAAAATCCCAGTGTCTCAGTTTCATTCATTGCTGAAAGAAGCTATAATTCCTTAGGAAAATTCTGGCAGGGATGCTGGGTATGGTCCAGCTGGTTATGCTTTCAAAAAGGTCAAGGCAAAAAGGGATCCACATAGTGGCTCCAAAAAATTCCAGGTTAATGAAGCATTCGCCCCTTATTACTCTATGTACTTTTCATAATTCTTCAGTACTCTAATGAATGAGTACTGTCTATTAAGCTAGTATTCTTTAATCATAAGATGGCAGAGACTCTGAAGGGTTTTAATTGAAATGTATAAAATTATGAATGCCATCCAGAAGTTGTCCGTACTGTTTAGTCAAATTCTAGAAGACAGAACTGACTACATTAACTCTTTCCTACTTGCATCTTGAGGATTAATTTCTAGGTAGTTAGTTCAGTCACTCAGTCGTGTCCGACTCTTTGCGACCCCATGAATCGCAGCATGCCAGGCCTCCCTGTCCATCACCATCTCCCAGAGTTCACCCAAACTCATGTCCATTGAGTCCGTGATGCCATCCAGCCATCTCATCCTCTGTTGTCCCCTTCTCCTCCTGCCCCCAATCCCTCCCAGCTTCAAAGTCTTTTCCAATGAGTCAGCTCTTCACATGAGGTGGCCAAAGTATTGGAGTTTCAGCTTTAGCATCATTCCTTCCAAAGAACACCCAGGACTGATCTCCTTTAGAATGGATTGGTTGGATCTCCTTGCAGTCCAAGGGACCCTTAAGAGTGTTCTCCAACATCACAGTTCAAAAGCATCAATTCTTCGGCGCTCAGATTTCTTCACAGTCCAACTCTCACATCCATACATGACCACAGGAAAAACCATAGCCTTGACTAGACGGACCTTTGTTGGCAAAGTAATGTCTCTGCTTTTTAATATGCCATCTAGGTTGGTCTTAACTTTTCTTCCAAGGAGTAAGCGTCTTTTAATTTCATGGCTGCAATCACCATCTGCAGTGATTTTGGAGCCCTCCAAAAAATAAAGTCTGACACTGTTTCCACTGTTTCCCCATCTATTTCCCATGAAGTGATGGGACTGGATGCCATGATCTTCGTTTTCTGAATGTTGAGCTTCAAGCCAACTTTTTCACTCTCCTCTTTCACTTTCATCAAGAGGCTTTTTAGTTCCTCTTCACTTTCTTCCATAAGGATGGTGTCATCTGTATATCTGAGGTTACTGATATTTCTCCCCACAATCTTGATTCCAGCTTGTGCTTCTTCCATTCCAGCGTTTCTCATGATGTACTCTGCATAGAAGTTAAATAAGCAGGGTTACAATATACAGTTTTGATGTACTCCTTTTCCTACTTGGCACCAGTTTGTTGTTCCATGTCCAGTTCTAACTGTTGCTTCCTGACCTGCATATAAGTTTCTCAAGAGGCAGGTCACGTGGTCTGCTATTTCCATCTTTTCTAAAATTTTCCGTAGTTTATTGTGATCTGCACAGTCAAAGGCTTTGGCATAGTCAATAAAGCCCAAGTAGATGTTTTCCTGAAACTCTCTTGCTTTTTCCATGATCCAGCGGATGTTGGCAATTTGATCTCTGGTTCCTCTTCCTTTTCTAAAACCAGCTTGAACATCTGGAAGTTCACTGTTCATGTATTGCTGAAGCCTGGCTTGGAGAATTTTGAGCATTACTTTACTAGCATGTGAGATGAGTGCAATTGTGCAGTAGTTTGAGCATTCTTTGGCATTGCCTTTCTTTGGGATTAGAATGAAAACTGACCTTTTCCAGTCCTGTGGCCACTGCTGAGTTTTCCAAATTTGCTGGCATATTGAGTGCAGCACTTTCACAGCATCATCTTTTAGGATTTGAAATAGCTCTACTGGAATTCCATCACCTCCACTAGCTTTGTTCGTAGTGATGCTTTTTAAGGCCCACTTGACTTCACATTCCAGGATGTCTGGCTCTAGATGAGTGATCACACCATCATGATTATCTGGGTTGTGAAGATCTTTTCTGTACCGTTCTGTATATACTTGCCACCTCTTCTTAATATCTTCTGCTTCTGGGTAAAAACTCTCTAAAGGGCTGTTAACAGAAATTCAAGCTTTTAGAGCTATATCCTAACTTTTGGTGATGATGGGCCATTAAAGAGATTACCAAGTTCAGTGAATCTGTTTGGCAGAAATGTACATAGTAATTGAGAATTTTCCTCCTCTGAAAACATGTTTGTACATAGGATGATGGATAAATATTAAATATTAGGTCAAGAAATATTTCATGAAAGGGTAAATAAAAATAGATTGTGAAAAATGCAGTTGTGTTATACAGAGTTCATAGTTTTTAGAATGATAAGAGGAAATAGAAATCCTATGATTAGTTAGAAAGATGTGATGGATTTGTTTGTAAATTAAAGTTAGATGACTTTTACCTTTTGTTCATTATTGATTCCTAAAGGCTAAATTGTAAAGTGTTTATTATATATGCATAATATCTAGGAAATAAAATTAAACTTTTTAAATGAGCTTCATCTTCCCAAGAACCATAAAATAGGTTATGAGTGGATTTCTTCATCAAGACAGAGACTTACCATTAGGACATTTTGATTATCTGACGGGAAATTGTTACATAAATTAAGAAATAAGCTTACTACAGCAATGGAAAAATTCCTATGTGCTTAGGAGCCCCTAGCGAGGATAATGATAACTAGGTACATCCTTAAAAACAAACGCAGCTCAACTTTTTAGTATTCTTGTTATTTAACAAATTGCAGTGTGAATGGATGTGTAACAAAACCTTGGAAATGTTCTTCCTCTAAGTAAGTGCATGTTTTTTTTAATGTGTCTGGCCTTAACTGTATGTTGAAAATGCTTGCCTTTATAATTCCCAAGATCGTGTGTCTGATATAGCACTACAAAAGGGTACTTGAGATAAGAAAGTGAAAGTTAAAGTGAAGTCGCTCAGTCAGGTCTGACTCTCTACAATCCCATGGACTATAGCCCATCAGGCTCCTCTGTCCATGGGATTCTCCAGGCAAGAATACTGGAGTGGGTTGCCATTTCCTTCTCCAGGGGATCTTCCCAACCCTGGGATCGAACCCAGGTCTTCCACAATGCAGTCAGACGCTTTAACCTCTGAGCCACCAGGGAAGCCCTGAGATAAGAGAGACCACTTTTCAATGAAATTGGCCAGTCAGCTCAATAACGCAATAATTTGGATCAGTTTTTTCCCATTAATTAGCAAAACCATGTTTTGGTATGGCAGTTTCTCATGCTTTACATAGGAAATGGGATATAGATGGATTTCCCTATATCATACTCAACCAGGAGTTTATTTTGATTAGTGTTTTGCATATACTAAAATATACACATTCTGACTCCATGGAGAGTGTTGTTATGCAGTTGTTTCCATGAAGCATTCTATCCAGAATGATCACGAAGAAGGAACTAACCCCCGAAGGATAAAATAAAGACTATAGACTATGGCCAAAACAAGCAAGCAAACAAGTGAAAACGACAGACTGAAAAAGTGCTAAGTTAATACTATGAGACAAAAATAAGTAATGAATGAAGTTGGGAAAATGGCTCAAAGCTTTTTTTCCCTACCTGGCAGGATTTCACTGTAAAGCAAATATCTTGTTTATTTGCTTCTATTGTGTAAATATTTGTGTGTATGCAAGTTTTTTACCCACCTCTTTTGTCAGCAACCATTAAATTCAGTGCCCAGAGAGATGCTGTGAATAGGCTACTATAAAATTAGGGTATGCTAGAAACTCATAATTAATTGTATGAAATTCCTTCACAAGACCAGCCAATAGTTCTACATTTTATGTTATGTTAGAAACTGAGGAAATGTCATTTGTGAAATCTAATAAGGCAGAACATTATTATGTTCATACTGAAAGTCTGACTAATCTGAATGGATTAAAGGTGCCTTGTGGAATATCTTGTATTAGTTGACTAATTCTTGTCCTCATTATTAATATTCCGAGGCAACTGTAATACCTACAAGTAAATATCTGTTCAAAATAATTTCAGAAGCATTGCTTGTCAGAGAGAATATTGTTTGCTGTGTTAATGCAGACTAAATGGCATACATTGATTTTATCTCCCTTATAAAATTTTTTTTTGAAAAGCAGATTAGTGAATGGCAGAGTTGTCACCCTTGATAAAACTGTTTCACATCTTTGGAGAGCTTAAACATGAAACACCACAGTGTATTCACTGTCCCTTATGAGCAGTAAGTGGTTTGTAAGATAAAAGAGGGAAACCAGAAGTGAGAAGGTCTCTATTACAGACCCAGTCATATCACACAAAGGGATAGCATGGATTAAATCACAAGGGCCACCCCTCCCCCTCGTTGTCTGCCAGGACCTCAACTGTCCTCTGTGACATACAGCTGAGCAAGAGACATGGAATCACATTTTTCACAGGGATTTGGAATGTCTCTGCGGTCATGGTCTGGCAGTAATAGAAACCATGTGCTGTGGGTCAGGAGGAAAGCTGTCTTGAAACAGAAGAACCCATTTCTTGGCCTGATGACCTTGGGAAAGGTTAGTCATTTCAGTGTACTTTTTCCTTGAAGCAGTGTGGGGGTTGTTTGGGCTACATTTTCCTTTATGTCACTCCTATTTGAGAGGGGGCTAACCACATATTAGCCACAGAGAGGATAGTGTCAGTGATAAGCAAATGGTTAATGTCAGGAGCAATACAATTCTCTTCCAGGGCACCTGGTAGATGATTTGTTGTAGGTTGATTTGCATTTCTCTTTGTGATCTTAAACTCCTTTTGGCTTCCTAATACTTTAAAACCAGAGTCTGATGGAACGAGAGATAGTGTCTAAAAATCTGATTTAAGCTGAGTACTTTGGAGACACTGGACCATTAGCCTGCGTCTTAAGTTGCATTGCCTCTGGAATGCCAGCGTATAAGACAGAGCAATATGAGCTTGTGATGTCTGTCAGCTCTTCTCCAGTTGACACACACTTGCGAGGTATATGGATTGGGTCACTTGAGGTTTCCCATTTCCCATAAAATAATGTTTATCCTGGCCTGATGGCACTCAGAATTGGTTCCTAAGTAATTTTTCCTCTAATCTCTTGTAGTGATCCATAAGCATGTCCCCCAAATTGACAGTGACCTAGAGGCCTTGGCTGTTTAAAATGCTGCTGGTGGGCCGTCATCCAAAGGCCAGTGTTTTGGTACAATCCATACTGAAAGCTGGATTTTGTTTTATATGGGTCTTGTTGAATTAGGAAAGTGTTTCTTCTCCTGCTGAATTTTGATTATATCTCTAAGCAGGAGTTTTCTAAAACTGTGATAAGAGTTGATCAGAAATTCTCAATATCCAAGTGTTCAGTCTCCAAACTACCACATATCCTTTGTTCTCTGTTTCCTCAGATTGAAGTGGGTAGGAAAATGGTGAAAATGTTTCTTCTCATGGGTGTCTGTTACTCACCCCTCTGTGTGCTCCTGGAGGGCTCATGCTTTGAAGTAAATGGGATATAAAAAAATCTCTTAGAATCTTGATTTCAAACTAAGCTTCCTGAAACGGTCACATGACCAACCTTTTATTTTTAATTTATTTTTAATTGGAGGATAATTGCTTTGCAATGCTGTGTTGGTTTCTACCATACACCAGTGTGAATCAGCTGTAAGTATACACATGTTCCCTTACTCTTAAACCTCCCTGCAGCCCCCATCCCATCCCACCCCACCCCTCTAGGTTATCACAGAACACAGGGCTGAGCTCCCTGGGTTATATAGCACTTCCCGCTAGCTATCTGTTTTACAATATGGTAATGTGTATCAAATGACCAAGCTTTAAACTTACCCCCTACTTTTTTTTTTTTTTTTGCCCCCTGAGGTTTCCTCTGTGTATACTTGTTCATTTGTGTCCAGGGAGACTGCAACCAGTTCTCTGGTCAGTCAGGACATTAAAACTAAAAGAAAGAAAGAATGATGGAGTTAAGCTGGCCCTAAAAATATTGATGTTCTATCACTGTAAAGGTTAACAGGTTCTCTCAAAGGAAGGTCATTTTGGAAGCTTAAGAAACCTTTTTCACTTTAGTTTTTGCTCTTATCTGAAAGCTCATCACAGGTTCTCCCATAATATTTTATCTTGATTCTGATAGGTTTCAGAATGAAGAATGGAACATGGCTTAAAGAGTACAAGGCTTCTGTGACAACACTGCATTTTGAAATAAGCCAAAATGATTTGTCTTCATCAGATGTTCCATAGTGATGTTTCACTTCTTTTACTGCATGAAATAAAATTTTGTGATATTATTTCAAAAAATTCATTTGTAAAATTTAGGTCAAAACCACAAATGACTGTAAATTCTTTAAAAAATTATTTTAATTTTGTTTTCTCTATTGCATATACTCTAAATGTTTTCCTTTGACAAATATAAGTATTTCCATTGAAATCTCCATATATTGAAACAACTACATAAACAGAGAATTGGTTATAGTTAAATGACCAGTTTTCTGTAGGATAACTTTATCACAAAGATAATGAAGAAATTAAATAGGCACTCCTTTGAGATGTCTGGCAATCAAACCAGAGGTTTTGATTGAGAAATTCCCTTATTAATGTAGATTAAGTGAATGAACTAATTTCTTTGTAATTTTTTCTGATGGGAACTTTTCACTCCTGAGAGGACCAAGGGAAAACCTAGTATTTTCACTGTCATGAAAAAGACAAAGATATGAGATATCTTTGAAACATTTCCCCTAACGTTCAATACCAAGCTTAAAGTATTGGAGATCACCTGTGATTACATTTCCACTGGAGATTAAAAAAAAAAAAAAAAGGCAGCCCTTGCCACATATAATATATTTGAATGACGCTATAATATAGCTTTCTTGTGTGATCATATAGACATGTCTTGATGTTCTGCTGAATTTCAGTTCTACCACTCCTCATCAAGGCAGTTATTGTAATGCAGTGTAATAAATGAAACTTGAAATGGAATGATTATAAGTAAGCTTGAATTTTGTCTTATTGCCTGCCACTTATAGTAAGACGCCATGAAAGAGAATCCATCTTCTAGGTAATCAAGAAATGTTCCATGATCTGGGTGTTACTCAAGGTTAATATTAAGACTTTCCTTTTGGGTGGTGTTTTATAGAATAGAAATCATGTCACTTTTCCTCCCTAGATATTAAGACAGTCTATTGATTTTTTTTTTAAGTACCTTTCTTATAATCTCCCCGGAGCAGTAATCATGAGCTATGGGCATTTCACTGAAACACTCATATTTAGAAATATTTTCTCAAAATTGAGACCTGTTTGTTTTTTTTTTTTCCTGATGGTACTCTTTTCTGTTCTGTTTATAGTACACCTTGGAAAGTATAAAATGTGCATTGTTATTCTTTGTAACGCTTTACTACCAAGACAGATATAGTAGCTTCAAGGAGGACATTAACTGATTTTTTGAATCAGACCAGCTGTGTGCAATTAAAGTAGAAAATGACTCCTACAATCCATGAGACATTTCTATAATTGTTTTTAAAATGTATTTAAGTAGTTGATTGATTTGCTTTTGTCTGGGATGGACTTTGTTGCTGCACGAAGGCTTTCTCTAGCTGCAGTGAGGGTTTGCTACTCTAGTTGCGGTGTGTGGGACTTTGGGCACGTGGGCTTCAGTGGTTACGGTGCACTGGCTCAGTAGTTGTGGCACATGGGCTTAGCTGCCCCACAGCATGTGGGATCCTCCCAGCATACGTGTGCATTCACTCAGTAGTGTCCAGCTGTTTACTACCCCATCACCTGTAGCCTGCCGGGCCCCTCTGTCCATGGAATTGCCCTGGCAAGAAGACTGGAGTGGGTTGCCATTTCCTCCTCCAGCGAATCTTTTCCACCCAAGGATTGAACTTGTGTTCCCCACATTCGCAGGCAAATTTCCAGCCCCTGGACCGACCACTAGGGAAGTGGTCACAAAGTCATGGGACCAGATGCCATGATCTTAGTTTTGTGAATGTTGAGTTTTAAGCCAGCTTTTTCACTCTCCTCTTTCACTTTCATCAAGAGGCTTTTTAGTTCCTCTTCACTCTCTGCCATAAGGTTGGTGTCATGTGCATATTTGAGGTTATTGATATTTCTCCCTGCAATCTTGATCCCAGCTTGTGCTTCATCCAGCCCAGCATTTCCCATGATGTACTCGGCATAAAAGTTAAATAAGCAGAGTGACAATATACAGCCTCGACATACTCCTTTCCCAATTTGGAACCAGTCTGTTATTCCACGTCCAGTTCTAACTGTTGCTTCCTGAGCTGCATACAGATTTCTCAGGAGGCAGGTAAGGTGGTCTGGTATTCCTGTCTCTTGAAGAATTTTCCACAGTTTGTTGTGATCTGAGCAGTCAAAGGCTTTGGCATAATCAATAGAGAAGTAGATCTTTTTCTGGAACTCTCTTGCTTTTTTGATGAAACAACAGATGTTGGCAATTTGACCTCTCGTTCCTCTGCCTTTTCTAACTCCAGCTTGAATATCTGAAAGTTCACAGTTCACGTACTATTGAAGCCTGGCTTGGAGAATTTTGAGCATTACTTTGCTAGTGTGTGAGATGAGTGCCATTGTGCGGTAGTTTGAGCATTCTTTGGCATTGCCTTTCTTTGGAATTGGAATAAAAACTTACTGTCAGTACCATGAACACATAAATCCAGGCCTTTATCATTTCCTACCATGACTGTCCATGTGGCCTTCTCTCTGGCTTCTGGTCTACCATCTTAGCTTCCCTTTTACCATCCCAACTCTGATCCCCCTGCTAAATTTCCCTAAAACAACCACTTGATCATCTCATACAAGCTTATAAACTTTTCTTGTTTCTTTAGTGTCTATAGAATATGAAAATCGAAGCTTTTTGCATTATGGTTGGAGCAGGGAGAGAAAGCAATTATCTAACTTATTGGCTCCCAAAGGAAATATTGGAACTTCTCTTCAAGTTGACTTTTCTTATCCTTCTAAATTTGTATTATGAAATATGTGTTTCATAACATATATAATTTACCAATATGTTAGTACATAGATATAATTGATGAATAAATATACATATTCACATACACACGCATTATATTACTAGATCACTGATATGACTTCCTTCTTTCCTTTCTCCTTTTCTACAGTGTAGGCAAAGCAGGTAAATTAAATCTGTCCTGTGATAGACCCATAACTAACCTCAACACACTAAGTCTGCTACCGGAGTTTAGACTTGCTTATCATTTCCTTTAGACAAAGGCAATTGGTAAATTTGATCTAGCAGTTTTTCATCTTTTCTTTCTGACCAGTTTTGTTCTCTTTAGAATATTTCGGTGGGACTACC
This sequence comes from Capricornis sumatraensis, assembly GCF_032405125.1. Classification (NCBI taxonomy): domain Eukaryota; kingdom Metazoa; phylum Chordata; class Mammalia; order Artiodactyla; family Bovidae; genus Capricornis; species Capricornis sumatraensis. Next base: position 12,060,178 of record NC_091083.1, read on the forward strand.
AATCTAACTCTTCTGTTTGGCCTGGGCTGACTCTTTCGCTCCTTCTTGTTAACTTCTTTACTATCTTACTGTTTCCTTTATACACATTCTTACCTGCACATATTCTCTTCCATTCTCCCTGTTAGTCGTCTTTCTGTTAGCCTCAGAGCCCTGTATTTTGATGCTTTCAGCCTGCAAGCAGCTTTCGAACTATGGGCACGCCATGATGACTTTGTGCTATGGGAACTACCAATGCCACTACTGCCAAATCACCAAGCTGTCCTGCCCCGTCCATTCACTTTGCCTCTTATATATCCTTCCTCCTTGCATAGAGATCTTCCTCCTTTGCATAGATCTCAATGCTAATTCTGAGACCATCCTGGCTTTCTACTTCATGGTTCACTCACTGGATAATGAGTTGTTCTGGCATTAGAAGTTAAAAATGGCATTCCTGACATGGTCTGAGACTCTCAATATTCCATACTCTCTTCGTGGCAGCATAATGTATTTTTCTCTAAAAGCTCAGTAGTCTGGGAGGCAAAGTTCTGGCTTAGAAAAGCTGATTGAAAGATAGCTCCTCAGGATACCAACTGCCTGGCCTAGATCCTGTTTCCTTTTTTTTTCCCCCCCGCTTTAGCGTTATATACTTCCAGACAAAAGGAACATACCTTTTTCTCAACAAAAGTATAAGCAGACAAACCCATGCAAACTGGTCCTTATGATGACTGTATTCAGAGTGAATCCAAGACAACTGTCAAAGGGAACAGGAGAATATTCCTTTTGGAATATCAGTAGGAGCTCCCGATGCACTCCCTGTGAATGCTATCTGCATTCAAGTTCTGCGTGCTCTGCCCTGTCTGCCTTCTTAAACCTGTCCTTTGTCCTCTCTAATGCTTCAGTCGTTTTGAACTATTCTCTATTGTCCAGACAGAGCCTACCTCTCTGCCTTTGTCCTTGGCCTAAAATACCACCACAGACATCACGTACCTGTTGAAATCATATCTATTTTTGCCTGCCTAACTCATATAATGATAATGATCATCAAACAACCTCTGCTAACCATCTTCACCACATTTAAATTATTTCCCATCAGATGCCCTGTGGCATTTATTTTGTGGCATTCTTATGATAGCCTTGTCACATCCAGTGTGTGTATGTGTGCTAAGTTGCTTCAGTTGTGTCTGACTCTTGGTGACTCTATGGACTGTAACCTACCAGGCTCCTCTGTCCATCGGATTCTCCAGGCGAGATACTAGAGTGGGTTGCCATGCCCTCCTCCAGGGGATTTTCCCAACCCAGGGGTCAAACTCACATTTTTTTACATCTCCTTTATTAGCAGGAGGGTTCTTTACCATTAGTGCCACCCAGGAAGTCCCATCACATTGTGACTTTATGGTTATTTTTGTATAGTTTTAAAAAATTATTTCTGTAATACTTATCCTGCTAGTTTGTAAGTCCTTTGAGGACAGGTTGTGTGTCATATTCATCTTTGTATATTCCTGACTGCCTAGTTATAATGATATTAATATATTGGAGGCACGTTGGCATTTCGGGAGGAGATTATATAACTGAATGAAATGGTTCACAATGATGTATTCTTCTGATGGAAGTTTTTAACCTAATACTGCTGAGATTTTTTCAGTCAGCAAAGAGACAGTAGTGCACCATTCTGACATTCCTTTGAGCCACATGTTTATTCAGTGTATACCCTCTCACAGGAAGATATTTAATAAAAAAAAAAAAAAGAAGAAAAAAGAAAATCGGTAGCTTGATTATATGCTTAGCCAAGAAATTTCTTTTGCAGTTCTAAGGAAAATCTCCAGCAAACCAAATTACTCTCCCAGCAATGCACTTCAAAGGAGAGAAGAATGCATTTCTTGTACAGGATTCTTGGATATGTTTGATCATTAGTCAGGGCAAGTAGTTTGACTTGAGGCTATTTACTCTGCAGGAATAAAAAAGAGCAGCATTGCTTCAACCAAGAGGAGTGTCCCAGCCCTTCGCCAAGCAGAATTTAATTTGATCTGTCAGAGAAGTAATAGAGGTTTACTATAAGAGTGAGTCTCGATCAGTAATATTTGGTTAACTTTTGAGCTACTAAAATGCTCCTTCCCCCTTAAATGACCTTTTTTAGAAATAATAAAAACAAGGACACTTGGCACCAAGTAATTGTCTGAGAACCTGAAAATTTCACAGCAACTGTTATTATTGAAACAGGTTTTGTTTTTCTCAGTCTGAGTCTTGCTCTTACACTTGTGTGTATATGTATATGTGTGTGTATGTTTAATACATACCAGTGGGCTATGGCTGATAATTATTTCAACTAGGAAGTGCCACAAAATATGTTTGATGTAATCAAAATATAATGTAATATTATTAGACTTTTAATTACAAATGCACAAATATTTCTTGAAGAAAATCAATTGCTGAAAAAAAAATGGCTTTAAATGTCAACTTAAAAAAATAAACTAAATACATATTGTCTAATATGAGATAGGCTTTATACTTTCTAGGGGAAAAATTGCACATCACCTTTGAACATGTAATTTTTCAAAATTTAACTTTTTAATTAAATTTAATTTCAGTTATAAGGTGTTCATTACCATTTGGCACATTCTTCAGTTAAAATAATTAGCAACAATAATTAAAACTTTTCATGCTTGATTTTTCTAGTCTCAATTTTTAGGAAAATGATGCTGTAAATTTATAGAAAATAAATAAATTGGTATATAATCACAGATGCACTAGACAACATCTATTTATAACTTTTCACCATGAACATCCTGAAAGAAATGATTATTTTTTAAATTTTAGACAAAAGAAAACATTCAAAGAGAGTACTAGTGAATCATTTGTTATTGGTTACTTTCTTAAACAGAGTGAAACAACTTCTGTAACATTAATTTTAAAAAGTTAATTCCCATGTTCTAATGCTAGCATAATGAGTTTTTTTCCACAGTGAACTCTAATGAGTTTATGAACGTGCTGCCATATTTACGGTAGAAGCAATGCAAATTTGATTCATGTTTATTTATGCATGCATTACATTTGGGAATATATTTAGGGACCAGAAGCTTGCTGGAGAATTTGTTACAGGAAAGAAAACTTATGAAGAGGACTTCTTATCCCAGGAGTGGAATTAAGGTAGAATTAACAAGGAATTGAAGTTATCTTTGATCATGATTTTTTATTCCACTTTTATTCACTTTGAGGAAGTGTTGCCTGCTTTTTTTGATGTTCAGCAGAGCAGTACAATGCAATACACAGAAGCATAATGTTGAATTTTCATAATAATGCTTATGATGCAAATGAAGCACACTTCAAAAAGCAGGTTGATTAGCATTTCTTGGTAAGATGACAGTCCCCTCTTTTTTAAAATTTTTGTTCATTAGTTTTATCGGTAGATTACATATCCAGATTTCAAATTTGAAGTGCATAGTTTTTGCTTATAATCATAATGTGAATTTAAATTGTTTTAGATTGTGCATTTAAAACAATTCTCCTGTCACTGAATTACACTCTGAATTAATGAGCTGTTTGTCACCTCAGAGCCCTTTGCTTTGAAATTCAGTCTGGTTTAAAGTGAACTCCAACCATTTCAGGCCAGCATCTCATAGAAGGTTGCAGGATTAATGAGCTCCAGGGGCTCTGTGGTTCTCTTTGGAGCATATGTCACTAAATTCTCTTCTCAGGAAGCATTATTCTATGCAAGAAGAATATGGGGAGCTGAATGTGAAGAAACGGTTTTTCAACAAATGATTTGACAATTGCTGATGAGGCGTGATCTTTCACCCCACTATGCACACATGAGACAAGGGCTTTTGCCTTTTCTGCATTCGTGCTAGTTTCTTTCAGTCACATCCCAACTCTCTGCAGCCCACCAAGCTCCTCTGTCCATGGGATTCTCTAGGCGAGAATACTGGAGTGGGTTGCCAGGCCCCTCTCCAGGGGAATCTTCACAACCCAGGGAACCGCCTCATCTCTGTCTCCTGCATTGGCAGGTGGGTTCTTTACACTTTAGCTTCACCTGGGATGCCCTTGCCTTTTCTAACTGAAACAAAATTACAATTGATATATATTTTAATAAGGCTATCACTGTTGTTATTGATATTTGAGGTTATTGATATTTCTCCCGGCAATCTTGATTCCAGCTTGTGTTTCTTCCAGTCCAGCGTTTCTCGTGATGTCCTCTGCATATAAGTTAAATAAGCAGGGTGACAATATATAGCCTTGACGTACTCCTTTTCCTATTTGGAACCAGTCTGTTGTTCCATGTCCAGTTCTAACTGTTGCTTCCTGACCTGCATACAGATTTCTCAAGAGGCAGGTCAGGTGGTCTGGTATTCCCATCTCTTTCAGAATTTTCCACAGTTTATTGTGATCCACACGGTCAAAGGCTTTGGGATAGTCAATAAAGCAGAAATAGATGTTTTTCTGGAACTCTCTTGCTTTTTCCATGATCCAGCAGGTGTTGGCAATTTAATCTGTGGTTCCTCTGCCTTTTCTAAAACCAGCTTCAACATCAGGGAGTTCACGGTTCATGTATTGCTGAAGTTCATGTATTGGAGAATTTTGAGCATTCCTTTACTAGCATGTGAGATGAGTGCAATTGTGTGGTAGTTTGAGCATTCTTTTGCATTGCCTTTCTTTGGAATTGGAAAGAAAACTGACCTTTTCCAGTCCTGTGGCCACTGCTGAGTTTTCCAAATTTGCTGGCATATTGAGTGCAGCACTTTCACAGCATCATCTTTCAGGATTTGAAACAGCTCCACTGGAATTCCATCACCGCCACTAGCTTTGTTCGTAGTGATGCTTTCTAAGGCCCACTTGACTTCACATTCCAAGATGTCTGGCTCTAGAGAAATATCAATAACTTCAGATATGCAGATGAAACCACCCTTATGGCAGAAAGTGAAGAGGAGCTAAAAAGCCTCTTGATGAAAGGGAAAGAGGAGAGTGAAAAAGTTGGCTTAAAGCTCAACATTCAGAAAATGAAGATCATGGCATCCGGTCCCATCACTTCATGGGAAATAGATGGGAAAACAGTGGAAACAGTGTCAGACTTTATTTTGGGGGGCTCCAAAATCACTGCAGATGGTGACTGCAGCCATGAAATTAAAAGATGCTTACTCCTTGGAAGAAAAGTTATGACCAACCTAGATAGCATATTCAAAAGCAGAGACATTACTTTGCCAACTAAGGTCCGTCTAGTCAAGGCTATGGTTTTTCCTGTGGTCATGTATGGATGTGAGAGTTGGACTGTGAAGAAGGCTGAGTGGCAAAGAATTGATGCTTTTGAACTGTGGTGCTGGAGAAGACTCTTGAGAGTCCCTTGGACTGCAAGGAGATCCAACCAGTCCATTCTGAAGAAGATCAGCCCTGGGATTTCTTTGGAAGGAATGATGCTGAAGCTGAAACTCCAGTACTTTGGCCACCTCATGCGAAGAGTTGACTCATTGGAAAAGACTCTGATGCTGGGAGGGATTGGGGGCAGGAGGAGAAGGGGACGACCAAGGATGAGATTGGCTGGATGGCATCACGGACTCGATGGACATGAGTCTGAGTGAACTCCGGGAGATGGTGATGGACAGGGAGACCTGGCGTGCTGCGATTCATGGGGTCGCAAAGAGTCGGACACGACTGAGCGACTGAACTGAACGGAACTGATCACTGTTGTTAAAACAATGCTCCTTTAAGGTTTATCACTCAATTGTTTTTGTTTCACTTAATGGACTTTCTAGGGCTGGATGAAGAATTTACACACACAGACTCTCAAGCACACTTCCAACCCATATATTCTTGATTACGGTAACCTATTTATAAAGCTGGCTTTCTCTGTAGCTACCCTATAGAAATGGCTAGTATTTTTCTCCTTTCAGATTTTCTTAAGGCATCTTCATAGTCTATAAAATGGAGAGAATAAAATGGAAAAAAAAAAAGTTGTCCCTTTATTTCAGAATAAAATTTATCAGTAAACTGACAATTCTCCATGTTTTTAACTTTTTGTTTTATTTTGGAGTCTAATTTATTAACCTTGTTGTAAGTTGCAGGTGTGCAACAAAGAGTTCATTAATATGTATGTATGTATTCTGTTTCAAATTATCTTCTCAATTAGGTTGTTATAGGAGATTGAGCAGAGTTCCCTATGCTTTACAACAGATCCTTGCTGGTTATCCATTTTAAATGTAGCAGTGTGTACATGTCAGTCCCAAACTCCCTAACTATTTTTCCCTTATCACCTTCCCCTCCTTGTAACCATAAATTGAATCTCTAAGTCTGTGAATCCATTTCTATTTGGGAAATAAGATCATCTGTATCATTTTTTTTTAATTCCAAATTCATGTTTAGTAATTCTATGAGTTGATTACTTAGCCAGAATTTCAGACTGAGACAATCAAACTCTTTACCTCTGGGTAAATCATTTATCTAAAATTGTCTCACTTAATCCAAACAGCCTGGGCTGGGGATGGCAAATTCATGGTAATCCTGTAGATATTCATTCTTTCTCAGGCAGACATCACTTATCCATCACAGCCTGTTTCTTTATGGAACCAGCTATCTGTACACTAAGGCACAGCCTCAGAATTCTCAACATCATGATCCAGGCAACCTCTACCTGTTTACCAGAGTTGACAAGTGAAATAAGCACGCTTGCCACTCTGGCCTGGTCAGCCCTCTTTGCCAGTTTAGATGCTCTGATCACTTGGAGAGAACTATGAAACCCCCAATGTATTTTTAGCTTCTAGTTACACAGATGTTAAGATTGGGTGGTCCTGCCGTCTTTGAGTTGATGAAATATCATATTCTCTTTGTTCTTCTCCATGCCCTTTTTACTTGAATTCAAACTTTGTCTCCCTTTCCTTCCCAGCTGACCATCCTCATCATCTACATTTCATTTCTCCAACTCTATTTGGGTCTTACTCCTGACTTCACCACTGTTTTACCACTGGAGTGTCAAAATGTTTTCTAATGGATAAATTGTCATCCCCCATTAAAGGTGTGTTGATGCTGCAACTCTAACTGTGGCATGCCAGGGGTGTCTTGCAGGAGCATGGACCACAGCATGGACACAGCAGGCATTATTTGATACCTTTGCTCAAGTCCTCTCTTGTTGGGTAATAACACTCATTACTAAAATCCAGGGAAGATATCAGCAACTGAAAGTCCCATTGCCCATAAAAATAGGCTCCTGACCCCTACACTGGCATTTGTGTTTTATCATAGCATATCTGGAGGCAAGAAAATCATAGAGAAGGAATCTTTCTTGGCAAAATCTCCAAGTTGGATTCTCAAAATTTAGGTTTCTTATGGATCACAGTGACTGAATGAAATATCACTAATTTGTAAAAAAGATATAGGAAGGAGAGCCATAGTTTAAAAATACAGAGTATTTCTAGACATCTGCTGCTGCTGCTGCTGCTGCTGCTGCTAAGTCACTTCAGTTGTGTCCGACTCTGTGCAACCCCATAGACGGCAGCCCACCAGGCTCCCCTGTCCCTGGGATTCTCTAGGCAAGAACACTGGAGTGGGTCGCTATTTCCTTCTCCAATGCATGAAAGAGAAAAGTGAAAATGAAGTCGCTCGGTCGTGTCCAACTCCTAGTGACCCCATGGACTGCAGCCTACCAGGCTCCTCTGCCCATGAGATTTTCCAGGTGAGAGTATTGGAGTGGGGTGCCATTGCCTTCTCCGTTCTAGACATCTAGGGTGTTGCAATTCTGTTTGCAGTTCATTATATGAGAAAACAAAGAGCCCAGAGATGGGAAGGTGAACATCTCATGCCTATAGTACATGGATGATTTGAAGCTCTATGACAGTTCTGAAACTCAGCCTAATAAAGTAGGAAACATTCTGAGGAATGCTTTTGAAGAAATGCAAATAGAGTTTGGAATGGAAAAAATGCAAACCATTTGGACAGGCACAGGGCCAATTTATCTCTTCATTCTCAGGGAATATCAAACCTTTACAAATTTAACTCATGGGGAAACATACACTTGTAGACTTTCTTCAGGTGAAGAAAGATTCAGTATGCAGCCAGCATTAAATATTTGAGTTTTGTTTGTCACTGTTGTATCAGCTGTGTGTTAACTAGCATGTTTAATTTGCACCCTCATGCCATTTCGAAAAATGAAAGTGTTAGTCACTCAGTCATACCCAACTTTTTGTGACCCTATGGACTGTAGGCTTCCTCTGTCCATGGACTTCTCAGGCAAGAATACTGGAGTGGGTTGCCATTCCCTTCTCCAGAGGATCTTCACAACCCTGGGAAACCAGGTCTCCTGCATTGCAGGCAGATTCTTTACCATCTGAGCCACCAGGGAAGCCCAGTGTCATTTTAGAAGCTATTTAGTCCTCTTCCGATGAAGAGATGAGATAATGCAAGGCATCCTAAACTGATGGACAGGCTTTAGAATATTCTGGTCTAGATGTAGCTGGAACCTCTGAATAATTCCTCATACTGAAGAGATTACTGCACACAGCAGAGCATGTCTCGGTTGGAATTCGATCTATATACATATAGACATGCTATTGGAAAATGAGGTCCCGTATTAATTTACAGAAACTTTCTTTCTAGGAAAAGAAGTGACTGTGTCTTTGGGAGCAATAGAAATACACAAGAAACTAAATTGTCATTGAGAAAAAGAGTTAAAGAGAATGGCTTATGATTTTTTAAGACTATGCAGATGACGTGTTTAGTTTTGGAACTCGTGGGTGTTTGAATTTCATTTTCCCTCAAGAGTCACCTAAACTGAATGCTTTATATCAGATTACAGGTTTATCTTCCCAGTGAATTTGTAGCCCTTGGGGAGATGGAATTAGTTTAGTTGCTAATGGGTCCTCAACGTGGAATAATCACTATGAAATATAAGGACAGTTTCAAGAGCATCAGGGGTATTTTATCAAATTTTATTTAATCTCCCCTCATCCCATTCACAGGTCAGTTTATTAAAGTTGAGAGTTCTTGGTAGATGGCTTCCATGAAGGGACACAATGTTATCTTTGGATAAGCTATTCCAGGGTTAATCTGAGTCAAGAAACATTTACTTGTCATAGGAATTACAGGGTTATGATGGTGAATGTGAAAATCTGATCGCCTTCATTAAGATGTCATGTATACAAAAACGTGCACAGTTAAGAGGTAAAATGTAGTGTTATAGAGGCATAAAGTAGCTTGGGAGTGAAAGAGGTATGTCAGAAAGAGAAAGACATCAACAGTTGTTTTGATTTGGAGGTCACTGATAGCTGTAGGAAAAACAGCTTCATTAAAGTAGTTGTGAGGCAGAAATTGCAAAGGGTGGGGACAAATTGCTGTGGGCACTGGAGGGAGTGAAAGGTGAAAACATGGAATCCCATCAGTCAGTCTTTCCAGAAGTTTACTAGAGGATGGGAGGGGAACTATGTGTTTGTCACCTTTGCAAATCCAGAAGCCTGTGCAGCAGCCTCCTCTCGGAGGGCATATGGTAGCAGTAGATTTGGGAGCATGCCCTGGAGATGGCTCTGTAGCACACCTCACACTCTGTGGTCGCCAGCTTGAGGTCATGCTTCAGTGCTGCGTCACAGGACCCCTGCACTACCACGTGTCTGCCCGACGTGGGCAGGGAAGCAATGGGAAATAATATTTGTTCACCTGGAGGCTTGCTTACCATTCATAATGCCCCAGGTTGGGAAGCCACTAGCATCCTGACATGGACCAAGTTTAATTCTACTCTCTTCTATTCAACAAACATATCCTTAGGTAGTCTGAATGAGGCCCTGCTTTGGTTCAAAGTCTACAACGTGGTAGACTGCCCTTACATAACTCAATCTCTCTAAAGAAGCATGAAACACAAGTAGCATCTCTATAATCTGATGAACATCGCTACAGTGGAGAAATGGGTAGTGAGGGGACAGGTGACAAGCACTTAGTGCAGCCTGGGGCATCTCAGATGCTTCTCAAGAAGACTCCCTGCACCAAGTCCTGAAAGATGGTTTAAGATTATCTAGGCAGCTGAGAATAAAACCTAAGGAAGTACTTAGGAGGTAGGAACGAGAGAGAGTGGCTAGTTGCTATTTAGTTGCTAAATTGCAACCAACTCTTTGAGACCTCATGGACTGTAGCCCACCAGGCTCTTCTGTCCATGGGATTTCCCAGGCAACAATACTAGAGTGGATTGCCATTCTCTCCTCCAGGGGACCTTCCTGACCCAGGGATCAAACCCACATCTCCTGCATTGGAAGGAGGATTCTTTACCACTGAGCCACCAGGGAAGGCCGTTAGCCTCATGAGAGTATGGCTAATGTGGGGGCCCTGTGAGCTTGAGCTGTGAAATGTGCCTGCAGGGGGTAGGGGAGCCTGGTTGTGGAAGGGCTAACACATCACAGTCGGATTCTTGGGTCTTATTCTGTAGATAATAGCAAGGGGGTCACTGTATTGCTTTAAGCAAGAAGGAGACTGAATGCTTTACTCTTTTACAAAGATTATTCTGACTGAAGTGTGTGTGTGTGTGTGTGTGTGTGTGTGTGTTTAGGGGTGGGTTGAGCAGAGACTAGTTTCGAATATAAAGCAGCAGACCAAGAATGAAACTGTGACCTGAATGAGGTCACAATGAGAGGAAATGAGATTGGAAAGGATAGGTAAACTGGTTTTGTTGTTGTTGTTTTAGTAACCAAATGCTTTGATGGAGAATTGGGTTTTAGGTGCCTCCCAAACCCAGGCTGAGTTTACTGGAAGTGTGTTTGTGGCTCAATGAGAACCATTTGCCTAAATCTATCTAAATTGTGATTCTCACTGACATTGTAAAATGAAGGTGGAGTTTGGAGGCAGAAGGCAGAGCTGCATAAAGTCAAGGCAAGGAGGGGAAGAAAAACAAAACATGGAGGAAAGCAATAAAGAGAAATGGAGAGGACAGGTTATTACTTCCTATCCTGACCCACGGCTTAGTTCACCTGTGGTTTTCCAACAGTACTTTTTCTCTATTTTTAAATGTTTCATTAGTTAATACCTGAAAAAATGAGCATAGGTCATTGATGGAGTTACTGTGGTTGCGAGTGTCTGAGAAGCAACTTTTTATTAATAGAAGTACTATAATAGTGGCCAAGTATGTGTTTATGAGTTTTTTTCAGACATCTGTAAGGAGCAGTGTAAGCCTGTAATTGTGGGGTGCTTGCTGGAGTGGGAGAAATGACAGAATTAAATAAGTAATGAGGAAAGTGTAAACGGACCCAGTAAGCACCACTATAATTAAATGGACCCCACTTACTTATCCCTCAGAGTGTGTTTCTGTTGGTTCAGGATATGTTCTGTGTTTTCTGTCTCTTGAGCAAGGTGGGCAGTTTGCTCATTTGCTTGGGATCCTGGAGTAATGAGATCAGAATTAAGGGGCCAATACTTCTGCAGGCCATTGCTTTTAACCTAGTTCATGACCCCAGAAGGACACTTTAAACCTCATCACCATCCTGCCTTTTGTCTTTGGGTGCAAGAGGGCACCAATCGGAGCGTGTAGATGGCTTTCCAGCACATCTGTCTTCACCAGCAGAAAGTTGTGGTCACATAAGTAGGATTATCTTTTACATAAAAAGAGCAGCCTGTTCCATAATTAGAAAAATTAGAAATTACTGTGAGATAGGCAATAATTAGTTGCTGTTGAATACCCATTCTTGAATTTGATTTGTAGGAAATGGGGATGTGGGAGCTTTGTTAATTGTAGAGCCTGTGATGAAAGTTTTATATTACTCAACTGGTGTACTTAACCAGTGACTCACAGAACACTGGAGGTCCATAGACCTAGATTTAACATGTGAAATGTGTGATTGCCTTGACTGCCTATTTTAAGACATTTTATGTTTAATTATTTGTGCCACAACTTGATCTGATCCCCTTTATGCAATGGAGATGAAATAGATTACATTTTCCACTACCAATGTTATGTTAAAAAAAAAAGTATTTGTTACTCAATGATAAGTACCTGTATCTAATTGAGAGGTGAATTCAGGTTTTGTGGGGACTGAAACTTAATGACATTTCAGGTGAGCCCTCTTTGAGAGAAGAAAAACTTAAATAAAAAAATCTGTTATGAAGTGGTATTTAAACTCATTCTTTCCTTTAAGTTGATGACATTAAAAAAAATTAATAGCTGAGAAAAGATCCCCTCATTTCATAAGTCTTTACCAATATTGTCTTATACATTGTTAGAATTGTGGTCAAATTTGGAGGAAAAAAAAAACTGCTTCAGGCCTCTTTTATGATGAGTTATAATATTTTAGGGCAGAGACTAATCTTTCATACTTTTGGACTCGATTATCCACAGTGCTTAGCTTTTTACCTGTTTCTCTCTTTTCTTTTCTTTTTTTTGCTAATTAAAAAAAAAAAAAAATGATCATGTGAAGACATTGCTAGGGCCCTATCCAGCTCCTTAAAAGGGACTAGTGCAAATGAGGGCTCTTAAAGTTTAAGCTTCATTGTAAATTCATGGTAAATTCATCTCAGAGCATTGCAGTTCTCATGGAATCTTTCCAAACACCATTGTATTCAATAGTCTAATGAAATAGCATAACCCTTGACACTTAGATACAATGAGTCAGTTAAGGAAGAAGTCAGATTTTTAATGATCTTTCTGAGTTTTTAAAATAAGGCACAGCTCAATTCTTATCTCTGGATTTGACTGGCAGACAATGGCTTCTTGTAAGACTGTTATGTTAATATCTTTTTAAATCTACTACAAGCTTTAATTTATCTTTGATAGCTTGAAAAGAGATTCAATTCCCATTAAGAACATGAAAATATTTTTAAAGATATTATCTTTTATGGTATATCCTTTTATAGTTCACTGACTATATTAGTTGTGGGTATCTAAAATTTCAAGTCATTTCAACAGTTAGTATGTAAATAAAATATATAGTCTGTCCAAGCCGTCACCTTGTGTAGAGTATCTTTAATATTTTAAAATGTTATTTCTAAACTTAAAATGAAGGCTGTTACTTAAGAAAGACTTCAGAATTGATACAGAGATCCCACTGCACTCTATATAGTTTTCTGCTAAATGTCCCGAGACTGTTTTATTGCATGAAGCATAGTTTCATTAAAGATGCCTGGGCTTACACCCTTTTCTGTGCCTCTTACTACTTCTATGTACACAAACCCAGCAACCTAATCAAGTTGCCTTTGATCAGATTTAATTTGGATTTTTCCCTAGTAATGCTGTCTGGTGGCAGTTAAATAGAATTTAATTAAAATAAATATGCACAAGATTCAATCGAGCTTAATTATCTGATTTAACTTGGTAAAATTGGGCAGGAAGTCTAGACATTAGAAGATACACCTCTACTTGACTTGGATAAAGGTTTAGTAAAACAGAGATAAAAAGTTTAGTAAAACAGAGGCCAGCATTCAGAAGAGAGAAGGGAAATCTAGCTGTAAAAGTTATTCATATGTTTAGGTAGAATTCTAAATACACAAAATGTGTCCCATCGAATCTGTACCCACAGTAAATATTGGATTGTTTCCTGTTTTTCTATTCTATTACAACTGTAAAATGAAAGTGTGAAAAACTGAGCAATCCACTTATTAAATAGAAATTTAGATTGACAAGCTACTTTCTCAAATTTGATTTCTGGTTCAGTTGGCTAATGCTGCTTAAGCCTTTAAGGTGGACATGAATAACCCAGCGATTTTGTGAAAATGTAGATTCTGATTCAGTAAGTCCCAATGATGCCCACACTGTTTGTCTAAGGTCCATACTTGAGTAGCAAAGGCCCAGACAGCGAAGTGACAACAGCTGATATGGGATGGATGGCGCCACTGTATCCACCATAACTGCACTGATAATGATACTTAAATAGGACTACCTCTCAGCTCTGGTGTCCTTGTATATCATTTCCAGTGTCCCAGTGTAGTCTTCATATTATATAATGCCATGTGCTTCAGCTCAGCTTGATTGTCACTATTTGTAAAGCTTGACTGTCACTAGTTTCCTAAGAATATTTATTTGAGTCCCCCTCCAGTCCAATATGAGCAGCAGGTGTAGACAGATTTGTCTTTCAGAATGAGTTCTCTAAACCCCAACATTTTCTTACTGAGGATTCATTCAACTGCGTATCTCTTTTGCTCATTCTGATATTTTCCAAGTCAATCCTGTGAATCGTTGTCCCTTGTCTGTGTCTTTATTCTGCAAGGCTGGTCGTCTCACTGACCTCCACACATGCTAGTTTCATTCCTGATTCCAAATTCTGCGCATGCTGTCCCTTGACCAAGAATGCTGACATTTTTCACTCCTGTCCTTCATGAGGTCTCCAGCAATCACAGGCTCTGAATGACCTGGCCAATGACCTGGTCCCTCATCATTTGACAGAGCTGAGCAGATTGAGGCCACTCAGTAGCTGTCTGTTGGAATTATATTGATATATTCAGGGAGCTGCTCTTCAGCTTCCTCTGTGCTTCATTTCAAAGCAACCTAACATTGGTGCCCATTAACTCTCAAAGATGTTTCTTTTTCACAATGGATCATGGAAATCTCTGTAGTTGAATTTCTGCTAAGGTATCACTTTGGAACAGTGCCTTAGCACATGCATGCTTGAATGTAATACAAGTTATAAATAGTCATAATTTCTAAAACTGCATTAAAAGCCACAAAGTTAATAGGTAATTACTGTGTAAAGTGAAAATTTTGATTTAGAGAAAAGGAGGCAGGTAATTAAATACTAATTTCAAGGAATTTTCACATAAGGTCAATAAAATTACATGTTAATAACTAACAGTACCTCTGTAGAGTTATTTAATCAAGAGGGAATTGTTTTATGTACTAACCTCACTTGGAGGATGTTATCAACAGTCATATGATACATTTTTTTTATTTTTACCTGTTACTTAGAGATTTGGCATATGCAAAAAGGTGAGAGATATGCCCAAAGGGTACAGCTGGGAAAAGTGGTTAATTCAGATCAAGGGTCTGAGTGAAGTTCTGAACGAGGGTGAGACAAGGTGGCAATTACCCATTGGGCCATTTACTAGTAGAATTCTTAGATTGTTATTTTCTCTGATTGCCATCCGTAGGGATCTTTGAGATGATGTCAAAGTCTAAAAATGTCCTGTGGGACTTTGTGGTAAGGGAAAAGAAAAGGAAAAACATGGGATCTGGGGACTTCCCTGGTGGTACAGTAGATAGGAATCTGCTTGATACTTCAGGGGACACAGGTTCAATCCCTGGTCTGGGAAGTATCCACATATCTCGGAGCATCTACGCCCGTGCACCACAACTGCTGAGCGCAAGCCTGCCGGCAGCTGCTGAGCCCAAGTGCCCGAGAGCCTGCCGGCAGCTGCTGAGCCCAAGCGCCGCAACTGCTGAAAGCCATGTGCCTAGAGTTTGTGCTCCGCGGCAAGAGAAGCCCCATGAGAAGCCCACGTACCTCAATGAAGAGTAGCCCCCCACTGACTGCTGCTAGAGAAAGCCCCCCGCACGCAGCAATGAAGACTGAGCACAGCCATAGATAATACCAAAGAAAGTCGAGTTTAAAAAAAGGCAGTCCGGATCCGGACTGCATGCTTGATACTTAGGAAGATGGGTAAACTTCTGGATTTTAGAATCTTACAGGCCCGGCATCTGGATCCAAAAAATCTGCTCCTGGACATCCAGCCTGTAGGATATTTTCTAACTACCCAGAGCACAAAGCGGCAGTGCCTGTTGACCGTACTGATGCACCTGCCTGTCGGGGTGGAATCATTGTGGCTGCCGTGCACCGTGCTCCTCTAGGGGGTGGGGCGATGCAGTACAGCGCTTGCCTGAGGACAGTGCTGGGTGGAAATCTACTCACTGCTCTACTCAGTAGCAGTGTGACCTTCAACATATCCCAGAACTCGTCTGAGCTTTAGTTTATTTATCTAACATGCTGATGATTTGAGTACCCACCTCAAAGGTGTTCGAGAAATTAAATGAGTAAAATGAAAATTTTGACTTAGAGGAGAGAAGGCAGTTAGATAATTAAGTACTGATTTAAAAGAGTATTCAGGTAAATCAATAAGATTAAATAATAACTAACAATTAGCACCTCTATATGGTACTATTTCAAAGGGCCTCAGTGCCAAGCAAATTGTAAGCACTCTGTAAATTTTAATTACCATCATTAGTATCATCTTCATCGTCATCCTGATTACTGCTGTAAGGAAAAGACAAAGGCTGCATCTTTAGAAATGATGTGACTTTTGTAGAGTGCTTATCTAAACAGTACCTGTATCTGTGTACACTCAGTAAGTCCAAGTTATTACTGTTGAAATTACTGTTATTACTCTACTGCTTACCCTCAGCTGACCTTGAGTTTATCCATCATAGTAAATATTCCAGAGAATATATGCAGTAAATAACTGTAGAACTAAGTTTAAGGCAACTATCAACCCATTGGAGTGGGTTCCAAGAAATTTTTTTCTTTCCTAAACCATTGATAACTTTATTTCTGCTGCTGAGACTTTTCTTCATGGTCAAGAGTTTTTCTTACATTGTGATTTCATTTGGAAAATGCCAGTGTCTTCTGTTTTTCTAATGCACAGTCTCAACTGCCCATTACTTAATAGTTAGGTCTCTAGATATCATTTACGAGACTCATCTACATCAAACCTTGGATAACAGTCCGAGGTTTACAGTAGAAGTCATCTTCAGCTTTCTAAAGTACTAAATAGGAGGGAATTTAGAAAGTTAAATCAGGAAAGGGTTCCTTGGAGGTGACTTTCTCCTGTATCCTCATTTTATTGATAAGGAGATATGATTTGTCCATCATCACCTGCCCATACTTCTGAGACTGTTCCTTTAATGAACCTATCTTTCTGCAAAGCATTTCAGAGAAATCATATTTCCCACCATGACCCTTTGTTAAGTTCTGCAGCTGAATAAGAAAATAGAAATCGTAAACTGATAAGCAGGAGAAGCAAATAAACAAAACCAAACCTAAAACCTCTAGCATGGGGCTATACTCAGAGATGGAGAGGATCTAATCCAAGGAGACACCTGGAGGAAAGACTTTAAAAAAACAGTCAAATTTCTTTTGGATGGTGGAATGAGACATCACAGGCTCTAAGGCCTTTCGCTGTCAGTATTTGTGTAGGCTGTGTGGTCACTGCCTTGGAGGGAACGTCTCAGCAGGAACCCCCACCTGGATTTGGTCGCCCTCTTTTCATGTGAAATGATTGCTTACCTTCTCATTCCATCCTGCTACTTTGAGGAGACTCTGCTGAAAAACATCAAAAAGAGCCAGTGAAGACTGGAGGGCATAAGCACAGGTTGCAATTAGGCACACAGAGGTGCAGAGCGGCCCCATCACAGAGAGCAGATTCCAACCCGGCGACCGGCAGGGAGGCTCAGCATGGCTTTCTGTGCTCAGGCTGGGAAAGAGTTGTCACTCTCACCATGAGCAAGGCACCTGTGTCTTGCCAATCCTCCCACCTTGCTCCATAAAAGGGGATGAGGAGTGAGGGTAGAATTATCATGTGGATTTATCATATAATACTAATACTAATAAAGCACGGATTCGATGCCTCTTAATCTCTCTTATATACATTCCTTTGCATGAATTTTTTGTTCTTTTTCTCTAAATAAAAGTTGAAAGCACTGATGATGCAGGCCCTTTAGGGCCACAGGAAAATGTTGCTGGAGCCCAGGGACAGCTAGAACCCTGGAGGGTAGGGCACCCAGCAGAGCTGTTTTCTTCCACCTTCTCTCCTTATTGGAATCACTAAGGAAATTTAAACACACTAGCACCTAGGTCCCACCCCTGGAGATTCTGATTTCATTGCTCTGTAGTTGATCTTTGGTGTAGTTATCAAGATCTCTAAAAGGTTTTCAAGTAATTGTAATGTTTAGTAAAGTTGGAGAAACACAGTTACTGACTGAGATACCTCACCGGAGATGTGTGGACAGGGAAGGAATACCTGGTCTCTCTCCTCCCACCCTCTGACATCCTGCTGATGCATAGTCAGAAGCCAGACAGCAAGGTGGAGAATGCAGTCAGCCTGGGTCAGCCTCCTCTAGCCCAGGTGGCAGGGAAGCATACGGAATAACCAGCACAGACTTTACAATGAAACCCAGAAGACGGTCTCAGCCTCTTCCCCGCCAAGAAAGCAGAAATGAAGACAGACTCATACTTTTCCTCCTAAGGTGGGCTCACTAGTGTGGATTTTGTATTGAACCAGGCATCCTTCAAGTATAAAGGCCTTCGAAAGGGCTAACTCTGTCTGGTGCATGTTCAATCGCTTCAGTCATATCCAACTCTTTACGACCCCATGGACTGTAGCCCACCAGGCTCCTCTGTCCATGGGATTCTGCAGGCCAGAATACTGGAGGGGGTTGACATGCCCTCTTCCAGGGGATCTTCCCAACCCAGGGATTGAACTCCTGTTCCCTGTGTCTCCCGCATTGCAGGCGGATTCTTTACCCACTGAGCCACCTGTGACGCACAATTCCATCTGGTACCTCTTAGAATATTCCCCCTGGATATTGGTGACTCTCCTGCTGCTGGCCAAGCAGGACTCCAAGGTCTATGGGGACCTAGACATGCATATATGCACATGATGCTGTTGTGAGCCCAGGTGCTGGTGAGTGAGAGCCATGAAGTGTAGCCTGCCAAAGTGAAATGAGACATCAGAGATCTCCTTTTTATTTGCAAGATGAGAATGGAACCATGAGTCCCAGCTGGGCTGGTCTCTGCCCTCTGTCTGGGCGGGCACGGACTATAGGAGAAGATGGCAGGAGTGAACAACACTTTAGGGCAGGGTTTTGATCAATGAGTTGCACATTTCCATATGAGAACCAAACCTGGGTTTAAACAACAACACAAAAATGTTGTAGTTCAGTTGCTCAGTCATGTCTGACTCTTTGTGACCCCATGGACTGCAGCATGCCAGGCTTCCCTGTCCTTCACCATCTTGCTTGCTGAAACTCATGTCTATCGAGTCAGTGATGCCATCCAACCATCTCATCCTCTGTCATCCCCTTCTCCTCCTGCCTTCAATCTTTCCCAGCATCAGAATCTTTTCTAATGCATTGGCTCTTTGCATCAGGTGATCAAAATATTGGAGCTTCAGCTTCAGCATCAGTCCTTCTAAAGATATTCAGGATTGATTTCCTTTAGTATTGACTGGTTTGATCTCCTTTCAGTCCAAGGGACTTTCAAGAATCTTCTCTAACACTGCAATTCAAAAGCGGCAATGCTTTGCCACTCAGCCTTCTTTATGGTCCAACTCTCACTCACATCCATACATGACTACTGGGAAGGCCATAGCTTTGACTAGCTGGACCTTTGTCAGCAAAGTAATGCCTCTGCTTTTTAATGCACTGTCTAGGTTTGTTATAGCTTTTCTTCTAAGGAGCAAGCATCTTTTAATTTTGTGGCTGCAGTCACCATCTGCAGTGATCTTGGAACACACAAATACTTTCTCACAGTGAGGGGATGAGATGCATACCATTTCCCGTCCTTTCATAGAGATAAGTGGTGACTACATGTTTAGGTTCATCATGGATGAGACTACACCCTAGTTCCTGATAAAGATAAAATATTCACTGGCCACTTTCTCCAAGGGTTGGCTTCAAGTGAGATGTCAGTGAAACAGAAGCAAACTGCCCGCGGATTATTTACCAGTGTCTTCTACTGTGAACCTAGTATCATACCAGTGTCCTCAGGAAGAAAACGAGGGCCTTGATGAGCAGCAGTGTGTCCTACACACGTGACACTTGCACGGCGCCCGTGCAAACGTACGTGGGCTCGTTACACAAGCCGTGCTTGCAGCTGGGGGCATATTTCAGTGAAGATGCCCTGTCCCACTGATCTCCTCCCAGATAATACGGATGAAGACCGTTTGGAATGTATTTATAAAGAAGAAGAATTAAAGAAATAATCCTTACAGGTGTTGTGAAGGTGACTGTTTTATACTAAATTCTTCTTGCTGAAATTTTAATTTTAGCAAATATATTACAAATGCAACTGACCAATTACAACAGCATTAGAGCATATTGGACAGGCTAAGAGTGGGAGTAGATGTCCCTAGAAAACAATCAATTAGGTAAATATGTTTCCAGATTGAGAGGTAGAAAAAACACATATCTGGCTTAATATTCTAATATTAATGACATTTATGGAACATATAACATTTGTCACACAATACTGCTAAAATGGTTTATGTCCATCTTATTCTCACAACAACCCTATTAAATAGGAACTATTGTTATCCCCATATTAGGGATGAAAAAACCAGGACTCCAAGAATTTAAGAAACTTGCCCAATGTCATGTAGCTAGAAAGTTGAGAGCTGGGATTCAGATCCTGGTTTACCTACCTTCATATCTCAAACTTATTTTTCCTGCTGTTAAATTCAACCAAGTCATTGGTTTAAAGTATGATTTACCATTTTCTCCCAAGTAACCTGTATTTTTAATAAGTTCCTAAATGATTTCTATGGTCAGAAGAGGTTGAGGTATACTAAAAATTATGTTACTCTGTTTCACAAATATATATGAGTTGTTTCTCTTTTCTTAGGCTTTCGTTTTCTAAAATATGAATGAGAATACTCTCATTCAGGTATTCTAAAGCAATTTTTTAAGCTTCATTATTAAATATGTTTCATAAATACTAGATATGATACCCTTTACTTGGAGATTAAGGCATGCTATTATATAGATTTATTGAGCATATTTATTTTACATGGATTTATTAAAGTTTTCTTTTTTTATACTGTAAAACTTTTAAGATTATTATTTTTACTCATTTTGAACATATATGACAATTCTGTCTCCTAAAGCTGTACTATTAAGCTTTGCTTTCTGTACTAAGATGTTAGAAAGTTCTAGATAACTAATACTGTGTGGACAGACTTCTCTTCCCTACACAGAAATAGTGGGTATTGAACCTTGTGACCCTCTCTTTAGAATCAAACTGCTAAGTCACTTCAGTTGTGTCCGACTCTGTGTCACAGATGGCAGCCCACCTGCCCCAGAACCCCCGTCCCTGGGATTCTCCAGGCAAGAACACTGGAGTGGGTTGCCATTTCCTTCTCCAATGCATGAAAGTGAAAAGTGAAAGGGAAGTCCCTCAGTTGTGTCCGACTCTTAGCGACCGCATGGACTGCAGCCTACCAGGCTCCTCCGTCCATGGGATTTTCCAGGCAAGAGTACTCGAGTGGGGTGCCATTGCCTTCTCTGAAAAGACTTAGCTAAAAACTGGAGAATGTGTCAGCTGGAACAATCTCAGTGCTACCAAAGATACCTGGGAAAACAGTGATTCTGAAGGTTATCCTCTTCTGCTAATGGATATTTGAATGTAAAATCCCAGTGTGGTTTTCAAAAATATGTTGTGGTTTCTAGATCTATACCACTGGGGTAGATTTAAGTCTTGTAATTTCCCTCAGTTGAGTTCAGTTCAGTCATTCAGTTGTGTCTGACATTTTGCAACCCTAAAGTCTGCAGCACATCAGGCTTCCCTGTCCATCACCAACTCTCGGAGCTCACTCAATCGCATGTCCATTGAGTCAGTGATGCCATCCAACCACCTCATCCTCTGACATCCCCTTCACCTCCCACCTTCAATCTTTGCCAGCATCAGGGTCTTTTCCAATGAGTCAGTTCTTCGCATCAGATGGCCAAAGTATTGGAATTTCAGCTTTTGCATCAGTCCTTCCAATGAACACCCAGGACTGATCTCCTTTAGAATGGACTGGTTTGATCTCCTTGCAGTTCAAGGGACTCTCAAGAGTCTTCTCCAACACCACAGTTCAAAAGCATCAATTCTTCGGCACTCAGCTTTCTTTATAATCCAACTCTCACATCTGTACATTACTACTGATAAAACCATAGCTTTGACTGGACAGACTGTTGTTGGCAAAACAATGTCTCTGCTTTTAAGATGCTGTCTAGGTTGGTCATAACTTTCCTTCCAAGGAGTAAGCATCTTTTAAGTTCATGGTTGCAGTCACCATCTGCAGGGATTTTGGAGCCCCCCCAAATAAAGTCTGACACTGTTTCCATTGTTTCCCCATCTATTTGCCATGAAGTGATGGGACCAAATGCCATTTGGTTTTCTGAATGTTTTCTGAATGTTGAGCTTTAAGCCAACTTTTTCATTCTCCTCTTTCACTTTCATCAAGAGGCTCTTTAGTTCTTCACTTTCTGCCATAAGGGTGGTGTCATCTGCATATCTGAGGTTATTGACATTTCTCCCTGCAATCTTGATTCCAGCTTGTGCTTCATCCAGTCCAGCGTTTCTCATGATGTACTCTGCTTATAAGTTAAATAAGCAGGGTGACAATATACAGCCTTGACGTACTCCTTTCCTGATATGGAACCAGTCTGTTGTTCCATGTCCAGTTCTAACTGTTGCTTCCTGACCTGCATACAGATTTCTCAAGAGGCAGGTCAGGTGGTCTGGTGTTCCCATCTTTAAGAATTTTCCAGTTTGTTGTGATCCCTATAGTCAAAGCCTCTGACATAGTCAATAAAGCAGAAGTAGATGTTTTTCTGGAACTCTCTTGCTTTTTCGATGATCCAAGAGATGTTGGCAACTTGATCTCTGGTTCCTCTGCCTATTCTAAAACCAGCTTGAACATCAGGAAGTTCACGGTTCACGTATTGCTGAAGCCTGGCTTGGAGAATTTTGAGCATTACTTTACTAGCATGTGAGATGAGTACAATTGTGCAGTACTTTGAGCATTCTTTTGCATTGCCTTTGTTTGGGATTGAAATGAAAACTGACCTTTTCCAGTCCTGTGGCCACTGCTGAGTTTTCCAAATTTGCTGGCATATTGAGTGCAGCACTTCCACAGCATCATCTTTTAGGATTTGAAACAGCTCCACTGGAATTCCATCACCTCCACTAGCTTTGTTCGTAGTGATGCTTTCTAGGCCCACTTGAGTTCACATTCCAGGATGTCTGGCTCTAGGTGAGCGATCACACCATTGTGATGATCTGTAATTTCCCTAGGAGAATGTTAAATCACAAGGACTTCATGTATACAGGAGTTAAGTGATATTTTCGGTTGATTATGAGTCTCATGGTAATACCAAAGTCACATAACACGAGAACTTGTGACCTTGGCCAATCCCTTCATATAGACAGAGGCACAAATGGTGTCCTGGCCCTGTTGGACGGGCATGCATTCTTATCATCTCCTGCAGTGCTCTGTATCACAGGCTGAAGTCCCCAGCCTTCCACGTCCGGCTGTCTCCTGGGTTTGGCTGACAGGAGGCATTGCCGTGAGAATGCGGCAAGGAGAAGCCAGGCGTTTCTTTCGCTTGTCCTGTCTGCCATGGTGACGTCACGGCGCTATCTCCTGCCAGCAAAACCTGGAGAAACAACTTCCTCCGTGTGGCCCTGGTCCCTGAGCGGAGGTCTCACCCTCTCTCCTTTGCATCCTTACTGTTTCCTGCCTTTTGCAGTACCTAGGTTCCTCAGTTCTTATTTGGCTCTCTCGTTTTCCCATCACTTTTGAAACCAGCTCCCTGAATCAAATTCCCTTCACTTAAACTTCTTATTGGTTTGTGTCCTCATTGTTGGATACTGACAAAGCTTCCACTTAAATATCAAAAGTTTGCCAGAGTTAGTTCTTCTAGTGGAAAACTAACTAGGTAGTCACAGCCATCTCCACAGGCTGCCGGAATTCCAGAATTACTCTTTCCACAAATACTTGTTTCAAATCTTTTAATATCATTCATTATTTAAAATTTAATTGCAATTAATAATACAACAGGCAATAAGAAATGTATCTTCGTATGTATTATATAGCAAAATTAAGCAAATTGGAGGTGATTCACACATTACCCTGTGCTCGGTTCAGTTTTCTTTTCATGTTTAATTAAAGATTATCTTGTGATGAGCTGGTTTTAGAGAAGTCCGAGGAACCAGAGAGATGGACAGGGAAGCCTGGCATGCTGCAATCTGTGGGGTCGCAAAGAGTCGGACACGACTGAGTAACTGAACTGAACTGAACTATCTTGTGATGGTAAAGCCAGTCCAGATCTAGCCTAGATTTGTATAGCTTTGCTTTTTCTTAAAAGTCTAAGTGATGTGCAGCAAATTCTCAAAAATATGTACTTGCAGCTTTTCATTTTCTAAGGATCCAAAGCAGCCATAATTTTTTCTTTTAAAGTTCAGCCCTTCTTAGGGTATGTATAGAGGTCAGGTTCCAAAAATTGCTCCTTGATGTCTGGTTCTTCTTTGATGTAGTTTGATTAATCTTTGTGTAGAATTCCTGGCAAATAATAGGCACAAAATAATGGTATATTGCATGAACGAACACAGAAACTTTTCAGAATATTTCCCTCATGTTGAAAGGTATTATTAGCTACTTTTACTTTTTAAGGTTTTCGTGTAGTTTATTTGTTTTTGACAGGGCTGGGGTTTCATTGCCACTGGCAGGTTTTCTCGCGCTGAGGTGAGCAGGGCCTCCTCTCTGCTGCGGTGCGCAGGCTGCTCACTGTGGAGGCTTCTCTCGTTGGAGAGCATGGGCTCTAGACAAATGGGCTTCAGCAATTGCAGCACAGGGCTCAGTAGTTGTGGTTCTTGGGCCCTAGAGTGCACAGGCTCTGGTAGTGGTGACACACAGGCTTTATTTGCCCTTGGCACGTGGACCAGGACCAGGAATCTTCCAGGACCGGGGATCAAACCTGTGTCCCCTGCGTTATCAGGGAGATTCCTATCCATTGTACCACCAGGGAAACCCATGTCATTAGCCTTTTTTAAATGGACTTAACAGTTAACCAGGAAAAGCTCAAGTATCTTTCTACAAGGGAAATTTAGCTGGATGAGTCTTGGTTTGAAATGCAAGCAACCAACTGCATACCATAGGAGCCATCAGAGCAGAATTCAGGCGTTGACAGTAAAGATTAATGAACCACCTTTCCTTAATTGACAGCATCCAAAGTGCACTCCCTTCAGCCTTTTGTCTGTCAGTTGGCAGAGGATCCAGCAGGTAGACACACTCCATTGCTTGCTGAAATTAAAAAACAGGTAATTTAATCTTCTCAATGCTTGAGATGACGATTTTTTTAAAGTTGCATTTGAAACAACAGAACAATTTCTGGGTGAGTAGGTCTTCTTGGTGATTCATAATTTAGTAGATGACATATTCAAATTTATTAAATTGACCTGAGCATAAAATCGTCCAGGAGAGTAACAATTAATCTGTAATACTGCATAGGTATTCTTTTAATAACAGTACAGTCCCCACTAGTATTATATATTTGGCTATTTTTAAAGAGTTAGCTTTTCACGGTTTGTGATGTACACTTGTATGAGTAATGATTCTGGTTTCCTAAATGTGGGTGGGAAGATGTGCCTGAATGTTTATCTAGAGAGTAAGCAATTTTTCACATGGAATGTATGTTGGATAAATATGAATTTGCTTTAGGTTACGGTGTTAATGCAACGTTGTCAAGAACAAATCTGAAAAGTAGTTAAATCAAAGATGTTTGATTTTAAGGAATAAATGTACCGTCTCTCAAACTACATTATCTTTTTCTAAGACTGTTTTTTTCCCTGACTGTAATTTCAGGGCTCTGTGAAGTGGAAGCTGTCAATGTATATAATTGAGAGCAATCTGACTTTTATTATCACGTACATTCTTCAAGGGGCTGTGCTTAGGTGGCCCTACTGGATGCTTTTCTAAGAAGCTCCGTTCTGCTCCTAAACAAATACAGACTTCCTGGAGAACCCTGGTGAATCGAGGCACAGTGTTGATTGCTACCTTGTAAATAGTTGGAATGAGGATGTGATATTATGTTCTTGGGGAGGGTCATCTTTTTATTTAGGTCTGTTACAGGAAAGATACACTCACTCCAGGCTTTACCTTAATTCTGGAAGTGTAGATGCTTGTAAATTGATACTTTTGTTTCTGGTCAAGGAAATGAAAATATGCCAGGTGACATTCTCTTTGAAGTGCAAATGATGTTTCAGTTGAATCTTTTTTTCTAGCACATTTGGAAAGTGAGTCTTATGCTTGTTGGAAGAAGCTGAATTCCAGTAAATGGGATTCTTAGCCACAGGGAAGTTGCTAGAGGTAGTTGGGAGTCCTTTTCTTGCTTGGATCTCCATTTGGTAGGTTATTTCATGAATTCACCTTGAGCTAGACTTCTTTATCCATCTTTCATGTTCATTTCTTCCGTATATTCTTTTCCTATCATTTCCAGATGAGATTCCATTTTTAGGAAATATTGGTATGGTTTGGATATCTCCAAGTCCTTTTGGATTTTGAGGCCAACATTCTCCTTTCTAGCCAAATAAAATGGCTTAAGCCTCCACTCAGTCAAGTCTGAGAGAGATCCAGTGTAGTTAACATTTCCAGTGTGTCCAAAAGCCCTGATGTTGTGGTCTCATATTTTGCTCCAAATCCCTGCTGCCGGGCTACCTTTCATGGCTGCTGGTCATTTTCTGCCCTGTCTTGGCCATCGATGCTTTGGGAAGACACCACTAACTAATAACAGCACGATCCCCACTGGTAAGGCCGCTCACAGTTGATTTTTTCCTTAAAGTTAGGCCGTGGAAAGAAAGGTGGTAGCAGTGGAGAAGGAGATAGAGGGCAGGATTTGGTTGCTGTAATCTAAACGTAGAACATGTTCAATTCAAATGTAAACAGCCCTGTTCTTAGAAGTGTGTTAGCCGTTCTCTGCCCCAAGGACATTCTTCAGTCCCCAAACTTGGCCATGTTGGGAAAGCCCATCTCTCTCCCACATATCCTGTTCCAGAGTTCCATGGTTGTACCATTAGCTGCTACAAAAACCAAATCCTTAATATTTTATTATGCAGGAGACTTGAACTCTCAAATCCTACTCCTGTCCCACTTGGGTCTGGGACTCAAGTCTGTATTTCCGTGGGAAAGAAAATCATTAAGGTGTTTTCCCAAATGCCACTCTTACCCATACAGAGATCCATCAGAAAATTCGACGTCTGTATCTTCTTTACAACATATGATGGATCACATTCTTACAGTTCCTCTGCTGTTGGGCACAGTAAACACCATGATTACAAGACAGTTTGTTGAACATGTTAAGATGTCAAGGATAGATACAAGGTTGTGCTTTCTTTATTTGTTTCCATATTGCCCTATAGAAACTAAAGAGACAAAGGTACCTGTGTTTCCTTCTTTGTTATATGTCTTCCATGATTCTTGTTCAAATACTGTCATTGGTACTGAATCAGCTATGTGATTTGTAGGGCCCAGTGTAGAATGAAAATGTGAGCCCCTTGTCCAGAAGTTAGCAAGAACTTCAAGAAGGCCACCGAAGAGCGTTAACACACGCATGAGCCTTTCTGAGCAGAGCCCTGAGCAACTGCACAGGTCACACCTCCGAGAAGCCTGTCCGCTGTTGATGGTTGTTGTTGAAAGTAAGAGTTTAATAGAAAAAGTCTGTGTAGTCTGAGGTCCATTACTGTAAACTTTGGAGGGGAGATGTATTAGGGCAGGGAAAAATACCTTTAGTGGCAATAGCTCAGGATCCATTGCCTTGAGAAGTAGATATTACATTGTATCCCTCAGAGTTTCATTAGAAAAACAGGAACCTTTCTGGGTATTCTGAACCAGAAGGGGCTTCATACTTCAAATTACGAGTCTTGAAAACTCTTGGAAGTGTTGAAAGATCAGAGCTTAGAGAAAGGTACCATTAGCTTTCAAAGACTCCAGAAGGTATATGTAGGAACCCCCCTCCATACCCCACCCCCCCCAAAAAAAAACACTAATGATGGCCAAGCTGCCTACAGCACTATGGAGAATGATTTTCACCAGAGCCGTGTCTGTCTGTCACCTCAGAGGGGTGGTGGGTTGAGTCAGCCTGTCTCCCTCTTTCTGTATCTTGTATCTTCTTATTGATGAAATTTAAAATGGTAATTTAAAATGGTAAAAAGCCATTTCAGGGCATCTGTCTGCTACAGCTGGTAGAGAAAGCAAATTCTTTCTCAACAAGAGAGAACATTTGAAGAAATTAGATTCTGCATCATTGCTAAAGCAGTATCTGACATTTATATAAGTATCTAAAATACAGGGCACATCCATTATTAAAGTAAATATGGGACATTATAATAAATGCTAAAATCTTAATAACTAATACAATGAAATTTTATGTCTGGTTCACATCAAACTGAATAGCAGTTATTAACTAAGTAGCAGTTGGGAGGAGGGTATAAGTGCATCTTGCAGCCACTCAGGAGCCGAGCTTGCTGGAAGGCTCCATTCTCGCCGTCACACGGCTTCCACAGTCGAGGTATTAACACCAAGCTGGCAGAAAGGGGAAGAGAGAGAATGGAGTGTCTCATGGCAGGCCTTTATGGGCCTGTCTGAAAGCAGACTTCACACTTTCTCTTGCAACCCATATGGTGAGCAGATCTTAGTCACAGGGCCACTCCAACCACAGAGGGAACTGGGAAAACTAGCTGTGTTCTCTGGAGGGAAATGAAATGGGTAAGGCATCGAGATGGATAAGAAATAGCAGACAATTTATTTCGCATGATGTCTAATAGGGACCCAGGTTGCCTGTCTCCCGTTTCAGAGTCACCATTCACAAGGGAAAACGGCTAGTGATGTATGTAGTTTTGGGTGCATCATTGAGCCTCTTTGTTTCTCAGTTTCTACATCTGGAAAATGGACATACTAAGTGCCTCTCATTGAATTGGTATAAGGATATCATGAAATAGTGCAAGTACAATGGTTTAATGTTAATGTAGTGTCTAGCAGTTAGCAAACACTCCATGAATACTGGCTATTGTTACTGTCGCCATGCTTTTAAGAAAGAGTAGCATGTTTGGGAACAACTTAATATGTACAGTATGCTCAGCTCATGCTTGGCACATAGTAAAAGTTCAGTGAATATGTTACCATTATTTTAACTTTACTGAGTCATCCTGTTACACCTAAATTAATTATGACTTTCCACTCAAGGAACCCCTCAACTTCCTTTGATTTCTCTTTTCAGATTCATTTTTGAAATAGTATCCAAATATTTGACTGTCGTCATGTGGGTCAATCACTACCTTTACTTTTGCTAGATCTAATCTGATCTTTGGTGATCTGTATAGGCTTTTATTTATTTTTTTAATTGTTGAAAAATTGCTTATTCATCCATTTACTTATTTTTGGCTGCACTGAGTCTTCATTGCCGTGCATGGGCTTTCTCTAGTTGTGGTGAGCAGGGGCTACTCTTCCTTGTGGCTTGTGGGCTTCTCACCGTGGGCCCCCTTGTTGTGGAGCACGGGCTCTGGGCGCGTGGGCCTCAGTAGTTGCAGTGCACAGGTTGCGCAGTTGCAGCTCGAGGGCCCTCGAGCATGCAGACTTCCGTGGTGGTGGCACACAGGCTGTAGAGTGTGGGCTCAGCAGTTGTGGTGCAAGGGCTTAGCTGATCCACAGCATGTGGAATCTTTCTGGACCAGGGATTGAACCCATGTTGCCTGCATTGGCAGGCAGATTCTCATCTACTGTGTCACCAGGCAAGTCCTGTATAGGCCTTTATAAATTGCTTATTTGTTTATTGAGAATTGAAAATGAAATGGAATGCTTTACACCAAAATAATGGGATTTGAAATGGGAAAATACCATAAATGCACCCATATGTAAAGAAAGTGATTGTGTTCTGTTAACTTATTCAAGAAAGTATAGTAAAAATCCGTTGATATTGTTGCTTTAATTGGTGTGTGTGAAGTCTAGTGTGAAGTCGCTCAGTCATGTCCGACTCTTTGCGACCCCATGGACTGTAGCCTATCAGGCTCCTCCGTCCATGGGATTTTCCAGGCAAGAGTGCTGGAGTGGATTGCCGTTTCCTTCTCCAGGGGATCTTCCCGACCCAGGAATCAAACCCGGGTCTCCCGCATTGCAGGCAGACGCTTTACCGTCTAAACCACCAGGGAAGTGCTCTTTAATTGGTAAGAACTGTTTAAAATATGTGTATAATTGAGAGTGAGTGAAGTTGCTCAGTCGTGTCCAACTCTTTGTGACCCTATGGACAGTGGCTACCAGGCTCCTCCATCCATGGGATTTTCCAGCCAAGAGTACTGGAGTGGGTTGCCATTTCCTTTTCCAGGGGATCTTCCCGACCCAGGGATCGAACCCAGGTCTCCCACACTGCAGGCAAATGCTTTACCCTCTGAGCCACCAGGGAATACCATATATATAATTAGTTCAACCCTAATTGGTTTAGAAACTGCTGAATTTGAAACAATCTGTTAAAGGTCAAGGCCTTATTATGCCAGATAGTTTGCCTGTCTCAAAGTGGACTGAGATTGGATTGAGTGGATACATTTATAAACATTTTTATAAACATACTTACAATCATAAGTTTGCACAGGTCATTCAGAAAAGAGAAGCATGGTGCAAGGTGAAGTCACAGGGAATAGTCTAGGCGTGTTGCTTTGGGCTTGCCTCACAGCTAAATGTGTGTAAGCATTGCTGTTTGACATACCTTCATTTGGAGAGGGGAAGAAAGAATCCATCTTTAAGCTCTACAAATATTATTTGGCCTTCATGGCATTTGTACTCAAAGGCAGAATCTGAGACATCGCACAAGATTAACCATCAATGCTGCATCACTGAAAGCCGGCCTTGGTCATGCCCAAGCACGGTTGCTTGGGGCGTATGTTTTTCTTCTTCTGAGAGAGTGTCTGCCCTCTCTTGTGTATGTTGTTTGATGTCAGATGCCTTTAAAGAAAAGCTACAAGAGTTGCTAGTTTTTCAGTGAAACATAACAAATCCTATGAAGAGAAACATCATGAGATAAAGACAGACCCACTAGCATACAACCAGGCTTCCCAGGTGACACTAGTGGTCAAGAACCCACCTGCCGGTTCAGGAGACCTAAGAGACATGGGCTCAATCCCTGGGTCAGGAAGATCCCCTGGAGGAGGGCATGGCAGCCCACTCCAGTACTCTTGGCTGGAGAATCCCATGGACAGAGGAGCCTGGCGGGCTACAGTCCACCAGGTCGCCAAGAATCAGACACGACTAAAGCAACTTCGCACTCACTCACGCAGCATACAGTCATGAATCCATATAGTTTGCCTCCATTTACTGATGTAAATGATCAGAGCAGTTAAAATTGCCAAAAGAGCATTCTCAGTTATGCCTAATGATTTATTTGACTGATGCTTTTATTTTTTAAACAGTGTTTTGGCCAAAGTGAAAACACCATCTATCCTTGTTATCAATCAGCAGAATTTTGATTTGGTTTTCAAGGCCCTCCATGGATTGAACTTAACTTGCCCTTCTGGACTCAAACTCTAGTCTTTCGTTCCAAAATGCCCCCCTGGCCTTGGCTGCTTTGGTTAGGCAGCCCGTGCTTTCTCACCTTCAGTGCTTTGTCCTGATACCTATTCTCCTAACTGGAGAACTGTTTATGTTCACCAAATCCTACGTTCATCAATGGCCCCCCACACAAGCTTTCTACATGGGCCTCAGCCAGATGTTATCTCCTCTCTCTGATTTTCACATGGCACTGCTCTGTAGATTTCCTGTTACTTATATTTATATCTCTTGTACTGATGGGCTCTGAGAGCCATATTTTTTATCTTATTCATGTGAATTGCATACCATAAAACTTTGTGCATAGTCAGTTCCCAGAAAATATGTACTGAATATGTCAGGAAAGGCATGAATGATGTCATTCTGAATCTACTAAGAAACCATTCTGATTACTGTTTAAATTTACAGAAAAAAGAAATGAGTTATTCATGAACTATATTTAACATATATTACCTATATAGTTAATGTTTATAATCTTTGACCTAATATAAGGAAAAAATATTCTTCTAAGATATTATTAACTTGACCTGTCTTTTAGAATGTTCAGATTGGTTCACTAACATTGACATTTACCAGTTTCGAAATTCAGACATAGCATGTACACATATAGATTTGATGTTTGAGGGGGACGTACTTTGTTTCCAATTAAGTAATGGAAGAGAAAAACAGTGACTCAGAGGAGAATAGAGAGGCTGTGGGGTGAAATACCATAATAATGCAGCTAAACCTGACTGAGAAAGGATGAGAAATAAGCCTCCTTTGTAAGTCCTCTCATGGAGCAATGACTCAGCACTGTTAGCGAACATGATGAGGTTACATTATTCTTTCATCACAGATTGTTGGGTTAATTGTGGGATATACAGAGTATAGTGGATTCAGAAGACAATTGGTTATTGTGCGTTTCTACTTTCTTTTTAAAGCAAGTTAGTGCTTTAAAAGTGCACAGAAGCTAAGATTCTTGTTGTGAAATCTGATGATGAAAAACAAACTGAAAATAATTTTTAATATACATGGATCTACAAAGAGGTTCTTGAAAGTCATTTTTAATTTCCTTCAAAGCTTTAGAGTCTGTGTATGTATCTCACAAGTGAGTTAAAAAAAAAAAAAAAAGCCTCAGTGGGAACTCAATTTGTGAAAATCTAACCACTATCTCTTTTTGGCCTCATGGAGAGGAGCATACATTATATTTTTTGTTTGAAATGATAAATACACAAGCCGTGTGTCAACTGGTGGAAAGCAAGACTGAAGAATTTCTATAGATAGTAGCATGCCCACTTCCAACGAGAAACAGGATCAATTTCTTTTCAGTGTTGTGACAGCATCTGGGAAAGAGGCTTCCTGTCATGAAGGGGTGCACCTCGCCGTCGTAAGAAAACAATCTGTGTGTCTTACCTCAGCCCAGGCTGTGGGTGGAGGAATGTGGAAACTAGGCTGGTGGCTTCGCTGCTAAGGGCAGCTTCTGATTACCTGGTCTGCTGTGAAATTGTTTTTCTCCTCTTCTGTTTTTCCTGTGTTGATTCAAAGAACCGTGTTTTTTGTTTTCCCATTTCTCATGTCGTCAGCTTCCACGGACACAGGAGTGGAGCAGAGTTAGAGTGATAATTGAACACTGATTTGAATAGAAAATCTATGGTCATTTGAAAGGGAAACCTTCAAGGGTTCATGTAATGAATCCCCAGTGAATTTGAAAGGGATGAGCTGTGCTTAATTGCATCTAACATAACTGAAACACATGGACCTCTGCAAAGAGGGTGAAGGCAGATCCCTCAAACCCTCTGCTCAGCAGTACTGAAGGTTCAGAATAGTCCATGCATTCACTTAATCTAAAGCTCCATGGTTAAAACATCTCTTAGCCTCGTTCCTCCTCTCTCCAATCGACCGTGATGAGAAGCCACAATTATAAAGTTTTATTTTCAGAAAGATTTTTAAAGACAAACTGAAAAGAGCTGGTGGAACCATCCAACCCATGTTGTATAAAGCCTTGCATTTTATTGACTCTGAACTTGGCCTCAGAAAACAAACACGACTCCCACCACAACAGGTTCGAGTTTCCTGGGCCAGAGCAGCCTGCATTGCTGGGAGCTACCGCCACCCAGCCACCCAGTGTGGGCAACTGCAGTCACAATGCCCCTCTCCCTGCCTGGGTGGTCCTGGAGGGCTGGAAATCTGTGAGATTCCTCAGGACCTTTGTCATAAGCCTGCGTCATGTCTGTGTGCAAGTTCTTGTGAGTAAATGCCCAGCTAGGCCTCCTGCCTAGGTCTGGGTCTAGGGGTCTAGATCTCCTGCTCTGGGCAGGGAAGGGGTACAGCACGTATTGCCTGTAATGATTCCTTATCAGGAATGAAAGACAGTTGCAATGGAAAGGAAAATGTTAACCCATGCTAGGCCCTCTCCTCCTGCTGGGATTGTAGGCTTTGGAACCAGCCAGCCTGGGTGCTTTTATAAATCCTCGTCTTTTCATGGGCCTGGCCATCCTAGATATCAGGCCCTGGGGCTCTGAGTTCTGACCTGTGAGCTCCACCATCTCTTGAGCTTCAAGCTTAGGGACTCTGCTGGAACAAGCCTCGATCTCTAGGTTTAAGCAAAAAAGTTACAGTATCGGTGAATACTCTTCACCTTCCTGTGCCTCAGTCTCCTCGCTTATAAAATGAGACTCTCTGTTCTTATCTCAGGGTTTGTTGCTTGGAATTGAATGAGGTAATCCCTGGCCCGTACCCCACACACAGCCTCTTTGGGCAACAGTCAGAGGGTAACTCTCACGCTGTTCGGTTTCGGAAATGAGGCAACAAGAAGTTAGGGCATATTTTTACTCAGTTTCTGTGCCGACAGGCTTTGGAATTGCCTCAAGCTGGTCCGCACTCTGCAGTGATGTTCTGAGCACACTGGCCTGCATCTTGAGTTTGAGAGCCATGGGACATTCTTTAGGAATGTTAGCTGAGACCTCCCTGCCCCTTCTTCTGGAGCCAGGACCCTTATATCTACATCAGTGAAGTGCGTGGGGGGAGCTCCTAGGATTCTGACCCAGTTCATGTTCCCACACTTTGGTCTGCCTCTTCCCTGGCCTCCCTCGTTTCCTATTCTGAGAAGTAGGCCTTGCATTTGACTAGCGCTTAGATTTGCCATGCTTTTCATGTATTAGCTCATTTAATCTTCCTGACAGTCCTAAAAGGCAGGCACACTTAGTATCTCTGTTTATAGGGAAGGATATTGAGGCACAGGAAGGTTAAGGGTTTTGCCCACAGCCCTAAAAGGCACCATTGTTTCTAAGTGGCAGGGTGAGGCTTCAAGCTCAGGCTGCCTTGCTCCTTCCTGAGCCCACAGGCTTAGAGATGGTGCCAGGTTGCCAGGCTTATGTCTTATTTTTGGCTTGTCACTGACTTTCCAGACCTTAGCCCTGTCATCAGCATATGGCAGGCACTGTAAATATTTAGCGAGTGAACATATGAATGATTGATGCTTTCATAACTATCCTAGACCATGTATTCTCACTGAGACTTTTTTGTTTTTTACTTATCCTCCAGTGTTTGAAATTTTCACTTCTTTATTTTCTCAATACCAGATTATTTTTTTGTCTCTATATACTATCTTACAAGAAAACCCAAACAAACTTTATGATCAACCCAATTGATCATCTTTCAACCATTATTTGAGAGAGAATTTCCTGAAGGGAAGAAGCATGTTGTATGGCTGTTATATAACATGCACAAGAATAGCTGAATAACCACTTTATGACACATGTGAATCCTTAAAATAACTTTCTAAATAGGTTTGAAACTTGGAGTGTTGACAGGCATAAGATTTACTCCTCTTACCAATCCATACCTTCTCTTCGCTCCCTCCCAGAAAATGCTATTTGCTTGAATAGTTTAAAGTTTAAAAGATAATATGGCAAACCTTTAAAGTAGATAAATAAAAATCACCCCAAAGAGCCAGAAAGTTCAGACTCTCAAGTAGAACTAGGGCAGTAATTCTTCCTCTAAAATTTCAGGCCACTAAAGGAAACAGGTTGGATTGCATCACCTCCATTTTCTTAAGAAAAAAAAATAGCATTTAAAATTCCTCTCTGAAGATAAAATTGCTCTTGCAGCTATATTCAAGTCACAATCAATTATGTAGACCTTATGTAATAGATGAAGGAAATAATACCATAAACTATGAAATTTTAGATAATACCATCATGCCCTCTTAACTAGATCATAGAAACGGTGAAAATGATCACATTTTTTTCTGAGGAGGTATCTGGAATTCGTTTGCTTTCACCAAATAGAGGCCCCAGCGTGTTCTGAGTCACGGTTAATGATCTCAGCACTTCTTCTTTTTCCTTTGAACCACTTAACCTACTCATCGACTCACATGTTTTAAACACCACAAAGGAGTTAGATTCTCTATTGTGTCTCTGGATGGAAAAAAAAATGTGCAACAACCCATTTCCTAAAAAGACTGTAATTACATTTAAGAAATACTAGTAATTAACAGCCTGAATGAATAAGTCTAAGTTAGGTTCATGAAAAACGTATGAGACATGCCTAACACTTCTCAAGTTACAGGGCAAGTGTTTGAACATTATGTCTGCAGTGAGGGTGTGTTTTCTTCCTTTTCAATGAGGAGGGTAATTAGGATGATAATAGAAATAATACCTGAGTTTACAGAGCTTGAGGTTGAGGTTTACTGAGGTGCTTTCTGGCTCTGGTAAGCCTGTCAGAGGATATCCGATTTTAGAAGTCCCTGAGTTTTTCATGCCTTTTTCCCTCTGGGCTTCTTCCTCCTGTAATGAAACTGCTTTAATCCCATCCACATTCCAACTCTAAATCCCAGTGCTTAAAAGGAACTGTCTACATCTGACTAACTTAAAAAAAAAAAAAAAGTGGTTCAAATAAAGGCAGAGTTGCTTGCTCCCCTTGCCCGCTGGCCGCATCGATCACATACATGGACTGGCCCCTGACATGAAGCTCTGATATTGATCTGGAACCTTACTGATCTCCAGCTTCACACAGGGAGAGTGCCCACCAATAACTTAGACAATTCCAGAGGTACTCATTTAATCTTTTGTTCCCTTACAAAGTGAAAAGAATGTCTTTACCAGAGTAGCCATTAAAGGGTTCCAGTATGCCCTGCCCCAAGCTGAACTTTGCAGTCTGATGGAATATTCTTAAAGCAAGTCTCTGGCTTTGTTATATTAATTTGAAATTGGATTTCCTCTGGTGGTTCAAACAAAATGAAAGTGTGATCTTAAAGTTTTTAATATACTCTGTTTCCCTTCCTGGTTAATTTGGATTCAAATTAACTCCTTCCAAGACCACCCCAAAGTAGCAGTGGACCCCACACTGGCGGGCACCCTGCTTTCCTACAACGTCCCGCTAAGTAGGAATAGTTGGGGGGACGAGGATTGCCTAACCCTGTGTTTCACTTCAGTTTAGTTCAGTCGCTCAGTTGTGTCCGACTCTTTGCGACCCCATGGACTACAGTTACACCAGGCTTCCCTGTCCATCACCAACTCTTGGAGCTTACTCCAATTCATGTCCATTGAGTCGGTGATGCCATCCAACCATCTCATCCTCTGACATCCCCTTCTCCTCCCGCCTTCAATCATTCCCAGCATCAGGGTCTTTTAAAATGAGTCACATTTAAATGAGTCACTTTCTTCACATCAGATGGCCAAAGTACCAGTCCTTCCAATGAATATTCAGGGCTGATATCCTCTAGGATGGACTGGCTGGATCTCCTTGCTGTCCAAGGGATTCTCAAGAGTCTTCTCCAACACCACAGTTCAAAAGATCAGTTCTTCGGCGCTCAGCTTTCTTTATAGTCCAACTCTCATATCCATATATTACTACTGGAAAAACCAAAGTTTTGACTAGACAAACTTTTCTTGGCAAAGTAACGTCTCTGCTTTTTAATATGCTGTCTAGGTTGGTCATAACTTTTCTTCCAAGGACTAAGTGTCTCTTAATTTCATGGCTTCAGTCACCATCTGCAGTGATTTTGGAGCCCCCAAAAATAAAGCCTGTCACTTTTTCCATTGTTTCCCCATCTATTTGCCACAGAATCATGGGACCAGGTGTCATGATCTTCATTTTCTGAATGTTGAATTTGAAGCCAACTTTTTCACTCCCATCTTTTTCACTCCCATCTTTCACTTTCATCAAGAGGCTCTTTAGTTCTTCTTCACTTTCTGCCATAAAGGTGGTATCATCTGCATATCTGAAGTTATTATATTTCTCCTGGCAGTCTTGATTCCAACTTGTGTTTCATCCAGCCCAGCATTTCTCATGATGTACTCTGCATAATTTAAATAAGCAGGGTGATGATATACAACCTTGACGTACTCCTTTCCTGACTTGGAACCTGTCTGTTGTTCCATGTCCAGTTCTAACTATTGCTTCTTGACCTGCATACAGATTTCTCAGAAGGCCAGTCAGGTGGTCTGATATTCCCATCTTTTAAGAATTTTCCAGTTTGTTGTGATCCACCCAGTCAAATCCTCTGACATAGGCAATAAAGCAGAAGTAGATGTTTTTCTGAAATTCTCTCACTTTTTTGATGATCCAACAGATGTTGGCAATTTGATCTCTGGTTCTTCTACCTTTTCTAAATCCAGCTTGGACATCTGGAATTTCACAGTTCACATACTGTTGAAGCCTGGCTTGAAGAATTTTGAGCGTTACTTTACTAGCGTGTGAGATGAGTGCAATTGTGCAGTAGTTTGAGCATTCTTTTGGCATTGGCTTTCTTTGGGATTAGAATGAAAACTGACTTTTTCCAGTCCTGTGGCCACTGCTGAGTTTTCCAGATTTGCTGGCATATTGAGTGCAGCACTTTCACAGCATCATCTTTCAGGATTTGAAATAGCTCAGTTGGAATTCCATCATCTCTACTAGCTTTGTTCGTAGTGATGCTTCCTAAGGCCCACTTGTCTTCACATTCCAGGATGTCTGGCTCTAGATGAGTGATCACACCATCATGATTATCTGGGTTGTGAAGATCTTTTTGTATAGCTCTTCTTCTGTGTATTCTTGCCACCTCTTCTTAATATCTTCTGCTTCTGTTAGGTCCAGACCATTTCTGTCCTTTATTCTGCTCATATTTGCATAAAATGTGTGTTTGTATTCTGATAAATCACACATTTATCATCTCATTCTCTCCCTCTCTTGTGATTTATTTATGGCTATGTAACAAACCATCTCGAAAGACATTGGCTTGAGACAGTATCAATTATATTTTTGTTCATGAATTTACTACTTGGGCAGGGCTCCTGAGAAAAGACCTGTCTCTGCCCTACACGTATCAGCTGGTATGGCTCAAACAGGCTGGGAGGATCCAGCTCTGCATGTTTCACTCACATGCCTGACCACTTGGTGGGCTGTGGTCTGGCAACTCAGCTGGGTTGCCCTCTGGGAACCTTGGTTCCTGAGATCCAAGACACCAAGACTGGAAGCTTCCAGTCTCTTCCAGTCTGATACAACATCATTTTTGTCGTATCTAGTTGGTTGGTAACGATGTCACAAATTCTTCCCAGAGTTAAGGAGAGGAGAAACAGAACCCTACTTGTCAAAGAACATGGCCATCTTTAGACTACCACACTCTGACCCCAGTCACTCAAACCAGACACTGAAACTTCACCTTTGATCCTTTCTTCCCTTTTTCTTATCCTCTTCTCCACGATTCAGCCTAGAAATACACAGTTGACCCTTAAACAATCTGTGTTGGAACTACCTGAAATTTTCTCAACAAATACTTACTACAATACTACATGACTTGCAGCTGGTTGAATCTACAGATGTGGAACCATGTATGTGGTGATGTGTGTGTGTGGAGGACCGTCTGTACAGTTACACTCAGATCTTGAACTGTGTGGAGGGTCTATGCCCCTAAACAGCTGCATTGTCCAAGGGTCAACTGTGTTATTTATTACGTATAATTTATAATTATGTAATTAATCTTACATTATTTATATCCTATATGTATCGATTACCAAGTCCTTCCAGTCGCCCCTGGAACATTTCTGCTTGTCTTGAGTGCCCTCACCCTGCTCTGGTACATACAGCTCCCCCAGCCTTCCTTCTCACTGGCCTCCCTGCCTCCATCTTGCTCCCGTCCAGTCATGATGACTTTGGTTTTAATCACAGATGACATCACTCTGCTCATTAAAATTCCTCAAATATCCTCCACTGCTCTTGTAAAGTGGAGACTTGTTTGCGTGCTCACAAGGCCCTGCCTGATCAGGCCCCTGCCTCCTTGTCCAGACCCACCTCTTCATTTCTTGCTAACTCTTTGGCCTTCAGGCTTCAGTTCTGACTAAGTCTTAATGTTCTTCAAACACGTTTTCTTCCTCTTACCTCTGAGACTGTTCACGCTGGGCTCTGTCTTTAAAATGCTCTTGTCGCTCCCATTCTCGCAAAAGCCAGGATAATTCAGCTCCGTGCTTCAGATTTCAGGTCAGTTTTCAGTTAATCACTCGATCAGGAAAGTGTTTCGTAGCATTTATTCCTTCACAGAATGTTGACTGAGTACCTGCGATGTGCCAGCAGTTTCTAGATCCTGAGGATACTGCAGTTAGTGAGATAAACAAAAGGCCCTTCTGTCATTCTAACGGAATGACACTTCGAATGGAAGAGTCAGGCTAGAAACAGGAAAATATGTGGTAATGATGAGTACTAAGCAGGAGAAAGGGTTGGTGTGTAGGGATGTCGACGGTTAGGCACAGTGGCCAGGGAAGGCCTAGCTGAGGAGGCGTCATTTGAGTTAGGACTTACATGAAACAAAAAGGGGAAGGGGCGCCAGTTATGAGGTTGTTCGGCAGAAGATATTTCAAGCAAAAGAAAGAGCCAAGTGCAAAGGCCTGAGGTAGGCATGAACTTCTGTGTTTAAGGAATGGCAGGGCGCCAGAGTGGCTGGAGTAAAACAGGGGCTGCAGAAGAGAGGATGAGGTCAGAGAGGTGGTTGGGGCCTAGACCACAGGAGGCTTTGTTGGTCCCTGTAGATGTGGGCTTTCATGCTAAGTTCAGCAAGAGATATTGGGACGTTTGAGAAGAAGAGGAACATGCTCTGACTCTTTCAAAGAGATCATTTCCCTACCTGGGATCCTGGGTAGGGCCCCCCACATTACCCCATTTTTCTTTTTTTTTTTCTTTTTAAATTAAATTTATTTATTTATTTTTAAATGAAACAAAGATGAATATTTTTAATGATAAAAGGTACAATTCACAAAGAAGATAGATATCATAAACCATTAGACACCTAACAACAAAGAAACAAAGATACATAAAGAAAAAAATCAGAAGAAATATAAGGGAAAGGCAAAAGTATATAATCATAGTGAGACTATTAACATTTTCAGAGAGTATTTTTCAAGTGCAGAAAAATTAATAGCATATTAAATGATGTCAATAATTTAAATATAGGTTTCTATGTATATTGCTTTTATGTCCTACACAAATATATTTAAAATTTTGTATTTAATACATTGTTATTAGATGTCCATAGAACATTTAGAAAAACTAGCCAAAAGATAAAGATTACTAAGTTTCAAAAAGTAGAATTATTATTTTTTTTGTGATTCAGCTATACGTATACACATACACTATTTTTGAAATTATTTTCCATTATAGGTTATTATAAGATATTGACTATAGTCCCCTGTGCCATGCAGTAAACCTTTGTTGCTTGTTCTATTTCTATTTTTTTAAAATTAGAAATTTAGCATTCTATTTATACTAAGTCAAACAAGTGAATCAAAATGTCACAAATTTTTTAGTCAAGCAAAAATTCATAAGTTTTCTGCAATATATATATTATACATATTTGCATATGTATTTATATAAGAGCTTTTTTACTACATTTGATAAAGTCTTGAGAAAGTACATCATAAAAAGAAAAAGAGACGGAGCAATTGGAAAACATAAACTAAATGAAATGGGAGCACTGAATATGAAATAGGAAAAGTAAAACAAGCTAGAGAAAAGTAACAGATCTTCATATAACCAGTTGTTTTTAAACAAGGCTGCTCATTAGAAACATCTGGAGCTCTGGAAAAAAAAAAAATAAAGCAATACCTGGGCATTTGTATTTTTCAAAAAATTCCAAGATAATTCTGATATGCACCTGGATTTTAAAAAGTGATTGTAGGTTTTTCTATTAAATGGTAGTTTTGGTAATATAGAATTTTATCATTTTTCTGTTGACCAATCATGATACAATGGTATTAAGTGAGTAATAGTTACATAATCACAATAGAGGAAGCTGTTTATCAGTTTCACAATCAATAATCAGACAAAAAATAAAAGATAATTATAATTACCAGCATAATGGGAGCATGATTAATTAATAATATAAAAATACTTATGTATAATTTGGGGGATCGGGCAGAGTGATGTGGTTAGTGGAAGTACATACATGCAAATGTTTTCATCTGCTCACCCAGTCTATGTCTTTTGCTTGGTGCATTTAATCTATTTACAGTTAAGGTAATTATCGGTATATATGGATTTCTTTGGAAGGAATGATGCTAAAGCTGAAAATCCATTACTTAAGCCACCTCATGCAAAGAGTTGACTCATTGGAAAAGTCTCTGATGCTGGGAGGGACTGGGGGCAGGAGGAGAAGGGGACGACAGAGGATGAGATGGCTGGATGGCATCACTGAATCTATGGACTTGAGTCTGAGTGAACTCCGGGAGATGGTGATGGACAGGGAGGCCTGGCATGCTGCGAGTCATGGGGTCGCAAAGAGTCGGACACGACTGAGCGACTGAACTGAACTGAACCGATTGTCAGTTTCTTTATTGTTTTGGATATTTTCTGTAGGTAGCTCTTTTCCTCCTCTGGTTTCCTGCCTGGAGAAGCTCCTTTAGTGTTCATTGTAAAGCTGGTTTGGTGGTGCTGAATTCTCTTAAGTTTTAGTTGTCTGGAAAGGTTTTGATATCTCCATCAAATCTGAAGGAGAGGTTTTTTGGGTAGAGTATTCTTGGCTGTAGGTTCTTCCCTTTCATCAGTTTGCATATATCTTGCCATTCACTTCTGGCTTGTAGAATTTCCATTGAGAAATCAGCTGATAGCCTGATGGGAGTTCCCTTGTTTGTTATTTGTCATTTTTCACTTGAAAATTTATATATAATTTATATAAGTAAGTAACTGTTAGTTGCTCAGTTGTGTCCAACTCTTTGAGACCCCATGGACTGTAGCCCACCTGGCTCTCCTGTGCATGGAATTCTCCAGGAAAGAATACTGGAGTGGGTAGCCATTCCTTTCTCCAGGGGCTCTTCCTGACCCAGGGACTGAACACAGGTCTCCTGCATTGCAGGCATATTCTTTACCATCTGAGCCACCAAGGAAGCCCCCCACTTTCCCATCATGTACCTTTTTACCTGTGCTGTGACTTGTTCATGCCCCTTACTAGTCCCTGGCTTCTGTGTGGAAAGATACTATGTCCAACTGGTTAACGTTTTATTCCCACCGCCCACTCCACCCAGTCCACTGCCTGGGAATGATAGGTTCTCTATAAACATGTCTGATTTCATTGAAATAATGAGTATATTAATGTCAGCTCCCAGGCTGATTTTAACTTGAATTTCTTAGACTGGTTTTTATTAAACCCTGGTTTATACATGAAGGAATGAAGTAAAGGTCAGAAGTTATAAAGAAAGAAAATCAGAAGAAGAAGTGAAACCCAGGTTCTCATTTCTACCTTGAGGTCTCCAGTGGAGAATTTTGTTGGCCCATTTGTCAGATCTGGAGATGTCCTTTCACTTTTTTGAAAAGATAGTCACAGAGGATGCTCTTCCGACGTTTGGCAGGGTAGGGAAAGTACTTCAGCTTGGGGACCGTTATGAAGATCACAAGGCAAAATGGCTAGGACACTAGCATATTACAAAAATTCATTTCCCGCCTGAATGCGTAAGTATGTATACACGTGCGTATGTGTGTACAAAGACTTCATTACTGGTGCACATGTGTTGGTGTCTACCGTGTGCCTAGCACATGGTGTAGATGGAGGGGTCTTTGCTCTCAGTGGACTCATAGTGGTTATACAATTACAGAACAGTATAGTGAGTAATACAGTGGCAAAACAAATGTCTGTTCTAGGAAGTAAACAGAACAGGAAAAAAGGGTAGAGTGGGAAGTCAGCTAATACTGATCATATGGTTAGCACTTCTTGAATACCAGCAGGAACACTTGCTTACTGACCAGAATGATGTCTTTCTTTTTTTATTCATCAGTGTTATCAGAGAGAGCTACCATCTTGAGCATCACCATTTGATTTGTCTCAGGAAGTCACAAAATATTGAAACTGGAAACGGTGAAACAGGAAAAAACCTTGTATTCAGCTCTTTTATTTAAAATGTAAAGAAGATAAGGCTGAAAGAGACTGAATCTAGCCAAAAATCATCCATAGGAAGAGTGAAGAGGAAAACCAGGCCTCTGAGTCTTGGACCAGTCAGGTGGCCGCGTTTTGTGACCTAGACCAGAAAGAGAAGGGGCTGTCTGCTCCACTGGTACACACTGGAGTTGGTACTTACGGGTGGTCTCCTTACCTGTAAGCCCCTGTTTTTCTTATTTGCTGGTTTCCTCACATTTACTCAGTCTAGATACGCTCTTTTATTTCCTTAAAACATTTGTGGAGTATAGCTGCTCCCTGGTTTTGTGTTAGTTTCTGCTGTACAGCAAAGCGAATCGGGGTTGACAGATAGACGTGCGCGTGTTGGGCTTGGAGCCTGGTGCTCTGTGATGGCTTCCTGTCCTCAGCCACACTCTCTCCTTCACTGCACTGAGGCCTGACAAAGGCGACGAGCTGACTCTGCCACGGCCTCCCCTCTTTCTTCTTCTGTGACTCCAAGCCACTGAGGGACAGGAAATGGAGGTGCTGAGTTTCCAGGCTTCCTGGGCTGGCCTGCATCCCATGGAAGCTGGCACACCACTTCAGAGCCAGAAGGGAAAAGAAAGTTCCAGTCAGATACACACACATCTCTGCATCTCCCGTTAGCCATTTGCTTATTGAAATTTTACGATCTTTACTCGTAGCCTGACCCAGACAGCAAGAGCAAGTCATGTCCTTCGGTTATAACTATATAGCAAGAGGAACACACAACAAAATTAAAAGCAGCCACGCTGAATTGCAGAAACATTTGCACAATTACACGGTGTCAGCACAAGTCTCTTACCCTGAATGCTTTTATTATTGGGACCTGGATTCGGAAGTCACCACTCCTGCTCTGCGTGGTAAACTTGAACCATGTTTTGCCCTGAAGTTTTAAGGAACTACAATTTAAAACATCTATGACAAAACAATCTATGAGTAAATAAGATCTCCCTAAATTAGATGCCTCTTTCAGCACATGATGAGTAATTCTTTCCAATATGATAACATTGAGAGGCTCTGGAAGTCTCTTTATTAAATAATAATCCTTTCTCAGAGAGGATTTTGTCTGATTCTTTGGGGGAAAATGTTATTTACCTACTTAATGTTGAACAAAAGGCACTGCTTCTCTTTTTCTGGTATCATTACTGCTGCATGAATATGCATGTGTGAACTGTGATGGTTTTTTATCATTTGGTACAATGGATATTTTTTCCACATATAGCACTATGAATAAGAACAAGTTCTGTGGA
The DNA here is from genome assembly GCF_032405125.1 of Capricornis sumatraensis. NCBI lineage: Eukaryota > Metazoa > Chordata > Mammalia > Artiodactyla > Bovidae > Capricornis > Capricornis sumatraensis. Next base: position 12,104,980 of record NC_091083.1, read on the forward strand.
ATTTCATGAATTATAACTCAAGCTTAAAAGCACAGACTAGCCTCTTCCATCTCATGTTGCTATGTTCCTCACTTTATTTCGTTTTATATACATGCCTATTCATTCAGGGTCTACTAGGTGCCAAGGACTGCTGTGGGAACTGGGGATACATCAGTCGAAAGACAAACGAACAGGAAGAGAGCCCTGACCTCACGAAAATGGTATTTTAGCATGAGGGTAGGGGGGCCTATATAACACACAGTACCACAGATTTGTCAATGATTTAGCTTATATAGCATTCTCAAAACCAACAAAAGCTATGAATAAAGGGAAAAGTAGAACAGATTAAGGAACCAGTGGGTGGCCTCCAGTATGAAATGCTACATGGGGTCAGAAAAGTTCTCACTGAAGTGGAGAGATCTGAGACTTGAAGGAGGGAAAGGAGGGAACCAAGGAGACAATCTGGGGAAGGATCATTTCTGACATAGGAATCAGCTGGAGCAGGCAAGGAGATCCCTGGAGATCTTTGTGGATAAGCTCAGGGAACGAAGTGAAGATGAGTTTCTTGAGATAAGGTGGCTGTTTAGGGTAAAAGTAGAAGGTTTTGGCAGATTACATAGGGCCTTTTCAACCATGGCTATATGTAATTATAATCATACTATAATGGGAAGCCTTTGGAGCTGTTTGAGCGAAGGAGTTGTTCTTATTCAGTCGCTCCGTCATGTCTGACTCTGCGACCCCATGGACTGCAGCACCCCAGCTTCCCTGTCCATCACCAACTCCCGGGGCTTAATCAAACTCATGTCCATCGAGTCAGTGATGCCATCCAACCACCTCATCCTCTATCGTCCCCTTCTCCTCCTCCCTTCAATCTTTCCCAGCATCAGGGTCTTTTCTAATGAGTCACTTCTTTGCATCAGGTGGCCAAAATATTGGAACTTCAGCTTTAGCATCAGTCCTTCTAATAAATATTCAGGTTTGATTTCCTTTAGGATTAACTGGTTTGATTTCCTTGCTGTCCAAGGGACTCCCAAGAGTCTTCTTCAGCACTGCAATTCAAAAGCGTCAATTCTTGGGTGCTCCACGTTCTTTATGGTCCAAATCTCACATCCATACATGACTCCTGGAGAAACAGTAGTTTTGACTGGATGAAAGTTTGTGAGCAAAGTGATGTCTCTGCTTTTTAATACGCTGTCTAGGTTGATCATAGCTTTCCTTCCGAAGAGCAAGCATCTTTTAATTTCATGGCCGCAGTCACCATCCATATTGATTTTGGAGCTCAAGAAAATAAAGTCTGTCACTGTCTCAATTTTTTCCCCATCTATTTGCCGTGAGGTGATGGGACCTGATGTATGATCTTAGGTTTTAAAATGTTGAGTTTTAAGCCAGCTTTTCCACTGTCCTCTTTCACTTTCATCAAGAGGCTCTTTAGATCCCCTTCGCTTTCTGCCATTAGGTGGTGTCATCCTAATGAGTGAAGGAGTGACATGATTCAGTTTAAATTTCTGAAGATTTTCTGGCTCTTCCTGGTAGGCATGGCATGGCAAGGATAGGAGCTGGATGCAGTTGCAGTAACACAGAGGAGAGTTGTGGTTGGCTTAATCAGGATGGGAGGTAGCAATAGAAGTGGAAAAAGGAATTCAGGTTTTATCCGTATTTTGAAGGTAGAACCAACCAAATTTTGAAGGTAGAACCAACGGAAAGAAGTTAAGAATGGCTCCAAGGAGTTTGGTCTGAGCATCTGAAAGGATGGAGTTGCTATCACTTACTATGGAAATAGCCATAGGAAGAACAGGTTTTTAAGTTTGGGTTAGGAATTCAGGTATGGACTTGTCAAGTTTGAGAAGACTATTAAACGCACAACTGCAGGCTATACAGAAGTTAGGATATTAAGTCAGGAGACAAGTCTGGGCAAAAAGTAGAATTTGAGAGTTGTTGCCAAGCAGGCGGTAAGTCTTGACAACAGACACCACCAAGGTCGGGGTGAGGCGGTAGGGAGTGGGGATATACCCAGAAAAGCAGACAGGGGCATTTCACCATTAAGCAGTCAGGGAGAAGTTTGGGAACTAGATAAAGAGGCAAAGAAGAAGTGGTCAGTGATGCAATTAGAAAACCAAAGAAAGGCTGTGTCTTGGTAAAGAAAGTATTTGGAGGAGGGAATGATCACGGTGTCAAATTCTGTTGTAGGATAAGATAGCTGAAGACCGAGAATACCAGTAGGTTTAGCACTATGGAGGTCATGGGTCGATTAAGTGGTGTGACGCAGTGAAATCCTGATTGAACAGGCAGGCCTTTTTTCTTTTCTTTCCCTCACCCCCCGTTCCTTTCTTCCTTGCTTCCTGCCTCCCTTCCTGCTTGCCCTTCCTCTCTTCCTCCCACCCTTGCTTGTTTCCCTTCTTTCTTTCTTCTTTCCCTCTTCTTTTTTTTTTTTCTTCTGCCCACAAAATGAGTTAAAAATTCAAACTCAGATATTTGTTGACAGTACAGTTTTAATGAATCCCTGTGGGAATTTTGTTTTTAAAGGCTTAGAAGATTTTCACATATTTGATTTGTTCCTAGCTTTCCAAAATTGGCATGAATTTTAATTATCCTCAGATTTCGTGTGTGAACAAAACAGCCAAGGGTACAGATAAGCATTTTGAAAATCATTACATTCTTTTAGACCATTTCGCTATATTTTCATACACTGAGTATGGAAAAAAAAAATCAATAATTTATTGTATTACATCTTGGCAATTTAATGTAAATTGCATGTTCTTCTCAGGGTTTAACTTGTCCATTGTGTGTGTATATCTTCCGTAACAAGATAGTAAACTCTTTGAAGATGACAATAATATAAAGATATTCTTTATAATATCTTTAGTAACTGGCCTTGTCTTGTACATAGTAGTTATGCAGTTTACATTTGTTGGTTTAATATTCTGTATTCCTTCTCCTTGAGCTTGCTTTCTCGTGTACAAGCTTCACTTAGGTATAGAAGGATAGTATTAGAAAACAATCAGGGAACAGTGCTTACACTGCTACAAGTTCTATCCTTGAAAGACTTTACGATCTTATTAGGGAGAGAATACAGATGCATGTGACAAGTTGAAAAGCAAAAACTGAACAGTGTATGGCAACAATGAAAGATAGGCTTGTGATTAGTGACCACATGAAACCTATAGATGACCCATGTTTGAAGGTTTGAAACACAGGGTTCTGTATTGGCAGGAAAAACACACAGGCGTACATACCTTGGAGATACTATGGGTTGTGTTCCAGACAAATGCAATATACTAAGTATTTAAATAAAGTGAGTCACATTTAATTTTTGGTTTCCTAGTGCATATAAAAATATGTTTGTATTCTCCTGTCATCTCTGAAGTGTACAATAGCATTATGTCTTTAGAAATGTACATACTTTAATTAAAAAATACTTTATTGCTAAAATTATTAACCACCATGAGTCTTCAGTGAATCACATAATCTAATAATAATAATGGAAAAGTTTGAAATACTGCAAGAATTACCAAAATGGAAAACAGAGACTCAAAGGGAGCAAATTCTGCTGAAAAAATGGTTCTGATAGACTTTTGATACAGGGTTGCCACAAACTTTCAATTTGTTAAAAACAACAACCACAACAAAACAGCAACAAAATACATATCTGTGGATATACAATACAATAAATGCCTGTACTGAGAAAGTTAGTTTTAAAATAGCCTCCTGCTCTTCTCAACCTACAAATAATAAAACAAATCCAAGTTTATAGGAAAGTCGCATAATATTATGTTATGAGCATTTTTCTTTTTCTATACAATTATTTTAAATATCATTTCTAAGGGGTTCAGTTTATTTTATTGTATAAATCTACCATAGTCTACTTAACTCTTCCCTTAGATTGAGTGTTTGGACTATTGCTTTCTCTTTCCACTGTGCATGAAATTAAGGTGAAGAGTCTTGTATCCATGTCTTTGTGTATGTTTCATAGTTCTTTCTTTTTCTTCATTTTTTTTTTTTTTGGATCACCTTCACTCATAATTATGTCTTCCTATTAAATTTCTAGACGTGGAATTATAATGTCAAAGACATTGACGTACATAAGGGTTTTTTTTTTTTTTACTGTAAAAAATAAGCATAAAATTTACCTTTTAAGCTATATTTAAGTGTACAGTTCTGTAGTTTTAAGTATATTTACATTGTTGTACAGTAGGTTTCTTAAACACTTTTTCATCTTGCAAGGTTGAAATTCTGTGCCCATTAAACAACTTTCATTTTCCCCAGCCCCCTAGCCCCTGGCAACCACAATTCTACTTTCTGTTTCTATGAGCTTGACTACTTTAGACATCTGAAAGTAGAATCACACAGGATTTGTCTTTTATAATTGACTTGTTCTCTTGCATGATATTGTTAAGATTCATCCACACTGTGGTATGTGTCAGAATTTCCCTCCTTTTCTAAGTTTGAATAATATGTGATTCTTTGTATATACTACGTTTTCTTTAGCCCATCATCCATCCATAGCCCATCATCCATCCATGAGCACATGGGTTGCTTCCACCTTGTGGCTATTGTTAATAATTGTTAATAATAGCCAGCAATAAATCTGGCTGTGAAAATATTTCTAAAAGATCCTGCTTTCAATTCTTATTCTTATATACCCATAAGAAGTGGCATTTCTGGATTTCGTGATCATTCTGTTTTCTAATTTTTTTGAGAAACTTCTATACTGTTTTCCATAGCAAGTATACCATTTCACATTCCCATCAATAATGCATGAGAGTTCCAATTTCTCCACATGCTCACTAACTGATTTTCTCTTTTCTTGATAGTGGCTCCCCTAAGGGTAGTAACAGACACGGGACTTTATAAAGCTTCTTTTCAAGAATATTTGCTTATGAAATTAGCACATCTTATTTATTTACCTTTAATCCCCTTCCTGAATCACAGCCTTGCCATGGCAAAGGGACTTGCATAATGCAGTGATGCTCTGAGCTGTGTCATGCAGGGCTACCCAGGACAGAAGAGTCATACTGCACAGTTCTGACAAATCATGGTTCACTGAAGGAGGAAATGACAAGCCACTCCAGTATTCTTGCTGCAAAAACCCCATGAACAGTACAAAAAGGCAAAAAATGATTAGACCAGAAGATGAGCCCCCAGGTCAGAAGGTGTTCATTATGCTATTGGGGAAGAGCAGAAGAAAATTATTAATACTAATAGTTCCAGAAAAAATGAAGTGGCTGGGCCAAAGCAGAAATGATGCTTATTTGTGGATGTGCCTGGTGGTGAAAGGCAAGTCCAACCCTGTAAACAATAATATTTCATAGGAACCTGGAATGATAGGTTCATGCTGCTGCTGCTGCTAAGTCTCATCAGTCGTATCCGACTCTGCAACCCCATAGACAGCGGCCCACCAGGCTCCCCCGTCCCTGGGATTCTCCAGGCAAGAACACTGGAGTGGGTTGCCATTTCCTTCTCCAATGCGTGAAAGTGAAGTCGCTCAGTCATGTCCAACTCTTAGCGACCCCATGGACTGCAGCCCACCAGGCTGCTTCACCCATGGGATTCTCCAGGCAAGATCATGCATCAAGATAAATTGGATGTAGTCAAGCAGGAGATGACAAGATTGAACATCAACATCTTTGGAATCAGTGAAGTAAAATGTAGAGGGAGGGAACAAAGCTGTAGAGGTGACGGAATTCCAGCTGAGATATTTAAAATACTAAAGGATGATGCTGTTAAAATGCTACACTCAAATTTGAAAAAGGCAGCAGTGGCTACAGGACTGGAAAAGGTCAGTTTTCACTTCAATCCCAAAGAAGGGTAATACCAAAGATTGTTCAGACTACCATACAACTGCACTCATTTCACATGCTAGCAAGGTTATGCTCAAAATCCTTCAAGCTAGGTTTCAACAGTATGTGAACCAAGAATTTCCCGGTGCACAAGCTGGGTTTTGAAGAGGCAGAGGAACCAAAGATCAAATTGCCAACATTCATTGAACCATAGAAAAAGCAAGGGGATTCCAGAAAAAACACCTACTTCTGCTTCATTGACTTTGCAAAAAGCTTTGACTGTGTGGATTACAACAAACTGTGGAAAATTCTTGAAGAGATGGGAGTACTGGACCACCTTAGCTGTCTCCTGAGAAAACTGTATGTGGGTCAAGAAGCAACAGTTAGAACTGGCCATGAAACAATGGATTGGTTCACAACTGGGAAGGAAGTATGGCAAAACTGTATGTTGTCACTCTGCTTATTGAAGTTATATGCAGAATACATCATGTGAAATGCCAGCTGGATGAATCGCAGACTGGAAAGATTGTTAGAAAAAATATCAGCAACCTCAGATATGCACATGATACCACTCTGATTGCAGAAAGTGAGCAGAAACTAAAGACCCTCTTGATGAAGGTGAAAGAGGAGAGTGAAAAAGCTTGCTTCAAACTCAGCATTAAAAAAAAAAACAACTAAGATCATAACATCCCGTCCCATCACTTCATGGCAAATAGATGGGGAAAAACTGGAAACAGTGGCAGATTTTATTTTCCTGGGCTCCAAAATAACTGCGGATGGTAACTGCAGCCGTGAAATTAAAGGACACTTGCTCCTTGGAAGGAAAGCTATGACAAACCTAGTGTGCATGCTAAGTCACTTCAGTCATGTCCAACTCTTTGCAACCCCATGGACTGTAGCCTGCCAGGAGCCTCTGTCCATGGGGTTCTCCACCAGGCTAGAATACTGGAGTGGGTTGCCATGCCCTCCTCCAGGGGATCTTCCTGACCCTAGGACTGAAACCATCTCCTGCATTGGCAAATGGGTTCTTTACCACAAGCACCACCTGGAAAGCCCAGACATCACTTTGCTGACAAAGACCCATATAGTCAAAGCTATGTTTTTTCCAGTAGTTATGTACATACATAAAGAAGGCTGAGTGCTAACGAATTGATGCTTTCGAACTGTGGTGCTGGAGAAGACTCTTAAGAGTTTTTTGGACCACAAAAAAATCAAACCAGCCAATCCTAAAGGAATTCAACCCTGAATGTTCTTTAGAAGGGCTGATGCCATAGCTGAAGCTCCAATACTTTGGCCACCTGATTGGAAGAGCTGACTCATTGGAAAAGAACCTGATGCTGGGAAAGGTTGAAGGCAAAAGGAGAAGGCAGCAGCAGAGGATGAAATGGTTAGATAGCATCCCCAACTCAATGGACATGAATCTGAGCAAACTCTGGGAGATAGTGGAGGACAGAGGAGCCTGGTATGCTGCAGTCCATGAGGTCTCGAGGACTCAGACATGACTTAGCAATTGAATAACAACAATTGACCTTGAACATTATATATTTTTGTTGTGTCTTTGATATTTGATAAGGTAAAGTTATAAGTTACAGGTTAAAATAACTTATTTAAGTTCTACTTCTATGCTTATTAATAAGATTTAAAAATTTTTGTACTGGCTTACTGACAGTTATATTTTTTGTATTGGGAATTTTAAGTTTATAACCTAAAAAACATTTTTTTCTATCTGATTTCCTGTACCCAGTTTATAATAGTTATGAGTGATTAACATAAAAAAATATTTTTATCTCATTGAATTAGTCAGCTCAAGCTCCTGTAGCAAAATACCATAGACTGGTGGCTTAAACACCAGATGTTTATTTCTCACAGCTCTGGAGATGCAAAAGTACAAATGGGTCAAGGTGCTGGCAGTTTTGGTTCCTGATAAGGTATTTCTTTCTCTTTTAATTAATTAATTTATTTTAATCAGAAGATAATTAACTAACAATGTTGTGATGTTTTTAGCCATTCATCTGACCTGCAGACAGCCGCCTTCTTGCTGTGTCCTCACATAAGAGCTGGGAGAAGAAGACAACTCTGGTTTCTTTCTCTTCTTATAATGACACTGACCCCTTTGGGGGTCTGCACTCATCACCTTCTTTAAACCCAATACATCCCCAAAGACCCACCTCCAAACACCTTCCCGTTGAGGGTTAGGGCTTCAGTATACAGGAGGACACAGTCATTTCATAACACTCACATTTATTATAAATGTTATCAGATCATCTTATGCATTTCAATTTTACTAATGGTGGCTTTTGCCTCTGTTTTGCTGATGGAGTCACTCAGTTCAGTCGCTCAGTCATGTCCGACTCTTTGCGACCCCATGAATTGCAGCACGCCAGGCCTCCCTGTCCATCACCAACTCCCGGAGTTCACTCAGACTCATGTCCATCGAGTCAGTGATGCCATCCAGCCATCTCATCCTCTGTCGTCCCCTTCTCCTCCTGCCCCCAATCCCTCCCAGCGTCAGAGTCTTTTCCAATGAGTCAATTCTTCGCATGAGGTAGCCAAAGTACTGGAGTTTAAGCTTCAGCATCATTCCTTCCAAAGAAATCCCAGGGCTGATCTCCTTCAGAATGGACTGGTTGGATCTCCTTGCAGTCCAAGGGACTCTCAGGAGTCTTCTCCAACACCACAGTTCAAAAGGTCAGGAAGCAACAGTTAGAACTGGACATGGAACAACAGACTGGTTCCAAATAGGAAAAGGAGTACGTCAAGGCTGTATATTGTCACCCTGCTTATTTAACTTAGATGCAGAGTACATCATGAGAAATGCTGGGCTGGAAGAAGCACAAGCTGGAATCAAGATTGCCGGGAGAAATAGCAATAACCTCAGATATGCAGATGGCACCACCCTTATGGCAGAAAGTGAAGAGGAACTCAAAAGCCTCTTGATGAAAGTGAACCAGGAGAGTGAAAAAGTTGGCTTAAAGCTCAACATTCAGAAAACGAAGATCATGGTATCTGGTCCCATCACTTCATTCAAAATAGATGGGGAAACAGTGGAAACAGTGTCAGACTTTATTTTGAGGGGCTCCAAAATCACTGCAGATGGTGACTGCAGCCATGAAATTAAAAGACGCTTACTCCTTGGAAGAAAAGTTATGACCAACCTAGATAGCATATTGAAAAGCAGAGACATTACTTTGCCAACAAAGGTCCATCTAGTCAAGGCTATGGTTTTTCCACTGGTCATGTATGGATGCGAGAGTTGGACTGTGAAGAAAGCTGAGTTAAACCTAAGACTGTTTTAATTCACATTTACATCTATTTTATGTGAAGAAAATCCATTATTATGTAATTGTTAAACATTCATTTTTGTTGTTGTTGTCTCAATACTTTTACCAATCATAGCACTGATGGAATTTATTAACATTTGGATATAATATTATTTTCCTCTAACATTGTGTTTTTAATTTGAAACAATAACATATCAAGGAGCAAATAATATTATAGCAAAAACATGAACTCCTTAACAAAGCTTAATTCATAGTAACATTTTGCATTATTAATTTCATGCATATGTGATGTTACTTATAACTTTTATCTCTTTTTACACATGTGGAAACCGATTCCCCTCTCTTTTCATAAGTATCTGCCATCTAAAATTGTCATGTAATTTCTTATCCATATTTTATGCTATTTTATAGGTACTTATATACATGCAGTGTATATAGACCTATGTACTTATGTATATATACTTCATATATACCTATATATGTTTATAGGTATATGTTTATATATAGGTATATATAAAATATATATACATAAGTACATATGCTGAAGCTGAAACTCCAATACTTTGGCCACCTCATGTGAAGAGTTGACTCATTGGAAAAGACTCTGATGCTGGGAGGGATTGAGGGCGGGAAGAAAAGGGGACGACAGAGGATGAGATGGCTGGATGGTATCACCGACTCGATGAATGTGAGTCTGAGTGAACTCCGGGAGTTGGTGATGGACAGGGAGGCCTGACATGCTGCGATTCATGGGGTCGCAAAGAGTCGGACACGACTGAGCGACTGAACTGAACTGAACTGATATATGTTTATACAGAGATAGTAATAGATATATTTTTAGAATGTTTAAGTTAATTTAGTATGTCCAGAAGGTATGGTTGAGAGTGAAAGTGTCAGATAAGGTTATTCTTCATCCTCCCACCCCAATCCCAGTTTTCATGCAGACGGTATGCAGTTAGCATCCCTCCAGCAATGACGGAGGGAAGGAGCAAGGGGGCAGGTTGCTTGGTGCACTGTGGGCAGGAGAGCCATGGAGCTGAGCAGAAGCTCGTGAGCTAGGGCATGCTGATTTCTGGGCGGTGTTGGAGGAGAGATGGAAGAGGGGTGGGTTTAGCCAGAATCTTCAAGAGGGTCAGAAAACGTGGGGTAAAAACCTTGTGAGATAAAGGAGGCAAGTTAAACATATATTGAATTATTAGTTCAATTCCAAACAATTTAAGCTTGGATCTCACTGTTTACCGTACATCTTTCTCTTTAACACAGAAATTGAACATGACTGAAGTCAATTAGACCATTAACATTTGGAAAGAAGAGCATGTTTGCTATTTATCTTTTAAAAAGGGGTGTTTGTTTTGAATTAAGTTAGTCATCTCATTGCCTTTTTTACGCATGTGGAATTTCTTCCAAAAATTCTAAATCTGCTATGTTTAGCAGCATAGTTATATCCTGCAAGTTCATGGATTTTTCCGTCTGTTTATTTATTAGCTTCAGTTCATGAACTTAGACCTCTTCTTTTCATTATTTTGCTTTGGGGAAACTTATTCTGATACTCTCATCACCTGAGAGACTGAAGCCTCAGAAAACTTTCCTTATATGGATTCAGAAGGTGAGTTTCCACAGGGAAAGGAAAAGAGAAAAACGTCATCAAACATTGATCTATCTGCTTGCATGACATGATTCTACCAGTGATATGGCACTTGGTGCTTATTGTAAATTGATACAAACTTCATTAAAGACAATGATGGATGGCGTATGGCTGCAGGCAAAATGCCAATCCACATAATGAATCCTACAGCGGTCTAGTCTGGGATAAACAATATTTTCAATCATGTTGAAAAAAGTCTGTCCCATTCACTTCTCTATAGTAACCAGGTAATTCTAATTGTGTAGCTAGTTCCGTATTAGCTTAAACATAATAAAAATAAAAGGTGGCACTAAACAGACATTTGATTTTGTTTTCTACTGCGAGATAGGTGGCCTCACAAGATCTGATGACCTTATGTTGCCGTGGTGAGGTCTTCACCTGCGTGAGTTTACAGCAGACTGACCACAGAGCCCAGGTGTGTGTGCTTTTAGGTTATTTGGTATATTACTTTGAGAACTGGAAGTCCTGGATGTGCCAAAACTAATTATGAGATTTTTGTTTGCTTGACAAGATGAGCGAGTCTGTGTGAGGCAGATGAATTTCTATGGACTCAGTGCAGACAGGTGTCAGTCATGGCCAGGGGGTGTTGCATTCCTTTTGAAAGTGGATGTCTGACAAATTTGAATTTTAAGGGAATAACTACAGTCCTATCAAATTCTGAGGTTCCCTACATGATGCATTTTTTTAAAAGTTAAAAAAATATCCATCATTTAGTTTTCATAATAATGTTCTTCCCTGGTAAATTTTATGTGCAGAATGTATTTATAACATATATTTTTAATGATCTCCAAACAAAGGTAAGAAATGCAAATGATTCCTTCCTATAAAAAGTGGAACTGGATACTATTTTAAGTACATGGAGTTTATATAGTTAATTTTAGTTAGTAACTCATACGCGTCTTCTTTTCAAGCTCTAGAAATTGCCTCTGGCTAATTTAAAGGGCAGAATGTGGAAGGATATTCACTGATTAGGCAGCAATGCAAGAGAACTAAGCAGAAATCTGGATTGCTCCACAGGGTAGGACAACACACACCCTCCTTCCAGCCACAGTCAGTCTGGTTAGGGCACTCCACTGCTGGCTCCTGCTCCAGCGGAGGCTTGCTTTTGGCTGAGCTGGTATTTCCACACTTCCAAAGAAAACTTAGCTGCCCTTGCACCTTTCCAGCATTCTCCAGAGCATCAGAGTGCTAAGTAGGAAGCTTCAGTTGGCTGCATTTAGATCCCCTTGTCCTTCCTCTGGTCGCCTGGCCCATTGGCTTCTTAATGGGAAGTGAAGCCTCTTTTCCACCAGAGCCCGTATGGTGGGGGGTCTCTTCCAGCTAGGAGGGAGTTCTATTGCTGGACTTCCAAAGAACAAAGAATAGACAGGAAGAAGCAGAGATGCTCGACAATGAAACTTCTCCTTTTAATCATGATGTTTTTTCCTAGTTTGTTTTGCTTGCTTTTGTCAACTGTAAACATACAAAGTAAATAATCCTCGTTAACATTCTTAACCCCAACACCTGGTTATAGATGTGACCTTTTGTTCCAGAACTTTTCTTGCTATAGCAAAGGTACAATTACTGTTCTTTGAACTGCACACCAGACTCCCTTTTGTGCATGCATGTCTGATATTTTCAAGTTTAGGACAAGGCGGACATATGCCTCATGTCTCAGCCTATAGTTTTAACTCAACATCATTTACCTCTACTTATTTTGCCATGATTTTCACAACGACTAGATATTTACTGGAGATGTGTGCGTGCGTTTGCCAGGGCTGCCATGACAAAGTACCGCAAAGTGAGTACAGTTACGTCCCCTACATGGGAACCTTCAAACTGCGAACTTTCAAAGGTGTGAATGTGCGTTTAGTGCACTCACCTAAGCTGGTTCCGTTCGAGGAGGAGGCGCTGTTAGTTTTCGAGGCGCAGGACCCAAACGCAGAACGGTACACGAAAATCACAACAGCTGTTCGGTATGCACTCCAGGGCTATCAGGTCCCTGATGAGAAAAAAGGAACTTCTACCCAGACATCACTGGATCGTTGTTTTCAAGAGTGTGGATAGAACTGGATCCGGCAAGGAACCAGAACCTCTGCCATCAGTATCAAGCTTGAGTGACATTGCAGCTTGCCCTCTGTCTCCTATTGCTGACAGTCCCTGAGCTCTAACAGCTGTAACTTCTCCTCCCTCCTCTGGTCAGTAACCCTTCTTTCTTGTTCACTCCATGCCAGCCCCTGTGTGCCAGCTGTTGTACTGTACTACTGTGCTTTTCACAGGACTATACTATAAGTTAAAAATGTTGCCTTTATTTTTTGTGTTTATTTTTCATGTATCACTCATTTGAAAAGTATTATATTAATAAACCTATTACAGTACTATATAACTGATTGTGTTACTTGGGTGGCTAGACTAACTTTGTTGGAGTTACGAGCAATTTGGACTTATGAACGTGCTCTCAGAATAGAACTTGTTCGTATGTAGGGGACCTAACTGTGGTTAAACAGAAATTTATTGTTTCACAGATCTGGAGGCTAGAAGTCTGAGATCAGTGTTTCGGCAGGGTTGGTTTCTTCTGGGGGGTCTAAGGAAGAATCTCTTCCATGCCTCTTTCCTGGCTTCTGGTGGGTTACTGGCAACAGTTGACATTCCTTGTCTTGTAGAAGATGCCTGCATCGTCATATGTGTTCTCCCCATGTGCACATCTGTGTCCAGATCTTGTATAAGGAGACTCATATTGGATTCAGACCCATCCTAATGACTGCTCTTAATTTCATTACCTCTGCAAAGACCATATCTCCAAACTAGGTCATATTCTGTAGTAACAGGAGTTACGATTCCAACTTATCTTTTGGGGGACATAATTCAGCCTATAACATATTCTTAAATGGATGCCTCTTCAATGTGAGTGACTTGAAATATTGAGTCCTTTCTAGAGTTAAAAAAAAAAACAACAACTTTAAAACCAATAAATATGTAACTGACAGACTTGATTGACTATTGAAGATTATACACATGTCTAAATTTCAGGGTTGAAATTGACAAGATGATTTCTTTGTGAAAATTTGACAAATTACTAGATACCCCTTATGAGGTAGAACAAATTTCTCTCTATTTCTGACTTGAGTATTTTTGTCATACAAAGGTGCTGGATTTTGTCAGATAGTTTTCCTGTATCTATCGAGATGACCATGTGGGTTTTGTCTTTTATTCTACTAATGTAGTATGTTACATTGGTGGATTTTCATATGTTAAGCCAACCTTAAATCCCCACTTAGTCACAGTTATAATTCTCTTTATAAACTGCTGGATTTGATTTGCCAGTACTTTGTTGCAAATTTTTGCATCCATATTCATATGAAATATTGGTTTTTAGTTTTTGTTTCTTGTAATATCTGTATCTAGTTTGGGGTCAGGGTAACACTGACTCTATAGAATAAGCTGTATTTGGAAACAGCTTATGAAGGATTGCTGGTAATTATTCTTCAAATATGTGGTGGAATTCACCAGTACATCTATTTAGGCCTGGGCTTTTCCATGGGCAGCATTTGGATTGTTGATTCACTTGCTTAACTTATTACATACAGGCCTGATCCAGTTTTCAGTTTCTTTTTGTGTCATTTCAGTGGTGTTCATCTCTCTAGGCATTTTTCCATTTCATCTAGGTTATCTAATTTGTTTGTAGTATTTCCTTAAAATCCTTTTATTTTCTGCAAAGTCAGTAGGAATGTCCCTTCTTTCACTCCTGATATTGGTAATTTGAGTTTTCTTTCTTTTTTTTTTTTTTTTTTTGTCAGTTTAACTAAAGTTTTGTCACTTTTTTATTCAAACAACCCATTTTTGGTTTTGTTATTTTCCCTTATTGTATTCTCTATTTCATTTTAATTATGCTCCAAATCTTTATTATTAATAATTTAAAAAGTTTACTTATTTGGGTTTAGTTTGCACTTCTTTTCCTAATCTCTTAGATTTTCTTTATACATGTTCTCTGAAGTACTAGAAAATTTAGACCAATTATGTTCTGTTTTGCTTTTTTTTTTCATTATAGAAATAATTATCAATCTCAAAGGTACGTTTAATGGAGACTGTTGTTTTAAATGAGTAACTTAGATCTTCAGAAAGAAAACATTTCATTGTGTATATCCCCTGGAGAAGGGAAAGGCTACTTATTCTAGTATTCTGGTCTAGAGAATTCCTTGGACTGTCTAGTCCATGGGGTCGCAAAAAGTTGGACATGTCTGAGCAACTTTCACTTTTCATAAATGAAGCCAAAAGGACTTCTTTATAAACAAGAACACTTAGATTCCAATTGTATTTATCATATTCTTTCAAATTTCCTTCCAAGGGCTCTGATGGAAGATGGTTATTATTTGGTGTAAAATGTTTTAATTTTATATTAGATGCATTAAATGCTACTGCACTTTTAAAATTACTTAAGATACTATTCAACATTAGATAATGTGTTTGAGCTTTTTTTAAATAAAATTCTTTGCAAATTACAGTCTTTAAATGAAGCTCCTGTAATTCTTTAACACAAAACAGTTGTTTTATTTTCCAACGAACTGGTAGAAAGAAACTCCATAACATTCTTCAGCTTTCCCCTAAATGTTCTAGTTCTGTTCACTAAAACATAAAATTAAAAATGAACAAACCTACCAAATAATCTTTTAAAAGCAGACAATAACCTAAGTCACTGAAATTAATGCAACAGCCACAGCCATACAAAAATTTGATGTGAAATCTTTAACAAGCTTTATAATAAATTATGATAGGTTATTACCTATTATTTATAATTTCATGAAGATTTTTTTCAAAGACTCTGTACTTGGAGTATTGGAAATTATCTAAATGCATGAGTTTTGTTATAATAATTTACAGATTACAAAAGGTGGTGCATCTGAAATAGCTTATGTATTTTTAGATAATTATTAAGCCATTTAAGGAAAATTAATATCATAATTAGTTTAGAAGACTGAAACACATGGAAAACAAAACCAGACTCTACACCTGGAATAGTTTATCTAGCCTCATATACCTTGACGGAGAACGCAATGGCACCCCACTCCAGTACTCTTGCCTGGAAAATCCCATGGATGGAGGAGCCTGGTGGGCTGCAGTCCATGGGGTCGCTGAGATTTGGACACGACTCAGTGACTTTACTTTCACTTTTCACTTTCGTGCATTGGAGAAGGAAATGGCAAGCCACGCCAGTGTTCTTGCCTGGAGAATCTCAGGGACGGGGGAGCCTGGTGAGCTGCCGTCTATGGGGTTGCACAGAGTCGGATCAACTGAAGTGACTTAGCATATACCTTGAGACATGGAAATGGATATCTTGAATTTTTAACGTTCTTTATGACTATAGGTTGTGTGTCTATCAAGTGTGGTTGCCTTTGCTTCTTTTGACTGTTGCAGAAAGTGGAAAATGTAATGGGAGATAGGAAATATAATTTTAAATATGTGTCAAAATTTTCACACAAAATCATTGTAAAATCTATACATTGAAACTCATCCTATACAATCAATAGTAGGGAGATATGCTTTCTGAAAAGATGCTTTGAGAGCCATCTGCAAT